>NC_140169.1:142759757-142796906 GCF_963971535.1 Notolepis coatsorum | reverse complement strand
AGAGGGAGAGGAGAAGAGAGAAGAGGAGAGGAGAAGAGAGAAGAGGAAAAGAGAGAAGAAGAGAGGATCAGGAGAGGAGAGAAGAGAGGATCAGGAGAGGAGAAGAGAGGAGGAGAGATGAGAGGATACGAAAGGAGATGAGAGAGAAGAGAGGAGAGGAAAAGAGAGAAGAGGATCAGGAGAGGAGAGGAGAGGAGAGGAGAAGAGGATCAGGAGAGGAGAGAAGAAGAGAGGAGAGGAGAAGAGAGGAGAGCTGGGAGTGTGTGTAAGAGGAGATGTGTGTGTGTGTGAGGGGCAGTAGTGGTGGACGTATTTTTACTCAAGTACTGTACTTTTTCGAGCTACTTGCACTTTATTTGCATTTTAGGGAACCTCACACTTTTACTCCACTACATTTATCTGAACCCATCAGTTACTAATGTTAGTTACTTTGAAAAAAAAAAGTGTGTGTGTGTGTGTGTGCAAGGAATGGGGCTCCGGTGTGTCTGTGTGTGGTTACGGCGAGTTGTAGGTATGTAGGTATGTATTTTAAGATGAAGCACGCAGGTCCCGTTTGTGGCTGTGTGTTTACGACAGGTATATGAGAAAGGAGAGCTATCTCTCACTCCCTCCCTTCGATGCAAGCTGTGGTTCTGGTGCTGCTACGGCAGGTTCACAGTGGGTTGGACTCGCTAACCTTCGTTGCTTCGCCACGGGCCAGAGAGCCACACGGTCACATCACTGTGTCGGCCGGTGTGCGTCTCTGGAAACGCTTCACCTATACGCACAACCCTGCTTAGATTTGCTGGAAAAAAAAACAATAGATTTTCTGCATAAATCACTAGATTTATCAGTTTATGGGCGGCTACGTGGCGTAGTGGGCAAGGCGCTCGCCACGAAATCTGGAGACGCTGGGCTCGCCTGTTCGAGCCCAGCGCTCCACATTTGCTTTCAGTTTAGCTGGTCGTCCACAGTAATACACATTGGCCGTATTAGGGGGTGGGAAAGTGATGGGTGGGGATCGGGCGTTGTGGACAGCGACTCCTACAGGTCGGTTGGTGCGCCTGCGCAGTAGAATCAGGAAGTGTCGGGGGCAGCGTGAGCCTCCCACGCGTTACTCCTCGCCACTGAGAGATCGAGCTGCGCAGGTGAAAAGATGCGACTGCTGTTACCTCAAGTACCGGAGGGGACTCGTGCTATGTATGACTTAGTCCACATTGCAGCCGGCTTGTGGGAGGCAAGAAACAGCGTTCGTGACAGGGGAGGGTTGAATTGGATGATACGAAATTGGGATGGGAGAAAATATAGAAAAATGGGAGAAAAAGTGGATAAAAAAAAAAGATTTATCAGTTTATAATACGCATTTCACACGTGCATTTCCTGGTCGATAAGGAGATGATGAGGCAAAGTGGGCAATGGCGAATGTTAAATACCTAAGTTACAAACAGGAGACTGTCCAGACAGCACAATAATGATTGTTGATTTTTTTTTGGTATCGTTTTCGTGCATAGATTCATCAACTCCTAATGTGCGCTACGCCTACGCCCACTGAGGCTCTGTGTTTTTATAACATGCAGTTTAACATCAGTCGGTCACGTTGCTCTCGATAATCCCGGCCCCTGACGCGAGTGGCTCTTGGTTCTAAACCCGGCAAAGAGTCGATGCCCGCTCGGACCCACAAAAGTCGATTAATTTGTCCAAAACACCCAGAACCAGCTCTCAGAATGTCTTGTTGGAATAGGAGTGTGTGTGTGTTTGTGGTGTATATGTGTATTAGGAACAAGTGCCTTTCATATAAACATGCATGTATTCCACACACACAACTGAATGAACATGTATATGTGTGCGTGTGTGTGTGTGTGTGTGTGTGTGTGTACGTATGTGTGCGTGTATGTGTGTGTGGAGGGGGGGGTGGGTGGTGAGCTAAGGGGTGAGGGGTCAGTGAGGGAGGGGAGTAAACTGCTAACAGACGCGGGGGCCCGGGGGCCAGATATTCCTGGAATAAAAGCCTCCGGGGTCGAGACAGGAGCAATTACTGTCAGCCGTCAGCCTCCTCGGCCCGGCCCGGCCCGGCGGCCTGATTGGTGCCTCGCCGGAACACTGCACACAATTAGAGGCTCGACTGAGCTGCGAGACGGGCCGGGGCTCCGGAGGCTGCTGCTGCTGCTGCCGTACGGAGCGCGGAGGAGCCAGGGTGCCCACAGACATGGCAAAATGAAATTCAAGGACTTTTTTTCAAGTACTTTTCCAAGCACTATTTTTCTTTTAAATGCTGTTTTTTTTTTTATATATACTATTATATTTATTTATTTATTTATTTTTATTATATACACACACATGCCTTATAGTACCGTATATTATTATTATTATTGTATAAACAGTATATTTATAGGCAAAGAATAACATGTAAAACTAGAGTTGAGGCTCTTATCCAAAAAGACATCGCAGCATACTAGGCTGGGGAATATACCCTCCTAACAAGTAGGCCTAAATATATATATGCACGCACACACGCACACACACACACACACACACAGTTGTGTGTGTGGAATACATGCATATTTACATGAAAGGCACTTCTTCCTAGAAAAAAAAATCTGATCCAACATTTATGGCTTCAAACCTATTTTCGACAATTAGTTACAATTTAAATGGAAATAAATCTATTTCTTGATTCAGAAACCTTTTATCATGGATGAACAACACTTGCAATGCGAATGGTTGATTTGAATTTCAAGGACTTTTTAAGCACCTTGTTAAAAAAAATTGGCTGTTTTCGAGGAATTCCGGGCCTTGACTTTTTTGGGTCAAAAATCAAGCATGTTAAGCACTTCAAGGACCTTGTGTGAACCCTGTGAAGGGGAATGTGGTGAAAAAAAGAGTGAAAAAACTCGCTCTGTGGGCGCGTGTGTTATTAGGTCAAAGCCCCTGTCGTAGGACTGGACAAACTGAGCGCGTGTATTAGGTCAAAGGTTCTGAAACCTTTCGCTTTTGCCATATAAATGGGGTATATTTAGGTATATTCTCTGAAGAATTAGATTTGTGGATAGAATAAACACTATATGCGTTGTATCTAGAGCTCAGTCAGTCAACTAGAGAATGACAGCATGTTGTCTAGTGTTAGTCCTTGTATCTAGAGCTCAGTCAGTCAACTAGAGAATGACAGCATGTTGTCTAGTGTTAGTCCTTGTATCTAGAGCTCAGTCAACTAGAGAATGACAGCATGTTGTCTAGCGTTAGTCCTTGTATCTAGAGCTCAGTCAACTAGAGAATGACAGCATGTTGTCTAGTGTTAGTCCTTGTATCTAGAGCTCAGTCAGTCAACTAGAGAATGACGGCATGTTGTCTAGTGTTAGTCCTTGTATCTAGAGCTCAGTCAGTCAACTAGAGAATGACAGCATGTTGTCTAGTGTTAGTCCTTGTATCTAGAGCTCAGTCAGTCAGCTAGAGAATGACAGCATGTTGTCTAGTGTTAGTCCTTGTATCTAGAGCTCAGTCAGTCAACTAGAGAATGACAGCATGTTGTCTAGTGTTAGTCCTTGTATCTAGAGCTCAGTCAGTCAACTAGAGAATGACAGCATGTTGTCTAGTGTTAGTCCTTGTATCTAGAGCTCAGTCAGTCAACTAGAGAATGACAGCATGTTGTCTAGTGTTAGTCCTTGTATCTAGAGCTCAGTCAGTCAGCTAGAGAATGACAGCATGTTGTCTAGTGTTAGTCCTTGTATCTAGAGCTCAGTCAGTCAACTAGAGAATGACAGCATGTTGTCTAGTGTTAGTCCTTGTATCTAGAGCTCAGTCAGTCAACTAGAGAATGACAGCATGTTGTCTAGTGTTAGTCCTTGTATCTAGAGCTCAGTCAGTCAACTAGAGAATGAGAGCATGTTGTCTAGTGTTAGTCCTTGTATCTAGAGCTCAGTCAGTCAACTAGAGAATGACAGCATGTTGTCTAGTGTTAGTCCTTGTATCTAGAGCTCAGTCAGTCAACTAGAGAATGACAGCATGTTGTCTAGTGTTAGTCCTTGTATCACAGACTATCCTTCATTTCACTACATGTCTCGTGTATGTGACTAATAAATCTCTTGAATCTTGATCTTGAAGAGCTCACTCAGTCATTATTATTATTTATGAAAACATAAATAAATAAGAAAAACAGCAGTCAGGCAAGTAGGCCTTATAGTATATTATTATTGTATCAACAGTATATTGATAGGCAAAGAACAACATGTAAAACTAGAGTTGAGGCTCCAGCCAGGCTCTTATCCAAAAAGACATCAGCACACTAGGCTGGGGAATATATATCCTCCTAACAAGTAGGCCTAAAAATATGTTTATATAATGGATTATTTTAGTAGTCCTAATACCTCTCGCAAGCTGACAAAACCTACGAGTGAACGCCAATCCAGAATTCATCAGTACATTAGCTGTAATGGGACCGCTGTGTATATTTATACGCAGACAAAATCTAATGGCCCGAATAGGCCCAGAGACTCCCCAGGGCTTTGGTCCAAAACATATCGGTGAGTAGAATAAGCAGAGTTCCTAAGTGGGTTTTAAAAGGAGCCCACATCACTGTGTTCCCTCGGAGAGGATGTGTGTTGAGCCGTCTCTGCTGCTCTGCTGTTGGCTCAAGAAATCTCAGGGCGTCTTCACACCTGCAGCTCGTTTGCTTTGTTTTCCGACTCGCGTCGCCAGCTGACAAAATTATACCAAACGTTCTAAACAAAGCCCCGCGATCACGCAGTCTTTTATTATTGGACCCGATTTTTGGAATCCTAACAAATTGTACACAATAGTTATTCAGCGGTCCCTCCCCACTTTGCTCGTGTTGCACAACCGAAATATCATACGTTTTCCAGTTCACTCAGCCGGAGAGTAATTATTAAGCGCGAGTAATCGGTCGGCCAATTTAATCTGCCAATATTGTCATGTAAAACTTTATAAATGTTGTCGTCACAGTTTGTCCCGCAGAGCGTGCTCCACTGTTTACATGTAACTCAGTCATAATAATACTACTCAGTCATTGTTTAAAATGCACTAGCTTGATAGAGTAGAGAATACGTGGTTTAAAGTTAGTAGAGAGGACAGACGTTTTGCCAGTGACTTCGTGTTTTTTTTTTTTTTTTTTTTTTTTTTTTAATATACCTATACCTACCTATTACCTAAATATAAAGATAAATTCATCATTATTTAGAATAGAATATACTATAGAATAGAAAGTCATCATGCAATGCAAACTAGTTTCAGTTAATGCCTCAGATAATTTTTATTTCAAATTTTATCAAATTACTTTTACAGATGGCTGAGGGTGAAAGAAATAAGGTGTACATAAGAACATGAAGAATATCGGCCAATGTATCAATAGCAGAATATTTGACTCCTAGTGTGAAGACACCCATATATAGTGTGTACCGGGCCTAAGAACTACCATGGAAGTCTGAACAAGCTTTATCTGTCTGATGTGGAAACACAGAGTGGCGATAGGATCACAGAAAATCTTCTTAGAGTACAGAGCAGAGGCCTTGTTAGGCCTGTGTTAGTGAGGCATGTTGGTTTCTGTTGGTCTGTGAACTGGGACCACTGCCCCATGCGATTTCCAATCGGTTGATCGCAAATTAATCATTTCTGCCTAGTAGGGCTGACCTTCGAATTTTTTTTTGGAATTCAAAGCTTCGGGGCCGAGATTCGATTTTAATTCGAAGCTTCGAGATAAAAAAAAAAAAACATAAAAAGAATTTGTATATGTTGTGGGACTTGTACAGCACTTTGTTCAACTTTGTCAGTGCTGTAAAGTTGAAACCTTTTTAAATCTTAGACAAACAAAACACTTTGCTTTCATGAAATATTGTAAGCCGTCATTTGAGGCTTTATAAAAGCAGCACAATGAACACAAATCTTGTCAGTGCCGAGTCCGACCTCATCTTAAATAACAAACAGCATTGCTTGTTGTAGTTAACAAAGAGAATTTTATTTTCATATTCGAATCCCATGCCCATCGAACGAAGCTTCGAAGTATTTAAGACGGCCCTGCTGCCTAGGAGACCTTGGGACGTCAGCGACCGCTAGAATCTACAGCTAGAATCTATAGCTAGAATCTACCGCTAGAATCTACAGCTAGAATCTACAGCTAGAATCTACAGTGACTTCAAATATAAACTGAGATAGGACTCGTAGAAAAGCTACACTACTACCGTTTACCCCCCCCCCCCCCCCCCCCCCCCCCCTCCTCCCGCAGCGGTAACAATGCTGTCTGATTTACAGGGGATCAGATCGCTTACAACCAGCTAATAAAAGCAGGAATGAGACAGTTGTGTTTAAACACAAGAGTTTAAAAGGGAGGGCAAGCGAGACGTTCGACTCATTAACCCATGGTGTTCTGTGTGCGTGTGTTACGGTACATGTGAAAATTAGGTATGCATGTATGGCTCGTTCTAGTAAACAATAGACTTTGTTTTATGTTTCCATTTGGGCATGCATACTTGTTATAAGATGTTAGTTATGTTTCCGTATGAGCATGCATACTTGTTATAAGATGTTAGTTATGTCTCTGGATGAGCATGCATACTTGTTATTAGATGTTAGTTATGTCTCTGGATGAGCATGCATACTTGTTATTAGATGTTAGTTATGTCTCTGGATGAGCATGCATACTTGTTATTAGATGTTAGTTATGTCTCTGGATGAGCATGCATACTTGTTATAAGATGTTAGTTATGTTTCCGTATGAGCATGCATACTTGTTATAAGATGTTAGTTATGTTTCCGTATGAGCATGCATACTTGTTATAAGATGTTAGTTATGTTTCCGTATGAGCATGCATACTTGTTATTAGATGTTAGTTATGTCTCTGGATGAGCATGCATACTTGTTATTAGATGTTAGTTATGTCTCTGGATGAGCATGCATACTTGTTATTAGATGTTAGTTATGTTTCCGTATGAGCATGCATACTTGTTATTAGATGTTAGTTATGTTTACGTATGAGCATGCATACTTGTTATTAGATGTTAGTTATGTTTCCGTATGAGCATGCATACTTGTTATAAGATGTTAGTTATGTCTCTGGATGAGCATGCATACTTGTTATAAGATGTTAGTTATGTCTCTGGATGAGCATGCATACTTGTTATAAGATGTTAGTTATGTTTCCGTATGAGCATGCATACTTGTTATTAGATGTTAGTTATGTCTCTGGATGGGCATGCATACTTGTTATTAGACGTTAGTTATGTCTCTGGATGAGCATGCATACTTGTTATTAGATGTTAGTTATGTCTCTGGATGAGCATGCATACTTGTTATAAGATGTTAGTTATGTCTCCGGATGAGCATGCATACTTGTTATAAGATGTTAGTTATGTCTCTGGATGAGCATGCATACTTGTTATAAGATGTTAGTTATGTTTCCGTATGAGCATGCATACTTGTTATAAGATGTTAGTTATGTTTCCGTATGAGCATGCATACTTGTTATTAGATGTTAGTTATGTTTCCGTATGAGCATGCATACTTGTTATTAGATGTTAGTTATGTCTCTGGATGAGCATGCATACTTGTTATAAGATGTTAGTTATGTTTCCGTATGAGCATGCATACTTGTTATAAGATGTTAGTTATGTTTCCGTATGAGCATGCATACTTGTTATTAGATGTTAGTTATGTTTCCGTATGAGCATGCATACTTGTTATAAGATGTTAGTTATGTTTCCGTATGAGCATGCATACTTGTTATTAGTAGGGGTGGGAATCACCAGTTTCATCATGATACGATACGACATCGATTCTTTGGACAACGATACGATATTTGCCGATATCACAAAGTCTCTCACGATACAATACGATACGATTAGATTCAGGTGCCTGCGATCGATATGAGATGATATCATATGCCCATTTAACACAATCAGTTATGAGACTCGCCACAGGATTTTCAAAATAAGAGTATCGATATGAATCGATCTTATTACATCGCATCGATCCGATTCGATCGTTGATAATTACATCGATATATCGATCTGGATCGATGTATCGTCCCACCCCTAGTTATTAGATGTTAGTTATGTCTCTGGATGAGCATGCATACTTGTTATAAGATGTTAGTTATGTCTCTGGATGAGCATGCATACTTGTTATTAGATGTTAGTTATGTTTCCGTATGAGCATGCATACTTGTTATTAGATGTTAGTTATGTCTCTGGATGAGCATGCATACTTGTTATAAGATGTTAGTTATGTTTCCGTATGAGCATGCATACTTGTTATAAGATGTTAGTTATGTTTCCGTATGAGCATGCATACTTGTTATTAGATGTTAGTTATGTTTCCGTATGAGCATGCATACTTGTTATTAGATGTTAGTTATGTCTCTGGATGAGCATGCATACTTGTTATAAGATGTTAGTTATGTTTCCGTATGAGCATGCATACTTGTTATAAGATGTTAGTTATGTTTCCGTATGAGCATGCATACTTGTTATTAGATGTTAGTTATGTTTCCGTATGAGCATGCATACTTGTTATAAGATGTTAGTTATGTTTCCGTATGAGCATGCATACTTGTTATAACTTATTAGATGTTAGTTATGTCTCTGGATGAGCATGCATACTTGTTATAAGATGTTAGTTATGTCTCTGGATGAGCATGCATACTTGTTATTAGATGTTAGTTATGTTTCCGTATGAGCATGCATACTTGTTATTAGATGTTAGTTATGTCTCTGGATGAGCATGCATACTTGTTATAAGATGTTAGTTATGTCTCTGGATGAGCATGCATACTTGTTATAAGATGTTAGTTATGTTTCCGTATGAGCATGCATACTTGTTATTAGATGTTAGTTATGTTTCCGTATGAGCATGCATACTTGTTATTAGATGTTAGTTATGTTTCCGTATGAGCATGCATACTTGTTATTAGATGTTAGTTATGTTTCCGTATGAGCATGCATACTTGTTATAAGATGTTAGTTATGTTTCCGTATGAGCATGCATACTTGTTATTAGATGTTAGTTATGTTTCCGTATGAGCATGCATACTTGTTATTAGATGTTAGTTATGTTTCCGTATGAGCATGCATACTTGTTATTAGATGTTAGTTATGTTTCCGTATGAGCATGCATACTTGTTATTAGATGTTAGTTATGTTTCCGTATGAGCATGCATACTTGTTATTAGATGTTAGTTATGTCTCTGGATGAGCATGCATACTTGTTATAAGATGTTAGTTATGTCTCCGTATGAGCATGCATACTTGTTATTAGATGTTAGTTATGTTTCCGTATGAGCATGCATACTTGTTATTAGATGTTAGTTATGTCTCTGGATGAGCATGCATACTTGTTATTAGATGTTAGTTATGTCTCCGGATGAGCATGCATACTTGTTATAAGATGTTAGTTATGTCTCTGGATGAGCATGCATACTTGTTATTAGATGTTAGTTATGTCTCTGGATGAGCATGCATACTTGTTATAAGATGTTAGTTATGTTTCTATATGAGCATGCATACTTGTTATAAGATGTTAGTTATGTTTCCGTATGAGCATGCATACTTGTTGTTAGAGATTAGTTATGTTTCCACATTTGTTACGTTTCTATATGAGCATGCATACTTGTTGTTAGACGTTAGTTATGTTACCGTGTGGGCATGCATACTTGTTGTTAGACATTAGTTATGTTACCGTGTGGGCATGCATACTTGTTGTTAGACGTTTGTTACATTTCTATACGAGCATGCATGCTTGTAAGTGCATGTATTCATGTGTGTGTGTGTAGAGAGAGCCAGGTTGGGTGGAGGTCAGGGCCGTCCGCTGGTGAGCAGCATGACTCCTCTGGCTACACCTGCCACCTCCCTGCATTCCAGGGGGTGAAATATGGGGCGCACGCAGATTCCAGGCGCACACACGGGCCCGGATCCGAGCGCTCTGTAGCCAATAGTTACAAGCTGTCGGGTTCGGCGAGATGGCTTTATTACGCAGTGGCCCTCTCCTCTTTATAGCAGCGAGCTTAACCCCGCGCGAGACCCCGGGGCCCCTGGATAGACTGGGGGCTTTCTGTCAAAGTGCTCCGCTGAGCGGGACCCCGGGCCCAAGATAGATGAGGGCTTTCTTGGAATGTCAGGGAGCTCACAGCCGACTACCGCGGGTGGGGAGAGTCAATCCCACGATGATTCGGTTCGATTTCTGATTCTCCAGGCGAGGATTCGGTGCGTCGTAGAATCTTAAGATGGTTCGATTTCATACATTTTTTATACTATTTTCATTTTTTGTATCCACTTTTTCTCCCCATTTTTCAATTTATCTCCCATCCCAATTTCGTATTTTTCCAATTCTTCCCTCCCCTGTCTTGAACGTTGCTCCCACTGGTCGGCTGTAGTGAGGATAGAAGCCTTGCATCACGTGTCCCCTCCGGTACACGAGGAGGCAGCCTGTCGCATCTTTTCACCGCAGCAGCTCGAACTCTCAGTGGCGAGGAGTGAGAGGCTCACACTGCCCCTGATACTTCCCGTTTCCGCCGCACCGGCGTCACCCAACCGACCTGTAGGAGTCGCTGTCCACAACGTCCAATCCCCACCCACCGGCTTTGCCACCCTCTAACACTTGCCAATTGTGTTAGTATGACGGCCGGCCAAGCCGGAAGCAACGCCGAGAGCTGGGCTCGAACCCAGCATCTCCTGCGTTAGTGGCGAGCGCCTTGCCCACTGCGCCACTCAGCCGCCCCATTTTTGATACTCTTCTAAAAGTAAAAGTGTAATAGGTACACAAATGTGAGGGGAACCGATTTAGTCAGCAGTGACGGAATATAAAATCTGGAAATTCACCGCATTGCGGTTATGGATATGTACTTATGTATTTTTTCCGGACCCCAGGAACAATAGCTTTTGTCAAGTGCAAAAGCTAATGGGGATCCTAAATAAACATAAACATACTGTTGGACTGTAATAATTCCATGTACGAATATGTAAAAAATGATGATCATTGATATAATAATAGGCAACACACCGACTCAATTGTGAACTATATAATCGGAGATTGGTTGGATTTCCCACGTTTTTTACACGGATGCATGACAACACCAGGATGCGGGCGACGTACGCCCACTTTTGCTGGGTATTGTAACTGACAGCGAGCATAAGCCGGGGTGAAATCTCTATTAGAGGGGCCGGTGTGAACAGCCGCCTCCGCCGGCCTGCAGACCTCAGGAGGTGGAACCAATGACTTTCAGCTGCTGCTCTTTCAAAGAGCCTTTCAACCACAGGCCCCGACCAGCAACACGCCTCACTCCACCCCCCCCCCCACTCCAGAACGCCGCTTCCGTCGCATATATAAGATACTGTTTATTAAAAGTGAAGGATGAAACTTTCCATGAAATCGCCCATCTCCGGAAGAGATCCTTCTTTAAAGCATAATGCGGTTTCCCCCCCCCCCATTGTTGCCGGCTCGCTACCGTATGGCCTTTTTTTTTTTTTTGGCTCGGCGTGAAGAATTACCACGTTCCGCCGCGGACGTAGTTCCGTCGTAGAGCCTACGGCGCAGACTCCAGCGCTCTCACGTCATCGTGTATTGCGATTAGGGGTGTAGCGATGCGTCGAAATGCATCGATCCTAATGTGACGATTCAACTGCATCGATTTGAAAATGTTAGAATCCATTAGAATCAAAATTAAAAAAAAATTTAAATACTTATTATATTTTTGTGTGTGTATTGTTTTTATTGACCTATAGTCCATTCATGCTGAGTGAATCAGTTCTCCCAGCCACATTTGTGTATTCAAAATGTTTTGGGGAATTAACCGATAGAAAATGTATCAAATCGAATCGTGGTCAAATGACGAGATTTCATGATGCATTGAATCGTTGCCTGAAGAATCGTAATCGAATTTAATCGTTGTGCATCGTTACACCCCTAATTGCGATGGATCAATAAGCAAAGCTTATTTTTTATGTGGGGAAAAAAACAGAACGACGACTGTGTTTAATTTTTTTTCATAGACGAGCTTCGCTTATTGATCCATCGCAATACACGATGACGTGAGAGCGCTGAAGTCTGCGTGGAGTCAGCATAACATGAACATGTGTCGCTTCCAGCTTCCTGCACCAGACGCAGTCGGGGAGCGGAACCAACCCTCGGCAGCTGCGCCGGGACATCAGCTACGTCTCGGCCTCCTCCCCCTGGTCCCGGCCACCATCAACAGGGTTCCCACAGACATTGCAAAATGACATTCAAGGACTTTGTAGTACTTTTCCAACCACTATTTTTCATTTTAAAAGGGCATTTAAAAGGATAGAATTCACTTTTAAATCCTGTTTTTTTTTTTATCTTTTTTTTGAATTTTTATATCCAATATTTATGGCTTAAAACCAATTTTCGACAATTAGTTACACTTTAGACAATTTTTTTTCTTGATTCAGAACTATTTTATCACGGATGAACAAAACGTTCAATGCGAATGGTTGATTTGAATTTCAAGGACTTTTTAAGCACCTTGGTAAAAATTGGCTGTTTTCAAGGAATTCCAGGCCAATATTTTAAAATTTTTAAATCAAGCACTTCAAGCACTTCAAGGACCTTGTGTGAACCCTGTATAAACGACACTAAAGCTCCTTCGACCGGGGGCCTCTCCCCGTACTGCCGGCTCGCTCCCAAGTATCGCTACGTCATCGTGAGGAGAACAACATCCAGGGCCCGTGACCGAACTCTGCTGGTCATGAGCTCCACTATGATTGACAGTGATTGACATGCTACTGGAGGGACACTGGTTCAGCCCTCATCCACCCATTTTAGATTGGTATTCTTCAATATTGCACATCATCACTAACATATTAATTAGATGCCATCACTTCAGAGCAGGCTATACGCTTCAGTGGCCATTGGCTGTGACCGATCATTTAAGAGGGAATACCAGGGCTTAAATACAACATAGAAAGGTTAATAATATTTCTGTGCACTAAAGGATTATTAGGAATCTAGGAATGTACTGTAGATTAGGAATCTTCCTCGTCTATATTACTACCTACTATGCCAATATGACAGAACTTACAGAACTTGTAAGTCGCTCTGGATAAAAGCGTCAGCAGCTAAATGACTAAATGTAAATATATGCACTGATGGCCATTAGGTGGCGGCAGGTCGTCAATATCGCCGCACATCGGGAAATCTAGACACGTACTTATCCAGTAACCTTCAGAGGCGGCGGTCCGTTTAGACTAAACACCTCAAACTCTCCCGTTCATAATTGAACCCGACTGGCCCCGTGACGAGGCCCGCGCCTCCATCAAGGAGAGCGTGCGTGTCTAGACGGAGGTACACACTCTGTTTGTTTGAGTGTGTGTGTGTGTGTGTGTGCTATTATAAGCCTGACCCGATCCTATTCGCCACTGTCTGCTTTCGCACAATATCCAGTTGCAGAGCCAGACATCGCCTGTAGCTTCCAGCCCGGGTTCCCCTGCTTTGATCCGAGTGAATGTGTTACGACTTTAGAGCAGAGATGTAAAGGAAAGATATCCAGGGTTGCCTAACCCCCCCCCCCCCGCCCCTCTCCCCCACCCATCCATTTCCTAACGGCGACATCCTGAATACAATGCTACCAATCCATCTTCATCTCTAGGGCTTCTGTTTTGTGTGTCTTCTGCTGACTGACTCCAGGTCAGCTGAGGACATGATAGCCCCGGGATCCGTTTTTCTTTCTCTCTTGCTTACTCTACCTCCATCTCCTCTTTCTACCTCTCTGTTCCTCTCTGTTCCCTCCTTTCAACAGCCTCCAACACATTTCTCTTTCTTTCTTTCTCTGGCTCATCCGAGGCCATGGCACCTCTCTCTATCTCTATCTCACTTGCTCTCTCATCCTCTTTTATTTCTTTGCCATTGATTGCGTGCTGGAGGGGGGAGCCAAGGCTGATTCTCAATAAGGGAGAATCAAAGAGCAGGTCGACTCATGCATCACGGCCTTCAGCTCAGTGTGCAGCACATTGGCAAGGAGACAGTAGCGAGAACCTTGTTCAAGAATCCTTGAACTGCTCTTACATGACGATGGCCGCGTCCCCCAACCTGTCCTCCCTACACACTGACCAGAGAGAGGGAGGGAGGGAGTGAGAGGGGAGACAGAGAGTGTGTGTGTGTGTGTGTGTGTGTGTGTGTGTGTGTGTGTGTGTGTGTGTGTGTGTGTGTGTGTGTGTGTGTGTGTGTGTGTGTGTGTGTGGATTGTGAGTGTCTGTGTGTAGCTGGAAGATTCCAAGGGCAGGTTCAACGAGTGCAGCAGAGGAAATATGGGAGAAAGTGCGTAACGTAATTCACAATAATAAAGTGATTGTTTATCTCATGGAGGGGAGTTGCTGCTCAGCTATATTATATTCCTTTCACACGAAACATCAATATGAACTTTACATTGTGTGACAAATATATAAATCTGCTCCATATACATACCGCAGCACTCACGATTCCATGAAACACCAATAATTTAAGACTATATAAACTAAATGCTACGTTCTAAAAACATAAATATTCAGTATTATGTGGTACGGTATAACAAATGTAAATCTACAGCATACTCCACTTAAAAAATGAAAATCAATACAATAGAGTTAAGGGTTTAAACTCTGGCTGAACCCCTCCCCCCCCTTAAGTACCTTTAGTTAAAGAGAAACCCAGTCAATGTCCAAGAACATAAGGTTTATCAGCCTATTACCGTTTTACGTACGATCCTGAGTGATAAATCCAACCCCCCCCCCCCCCCCCCCCCCCCCCGAGACACAATTTTGATACGGTTAGTGCCGTTGCATCACCATTAATAATGGGTACGTCTCGGGTTACATGGCTCACAAGGTGGCTCTGAGCGGGGAAGGCTCCTTTGATCTCCGTCGTGGCAAATCCATCACAATGAGACGGACGGGCTGCGCTGCGACCACTTGGATGTCCACGTCTCTCGATTTAACCATTTGTGGCCTCGTGCGACTGAAGCCACGCACAGATTCACAGGGAGGAAGGTAAAAAAATCATGCGTCTGTAACTAAATTTGGTTGCTAATAATCGCAACACCTGCATCATCATGGGGTGGTGAAACGCGCCGCCTGGTCAACGTGCTCGCGTAATCCAGGGAATGTTTTAAGACTCTTATTAAAGGAACACGCCAACATTTTGGGAAATTTGCTTACCGTCTTCTCCAGAGAGAGACAAGAAGATAGATACCAGTTTCCTCTCTGTGCGTTCAGTAGAAAGCTATCTGGCTGCACGTTAGCCTAGCACAGCACAATGAATGGAAGCGGACAGTGCCCGTTAGCCTAGGCATTGTCCAACTAACACCTCTCCCCCGAAGGCTAACCGGCACTGTCTGCTTCCATTCATTGTGCTAAGCTAGGCTACCATGCAGCCAGATAGCTTTCTACTGAACGCACAGAGAGGAAACTGGTATCTATCTTCTTGTCTCTCTCTGGAGAAGACGGTAAGCTCATTTCCCAAAATGTTGGCGTGTTCCTTTAAGCACAGTTCTCTGTTAGCTAGCGGGACACATTTTATATATCGTTGGAAACCTGGGAACCCTCACTCTCATTGTGACTTCGTACTTCTCGTAGATATGACCAAGCCCGGTCTTTGTTAACGGCGTTACAACAACCAACATGTCAGCGGTTTAACCAGAATTAAGAGTTGCGGTTTTGCCCGGTGTGCGCGTCAGTACCATTCTCTGTCCGGGCAGCTTATAGACGAAACGAATAGACTTGTGGAGCGAGGCACTGAAGGTTATTTCAGCATGAGGTCATTATCACGATGACCCAATGCGGTGATGAAAAAAACAAAACACAGCTCCCACTAACATACCGGTTTTGCAATATCTGTGCTGTTGAAAGGGTTCGGCCAACAGGCTGCTCTCTCCTCCCTTCTCCCAAGGAATGTGCCATTAATTAAACTGTCTGGGCTAAACCAACCAAAGGGGTGTAGTTGTGTTACTCTAGTCCACTTGAGATGTTTACGAGGTCAGTTCATTTGGAAAAAGGCAGTCAACTGCTATTATTAGTTTGCGTGTAAATAACTACTACGGCAACTATTTTACATTGTAAAGCTCCAGCAATGACAAGGTGATATGAAACCAGGATCACAAAACTGTAGACTTTGGGACAGTTTGGTGTGTTGTTTTTTTTGGAGTGTGTTGCGATTCCCTGTGGTGCATCTGTGTTCAATTATAATGATAATAAACAACTTCCCAGCCGGCCAAAAGGCCAGACAGGGATAGAGAACAGGTGTACATTGTAAAGATACTCAGCCAACCAACCAACCAACCAACCAACCAACCAACCAGCCAATTAGCCAACCAACCAGCCAATTAGCCAACCAACCAGCCAATTAGCCAACCAACCAGCCAACCAACCAACCAAGCAGAGAACCCTTCAGTAATGTAAGGAGACTCTGGGCAAAAGAGCACTTCAGTACATTTATGTTTGAAAAAGATTGAATGTTTCAAGAAAAGCTAGGAACACTTGATTTATCTCATCAAGTAATGTATCTGCTTTTGAATGAATGAATGAATGAATGATTGCACTTGTCTAGGCACTCAAAGCACTTTACAGTGTAGAATGGAAATGGCCTCTTCCTCCTCCACCACCACTGTGTAGCAGCACCCAGCCTTGGGCCACGCAGGCTCAGTGTCTGCCATCCACACATCACACGACACAGTGGCTGAAAAGCTCAGAAGACGGGGATCGATATCAGTCAATTAAGGGGGGAGGGATGATTAGGTGGCATTGGTGTCAAAGACCTCATTGGGAATTTGGCCAGGGAAGTCGGGGGAAACACGATAACTCCCTGGGTTCGTTAAAGGGGGGGCGACGGTGGCTCAGGAGGTAGAGCGGTCGTCTGGTAGTCGGAAAAGGTTCCCGGTTCGATTCCCGCTCCTCGCCACAGCAGCGTGTCGATCAGTGGCGTCGTTAGCCCTGGGCTTCCGGGGCTTTAGCCCCGGATGTTTTTCTCCTAGCCCCGGACCTTAAAAAAAAAAAAAAAAAAAAAAAAAAAAAATGTTTACATTTTTTTTTTTTTTTTTATTTTTTGTCAGTATCCCCATTGTCTGTGCTGAATGTTTGTTAGTGTTTGTTATTTTTTGTTGGTTTTTAGTACTTTTAATCCATTTTTAGTAAGTAGTTTTCATTTGATCTTATCATTCTTTCATTCACCGATTTGTGGACTTGAAGATGTGCACTTTAACACAGCAGCACCTGGAGCCATCCATACCCATGTCCAGTGTCTACTGACAAAGACATGCTCATGATACTGTGATAAACTATAATAAGCTTTAATCGAACCCTGGTTCATTTCCTCGGATAGTCCGGTTGGTTTGGGGTGGTGTGAAAGCTCATTCACTCTTGCAAGTGAACCCTGCTACGGTTCATTTGAGATGTGAATGCAAAGCGGACCAAAGGCAGGAAAAGACCCAAAAATCAAATTTTTTTTTTTATGAGAAGACTGAAACATAATTATAATGAAACACACAATAGTTTTTTTTTGATTGCTTAAGCATGATTTTGAAAACGGGGCCCGGTGTTTCAAAACACACAATTAGCACAACCACACACACAATTATCAGAACACCTCAGATCCTTTGCTAAATTAAAACACTTGTCAAAACCATACACTAATTTATAAAAACTACATTTTGTTACCATATGACACACGTTTCATATGACTCAATTCTGTTTGAACCAGTTACACACACTGCTGTGCTTAACCTAAAACACATTTAGCAATTCTACTTCTCAGTGATTAGAGTACTGTAAGTGAAGTACGCAGAAAATGTGCAAATATACAATAAATTCACCAAACACTACACAAGACCAATGCTGTAGAGTAGACTGATGAAAATATAATTTATTTATCTACATATACCCAAATCAATGATGCAGACTGCTAAAAAAAACATTTTCTCTCCATATACCCAAATCAATGATGCAGACTGATGAAAATATAAATGTTCTCTCCATATAACCAAATAAGTCAACATTTCAACATGGAGAATCACAACAAAACATGTCCCAGTTTTCATGCTACTATGTGCATAACACTGTAAGCTCAGCAAATATCAGACAAACATAAAATACTGTATCCAGTACAGGTTAAAATTACAGTAAAACAAAAACAATTTTGAAAAAATTTAAATAGAGTACAGAAAATACTAGACATTATCTCTTTGCCTATGGATCTGGCAAGATAATTTTTTGTTGTGATTCTCCATGTTGACATGTTGACTGATTTGGGAAAATGGGAGAAAATGTATATTTTCATCAGTCTGCATCATTGGTTGTCTTGTGTAGTGTTTGGTGAATGCATTGTATATTTTCACGTTCTCTGTGTACAGTACTTCACTCTCTTTCCATTTTGGTTGAAGACAGGTGAACTCACCTGCTGCATTTTTATAGTGCTTAAACCTGATTGGTGTATCTACAATTAAGCAATGGTGTGTTTGTGCATCTGATGGCTGTGTTTAACCAATTGGCTCATATGTGTGGTAATTTGACATTCTGTGTCTAATGTAATGGAAGTGTGTTTAGTGTTTTGCAAATCACTGTGTGTATTGTTTTGCAAAAAGTGTGAGGCTGACATTGTGCTTATAGGGGTGCAAATCTGGGCCTACGTTTTGCTCCTTGAGTGTAAGGTTTTGATAATTGTGTAATACTTTTGATTTGAGTGTTTATGCAATTGAAGAAAACTGTAAAGACTAGAGATGAACTGTTTATTTCTTTTGTACATAGGCTGTGCATAATGTTTGTTTGTTTGTTTATTTGCTTATGTGTATGATTCTTAACTGTTTTTATTTTGTTATTGGTGTATATGTGTGTATGTATGTACAGTATATGTATATATATTATATATATATATATATATGTATATATATATGTGTATATATGTATATTTGTACTCCTGTTGGGGCCTCTTGGACCAGATCAATGTTTTATCTGGCAAAATAAAGGTTAAATAAATAAATAAGAAACTGATGATTTGGTCCTGTTAACTTTGAATTTTCTATGGGAACTGCCCAGATCCCTCTCATGGACATGGACCTCACTTTGAGAACCTCTAATGATTCGAGTTCTTCAGTATTCATTTGTAATCAATTGCGTATTTCTGTGTTTATAAAAAAAAAAAAAAAAAAAAAAAAAAAAAGGGGGGGGGGGGGGGGGGCCCTCCACCCCCCGGGCTGAAGCCCCCAATGTTTTCTAACCCTAAAAACGCCCCTGGTGTCGATGTGTCCTTGAGCAAGACACTTAATCGTTTCCGATGTGCAGGTCGGCACCTCACGTGGTCGCCTCGGTCATCAGTGTGTGGATGTGTAAGTGAATGGGTCAAATGTGAGGAACAAAATAAATTGTAAAGCGCTTTGGATAAAAGAGTTATATAAATGCACCACTTACCATTTATTTACCATTTTAAAGATCGTAGTGAGTCCGAGACCTCGGTTTTAACGTCTCAATCTAAAAAAAATTAAAAATAAAAAAAACGTCTGGCACTCGCAACGAGTACCGTGTCCCCGTCACTGTTGACAGGAGCGCTGTTACGGCCAAGTCCAGTGGACAGAGTGCTCCCCGCCGGACAACAAAACCAGCACCACACGGAAACGCCCTGACACATGTGATCTTCCGGTCGCATGCACACTCTTCCCCCCCCCCCACCCCCCACTCCCGGCCCGTGTAGCCAGTCCTGAAGCCGGACTTTTTTGAAGCCGCTTAAAAGCATCTGGCCAGTTAAACCAAGCGCACCGAGTAGTCTCTGTGTTTGTAGTCACGCTCAAATCCGCTTCACTCGCGTCTGAACACGCAGCGATAGTTTCTCCGCCTCGCCCAAAAGGTGCGACGCCGGTAATCCTATAACAGAGCCAGTCGGGCGGCCTTAAGCCGCGGCGTCCAGGAGCAGCGCGTCGCCATCATCCGACTGAGGCCTGGTGCCGCGCCGCTCAGCTGGCTAATGTGAAGTTATGACAGAGCGCTCACAGCGGGGCTTTGATCCCCCGCTTTACACAGGACAGCAACACGGCCCTTTGATCTGGATGGGCTAAATTTATGGGCTTTATGTCAGGGGGCCATGTTGCAAGAACAGGGGAGAGAGAGGAGAGGGAGGGAGGGAGAGGGAGAGGGAGAGCAGGGTAAACGAGAAAGACAGCAAAATGGAGATAGATACAGACAGAGGTTGTCACCCGTTGACCAAGATGTAAAGTCAAAAGTATTTACTTTTGGGTTAGATCCATCAGATCGGTCTTGTTTAGAGTTAGGTGTGACCTCTCTAATAAGGTTAAAGTTAGGTTTATATCTGTCCTATTTAGAGTTAGGTGTGACCTCTCCAATAAGGTTAAAGTTAGGTTTATATCCGTCCTATTTAGAGTTAGGTGTGACCTCTACAATAAGGTTAAAGTTAGGTTTATATCTGTCCTATTTAGAGTTAGATGTGACCTCTCCAATAAGGTTAAAGTTAGGTTTATATCCGTCCTATTTAGAGTTAGGTGTGACCTCTCCAATAAGGTTAAAGTTAGGTTTATATCTGTCCTATTTAGAGTTAGGTGTGACCTCTCCAATAAGGTTACAGTTAGGTTTATATCCATCCTATTTAGAGTTAGATGTGACCTCTCCAATAAGGTTACAGTTAGGTTTATATCCGTCCTATTTAGAGTTAGATGTGACCTCTCCAATAAGGTTACAGTTAGGTTTATATCCGTCCTATTTAGAGTTAGGTGTGACCTCTCCAATAAGGTTAAGGTTACGTTTATAACCATCCTATTTAGAGTTAGGTGTGACCTCTCCAATAAGGTTAAAGTTAGGTTTATATCCGTCCTATTTAGAGTTAGGTGTGACCTCTCCAATAAGGTTAAGGTTATTGTAACGGCATTCAATACCATAGTCCCCTCCATACTCATAGCCAAGCTCAGGGACCTGGGCTTGAACTATGACCTCTGCCAGTGGGTCTTGGACTTCCTGACTGGCAGACCCCAGGTGGTGAGAGCAGGCAACTGCACCTCCTCATCCATCACCCTCAACATAGGGGCCCCCCAGGGCTGTGTTCTGAGTCCCCTCCTCTACTCCCTGTACACACACGACTGTGTGGCTCAGCGGAGTAGCAATACAATCATCAAATTTGCTGACGACACAGTGGTGGTGGGCCTGATCTCTGCCAATGACGAGAGGGCCTACCTGGAAGAGGTCAAGGTCCTGGCGGGATGGTGCCAGGAAAACAGCCTCTCCCTGAACGTCAGCAAAACAAAGGAGATGATTGTGGACTTCAGGTGGTCAGGGGTCAAGGACTACAGCCCCCTCAGCATCGACGGGGCACCGGTTTGAGAGAGTCAACAGCTTTAAGTACCTCGGAGCCTACATATCCGAGGACTTGACATGGACCACACACATTGACAGTGTTGTGAAGAAGGCACGACAACGCCTCTACTTCCTCAGGCGCCTAAGGAAGTTCCAAGTCAGTCAGAAGATCCTTAAGAACTTCTACTCATGTACAATAGAGAGCATCTTGACTGGCAACATCACCTCCTGGTTTGGGAATAGCACTGCACAAGACCGAAGCAGACTACAAAGAGTGACACGTTCAGCCGAACGCACAATTGGAGGGGGGCTCCCCACCCTCCAGAACATTTACAACAAGCGTTGCAAGGGCAAGGCTAAGAGAATCATTAAAGACTCCAGTCACCCGAACAACTGCCTCTTTGAACTGCTGCGGTCAGGCAAGCGATACCGGAGTCTCAAGGCGAGCACAGAAAGACTCAGAAGAAGCTTCTATCCCCAGGCCATCAGGCTGCTAAACGAACAATGAACACTACACAACAACAACCACCAAACGCACATAGCACACACATCCACACGCACACACTCACTTTAAACAAACACACTGTAGCACCCACTCCACACACTTTATAGCACACACCCACTTTAAACAAACACACTGTAGCACCCACTCCCCACACTTTATATTTATTGATGAAGGATTGCACTACAACTCGTACACCTTACTGTAAATTGTACCTAAATTGTACCTCATCCCATTTCTGCTTTGCACTATATAGTACTGTACATTAGTACACTGCATAGTATTGTATATTATATGGTAACTCAGTTACGTCTATTCTGCATCGAACATTGTACATATGTCTATACCGAACACTGTGACCTCATTTTCTTCTTCTAAATTACATGCTATACTATGTTATTTGATACTATCTTGTCTAGCACAGTCTCTGGAGCGTAACAGTAAGAAGCATTTTGTATGAAAGTATTCTGTACTTCTGTATGACAACTATTAAAGAAACTTGAAACTTGGTTAGGTTTATATCTGTCCTATTTAGAGTTAGGTGTGACCTCTCCAATAAGGTTAAAGTTAGGTTTATATCTGTCCTATTTAGAGTTAGGTGTGACCTCTCCAATAAGGTTAACGTTAGGTTTATCTCCGTCTCGTTTAGTTCTGGCTCCAAGTGAACCCAATAGCGAGGAAGAAAAGAGAAGATTGAAAAAAGAAAAAAAAACGTTTACCATCCCCTGCCCCCCCATCATGCTCTCTCACTCTTCCTCTCTTCTTCTCCCCAGCGCCTGCCCCTGACCTCAGCCCCTGGCTTCATCCTCCTCACCTCCTCCTCCTCACGGGCAGGCCAGGGAGCTTCACGCCTGGCCGGCTTGTTATCCAAGTACCAGTGAGTCAGCTGCCTCGCCTTGCCTCACATCATCCACCTATAACCCTGCAGTGACCCCCCCCCCAGTGGCGCGCGCACACACACACACACACACACACACACACACACACACACACACACACACACACACACACACACACACACACACACACACACACACACACACACACACACACACACACACACACACACACACACACACACACACACACACACACACACTGTTGAATAAGAACAGAGAACAAGGAAACACTCCAGAGTTGACTTGGATAGGTGTTCTTGTCCCTGCAGTTATAACCTCGTTCCCAGTTGTATCTCCTCCGTGAGATAAAGCCTCGCCCGGTAAAGAACTACGGCCGAAAGAGTGTCTGTGGGGTAGAATTTACGGTATGTATGTACTTCCCCTGGAAGCTGCCTCCGAACGGACCAAACTTTTCCCGAATCCTGTCGGCAAACAAGCTAGAACGTCCCGGTCGCCTAAATATTAAAGGCAACCAACTTGTGTCTAACCACGCCCAACTTGCGTCTAGCCACGCCCCCGCGGCGACGCGGCAGCAGCAGAGCGGAGCGTAGCGGCTGAGCGGAGCTCGGCCGCGGAGCTCCGTCGCGGCAGCATTATATGCCAGTAACCGCCCCTTATTCAGTATCCAGAAATAGCTCAATTGGCAACGCTGCATGGCTGTGGATCCTACGGCGCGTTGCTGGCTAGTTCGATTCCCTTCAATTTTTTTTTTTTTTTTTTTTTTTAACGTGCATTCGCATTCTTTCGCCGTTAAGTTTAGGCATAACTTTAAGCATTGTTTCGGAGTTGGTTAAGGTTAGGCATTGTTTCGGAGTTGCTTAAGGTTAGAAGGGTTAAGTTTAGGCGCTGTTAAGGAGCTGGTTAAGGTTAGAGTTTGACTTAGAGAATGGCAATATTTTTTAACGTGCATTCATTTCGCCGGTTAAGTTTAGGCATTGTTTCGGAGTTGGTTAAGGTTAGGCATTGTTTCGGAGTTGCTTAAGGTTAGAAGCAGGGTACAAAATAGTCACACGCCCACCGCCACAGGCTGGTAGATTTAATGTTTGGCCGTCATAAATTAAGGCCTGGGCGCCATCTGGCGGCCAACAAAATCCACTGCATGCGTCGGCATTAATATGATATGAGTAGCCTCCAGCTGGAGGGAGAAATGTCGTGGGAGCGGGCGAAAGTTGCCCAATCTGGAACAATCTCCGGGGCTGCAGCTGGCCCCTATTGGATGCGGGCGTGGTGAGTTGAAACGAAAGTGAAACTGTGTGTGTGTGTGTGTCACGTCTCACGTGTCCGTTCTAATGTTTACAAACAATGAACCTTTAAATGTAAATGAGATGCGCTCTGCTCACGAGATCAAGTTTGTAACATGAGACGCACACGAGGTCTGTCTTCATCCGTTCTTTAGCCTACAAAAAAACCTGCAATCGTGTTTTTGATTGTGCTCTGATATTTAATTTTGCATTTGATTTGACCAAATATGTGGAGGCATATTTTGTACCCTGGTTATTTCGCGTTTGTAACGTCATAACATCAGTGGAGGCTGCTGACTGATTAATAATAAGCTCTCTTTATTTCGCGGAGCATAATGTGATTTCGCGTTTGTAACGTCATAACATCAGTGGAGGCTGCTGCTGACTGATTAATAATAAGCTCTCTTTATTTCGCGGAGCACAATGTGATTTCGCGTTTGTAACGTCATAACATCAGTGGAGGCTGCTGCTGACTGATTAATAATAAGCTCTCTTTATTTCGCGGAGCATAATGTGATTTCGCGTTTGTAACGTCATAACATCAGTGGAGGCTGCTGCTGACTGATTAATAATAAGCTCTCTTTATTTCGCGGAGCATAATGTATAATGTTATTTCGCGTTTGTAACGTCATAACATCAGTGGAGGCTGCTGACTGATTAACTCGTAACGTCATAAACCAACTACCAGATTCACTCGTCACTGTACATCAGTGGAGGCTGCGTAACTGACTAACTGATTAACTAGAAACTGCACATTGAGGGGGTTTGAATCACGCTACATCAGTGGAGGCTGCTGACCAGATTATTATTATATTATATTAGGGGTGGACGGTATTATTATTATTATCTATTATTATATTATTATTCCATACAAGGCTGGATGCATTACAGACTCCGCTAACATCCCTTGTTGCCTTGTAGGTGGCAAGTATGGATTTGTTTATCTTGTTTGAAGTTGTTTTAATATGTTCTTTAATTCTTTTGCTTCCATATTGTAAATAAATTTGCAATAAATTATTTGCATTTAAAACTATTAACGCTGACTCATTCCTTCAGTCCACTCAAAATTATGCTAATATTCCTTATGTTGTTTATGATATTAATTGAAAATAGCATACGAGAGTATTATATAGTAATAATAACACATGGCGATATACTAAAAAGCTATTTATAATTTTTGGCTGGTAAAACATCTGGATGGCTGGTAGTTTTTAAAATCTACCAGCCAAATGGCTGGTAAGTCAAAAAGTTAAGTTTGTTCCCTGGTTAGAAGGGTTAAGTTTAGGCGCTGTTAAGGAGCTGGTTAAGGTTAGAGTTTGACTTAGAGAATGGCAATAGACAGCCTATTTCCGCGCTGCAGCGCGAGGCAATAGACAGCCTATTTCCGCGCTGCCGCTCTCTCGCGCTGCCGTGGTCACATGGGCGTATTGGCCAATCAGAGAAACGCTAAACACAAGTTGGTTGCCTAAAATATTCACGCGTCCCGGTCACGTAGTAAATTCTTCAGGCAAAGCCGTTGCAGTGGCTTAAACGAGGAAATATTGTGCACTTCACACGTTTCTATAACTGTTTTGTCGAAACCGGAAAGCCTGTACTTCCGTTTAGACACTTTAGGAGGCATATCTTTACCAGCCTACTGCAGTTATCGGTAGTCAGGTGGCTAACTTCAAAGCTTCTACCCCGCGACCCTGGATTCACCCCCACCTAGCGGCTCCAGCGGAATACAATTAGGTCACATTACAAAGCGGCAACCAGCACACTGCGGTGTAGTGTGGTAAATGGTAAATGGTAGGGCTGCACGATTAATCGATTTTAAATCAAATCGCGATTTGGAATGACGCAATTATCAAATCGCAAAAAAAAATCGCAATATATATATTTTTTCTAATATTTTTTCAATTTATTTAACCAGGAAGTCCCATTGAGATACAAGATCGGTTTGGGAGAGGTAGGTAAGGGGTTTTAGATTGTGTGTTGTGAAGTTCAGACTTCAGAGAGAGAGTAAAGTACAGAAAAAACCGGTATCGATTTCCAGGTAAAAATAAACATTTTCAGACTCTGTGTCCTGAAAAGACCCACCGCGTAGGCCAGATGCAAGCCGCATTTTACAATAAATCTCTGTGGGGCTGCTTATAAAAAAATTACAATCACAAATTTTATCGCAATCGCAATATCTGTCAGAAAAATCGCAATTAGATTATTTCCCAAAATCGTGCAGCCCTAGTAAATGGACGGCATTTATATAGCGCTTTCATCCAAAGTGTTTTGCAACTTAAGCCTCACATTCACCCGCTCACGTACTGACCATGCAAGGTGCCGACCTGCTTTGCTTTTGATATTTTTTTTTTATCTACTTTTTTCTCCTCCCTTTTTCTGTATTTTTCTCCCATCCCAATTTAGTCGTTATGCGTTATCCTGGTGTTATCCTGGTCGTTGCACGTATTTGCCCCCCACTTGCCGGTTTAGGGAGCCGTGAAGTCTATCACATGCTTCCTCCGACACATGTGGAGACAGACAGCCAGCCGCTTCTTTTCACCAGACAGCGAGGACTCTCACTGGGGAGGTGTAACGCGTGGGAGGATCACACTACCCTCCCCAGTTCCCTCCCTCGCTGTGCAGGCCAGGCGCCCTGACCGACCTGTAGGAGTCGCTGTTTACAACGACCAGGACCCACCCCACCGGCTTTCCCACCCACTGATACCACTGCCAATTGTGTCAGTATGGACGACCGACCAAGCCGGAGGCACCGCTGGCAGTTGGATTCGAGACAGACGCTTAATCCGCTGCGCTACCCGGCCGCACCAATGCTTTTGATTTCTGACACGTTAACTGTGACTTCTGCTATTTATACTTAAGTCATATTATGGTATGATAGCATTGTCCGATAATCAATTTTAGCCTGTGGTGTGTTGCTCGATATCCGATACCAGGATTAGGTGCATCCCTACAGTTTATGGGCATGATGGCCCTATCCTGGTGGTGTGAGATCTGACAGCCAGCAGCGCTGAAAGGCCCAGAGCCTCTTCCTCAGCCGCTGCTATTGGCTGAGGCGGTGTTCGCAAAGCCTGCTGTTTTCATTGGTATGAAGTCCAGTGGTTTACAAGTTGCCCCTTCAGACACATTACAAACTCCTATCTTCATCCGCAGTTAGCTTGCTGAGGAATAGCAATGCATACACACACACTTAATACTCTAACCGTACACACATCAATCAATGTAAAAAAAATATTTGACATGAGAATACTGTCATACCATTTTATATACTTTATACCCAGTTTAATCACTTGTACATTGTATATTGCACTTTACTGTTACATTTGCAGTCTGGTTGGATGCCACACTTCTTTTTGTTGGACTGTACCTGTGCTGTATAATGACTACATTTGAATCTAATCTGATTGTAGTTCCCATTTAGCCATCAAATGAACTGAAACGACCCTATTCCTGACACACACACACGCATAAGCAAATGCACTCGCACAACTCCACTCCTTTCCCAAAACTGTCTTGGATCATTAACTGTAGTTTTCTTAGTGTAAAGAAAACACACACACACACACACACACACACACACACACACACACACACACACACACACACACACACACACACACACACACACACACACACACACACACACACACACACACACACACACACACACACACACACACACACACACACACACACACACACACACACACACACACACACACACACACACACACACACACACACACACAAGAATCAACAAGAAAAAAGGGAAGCTTATGAGCTTTTAAAAGCCCCCAGATTGCCACTTTTTTTTTTCTTCCTGCAAATTAACTGGCGGGGCTAAGGGGCCCTTGGGGGCCGTATCTCCTCCTCTTTTACAGCGGGCAGAGGTGTCTGACAGAGTCGAAACAAGGTGATGAACGACGCCCCGAGGGCAGCGAGAGAGCCAGAAACATTTATCTTTTTCTTTTTTGAGGGGGGGGGGAGACACCTTTTTGTGTTGGTCCTGCATAGTAGAGGTATGTATGGACTGACAACACTGTGTTTAACATAGCAACCGTCCTGCACCCTGAGGGCTGCAACGTACACCAGTAGAGTGTGTGTGTGTGTGTGTGTGTGTGTGTGTGTGTGTGTGTGTGTGTGTGTGTGTGCGTGTCTATTTGTTGACCCGTCAAGAAGAAAGCGATTCCCTGTACTTGTCCCTGTACTTTATCTCCCTCCCCCTCTCTCTCACACACACACACACTGGTGATACATTATTACAGCCTAGTACTTAAAACTAGTGCCGTCAATCGATTAATGCTTTATGCAGCCATTTCACACCAAAGGATGACACACACACACAGACGTCGATCTTTGGCCACTGAAGTTACAGGGGTGCAGTAGCGATATGTAAACGTCTCCCTCATGTGTTCCTATGTGGTTTGGGGAGGGGGGGTGGGGGTCCTTGCTGTGTGCTCGTCTCCTCTTACCGCTCCTCACCTCAGGGGGGCTTGCGGGGGGCTTCCCTCCCCTCCCCGGCGTGATGGATGCCTCGCTGTAGAAGCCATAATGGAGGCCAAATGGAGAGAGAGAGAGAGAGAGAGAGAGAGAGAGAGAGAGAGAGAGAGAGAGAGAGAGAGAGAGAGAGAGAGAGAGAGAGAGAGAGAGAGAGAGAGAGAGAGAGAGAGAGAGAGAGAAGCGCCCCGTCGGGCTGCGGCGGGCGGGGGAGGGGCGTTACGAGGGTTCAGCTTCGCACAGGCGCTACTCTCACCCCCGTAGGGCCTCAGGGCTGCTACTCTCACCCCCGTAGGGCCTCAGGCTGCTACTCTCACCCCCGTAGGGCCTCAGGCTGCTACTCTCACCCCCGTAGGGCCTCAGGGCTGCTACTCTCACCCCCGTAGGGCCTCAGGCTGCTACTCTCACCCCCGTAGGGCCTCAGGCTGCTACTCTCACCCCCGTAGGGCCTCAGGCTGCTACTCTCACCCCCGTAGGGCCTCAGGCTGCTACTCTCACCCCCGTAGGGCCTCAGGCTGCTGCTCTCACCCCCGTAGGGCCTCAGGCTGCTACTCTCACCCCCGTAGGGCCTCAGGCTGCTACTCTCACCCCCGTAAGGCCTCAGGCTGCTACTCTCACCCCCGTAGGGCCTCAGGCTGCTGCTCTCACCCCCGTAGGGCCTCAGGGCTGCTACTCTCTGCTCTCACCCCCGTAGGGCCTCAGGGAGCTGCTACTCTCACCCCCGTAGGGCCTCAGGCTGCTACTCTCACCCCCGTAGGGCCTCAGGGAGCTGCTACTCTCACCCCCGTAGGGCCTCAGGCTGCTACTCTCACCCCCGTAGGGCCTCAGGCTGCTACTCTCACCCCCGTAGGGCCTCAGGCTGCTACTCTCACCCCCGTAGGGCCTCAGGCTGCTACTCTCACCACCGTAGGGCCTCAGGCTGCTACTCTCACCACCGTAGGGCCTCAGGCTGCTGCTCTCACCCCCGTAGGGCCTCAGGCTGCTACTCTCACCCCCGTAGGGCCTCAGGGCTGCTACTCTCACCCCCGTAGGGCCTCAGGCTGCTGCTCTCACCCCCGTAGGGCCTCAGGGCTGCTACTCTCACCCCCGTAGGGCCTCAGGCTGCTACTCTCACCCCCGTAGGGCCTCAGGCTGCTACTCTCACCCCCGTAGGGCCTCAGGCTGCTACTCTCACCCCCGTAAGGCCTCAGGCTGCTACTCTCACCCCCGTAGGGCCTCAGGCTGCTGCTCTCACCCCCGTAGGGCCTCAGGGCTGCTACTCTCTGCTCTCACCCCCGTAGGGCCTCAGGGAGCTGCTACTCTCACCCCCGTAGGGCCTCAGGGAGCTGCTACTCTCACCCCCGTAGGGCCTCAGGCTGCTACTCTCACCCCCGTAGGGCCTCAGGCTGCTACTCTCACCCCCGTAGGGCCTCAGGCTGCTGCTCTCACCACCGTAGGGCCTCAGGCTGCTACTCTCACCACCGTAGGGCCTCAGGCTGCTGCTCTCACCCCCGTAGGGCCTCAGGCTGCTACTCTCACCCCCGTAGGGCCTCAGGGCTGCTACTCTCACCCCCGTAGGGCCTCAGGCTGCTGCTCTCACCCCCGTAGGGCCTCAGGGCTGCTACTCTCACCCCCGTAGGGCCTCAGGCTGCTACTCTCACCCCCGTAGGGCCTCAGGCTGCTACTCTCACCCCCGTAGGGCCTCAGGGCTGCTGCTCTCACCCCCGTAGGGCCTCAGGCTGCTACTCTCACCCCCGTAGGGCCTCAGGCTGCTACTCTCACCCCCGTAGGGCCTCAGGGCTGCTACTCTCACCCCCGTAGGGCCTCAGGCTGCTACTCTCACCCCCGTAGGGCCTCAGGCTGCTACTCTCACCCCCCGTAGGGCCTCGGGCTGCTACTCTCACCCCCGTAGGGCCTCAGGGAGCTGCTACTCTCACCCCCGTAGGGCCTCAGGGAGCTGCTCTCACCCCCGTAGGGCCTCAGGCTGCTGCTCTCACCCCCGTAGGGCCTCAGGGAGCTACTCTCACCCCCGTAGGGCCTCAGGCTGCTGCTCTCACCCCCGTAGGGCCTCAGGCTGCTGCTCTCACCCCCGTAGGGCCTCAGGCTGCTACTCTCACCCCCGTAGGGCCTCAGGCTGCTACTCTCACCCCCGTAGGGCCTCAGGCTGCTACTCTCACCCCCGTAGGGCCTCAGGCTGCTACTCTCACCCCCGTAGGGCCTCAGGCTGCTACTCTCACCCCCGTAGGGCCTCAGGCTGCTACTCTCACCCCCGTAGGGCCTCAGGGAGCTGCTACTCTCACCCCCGTAGGGCCTCAGGCTGCTACTCTCACCCCCGTAGGGCCTCAGGCTGCTGCTCTCACCACCGTAGGGCCTCAGGCTGCTACTCTCACCACCGTAGGGCCTCAGGCTGCTGCTCTCACCCCCGTAGGGCCTCAGGCTGCTACTCTCACCCCCGTAGGGCCTCAGGCTGCTACTCTCACCCCCGTAGGGCCTCAGGCTGCTACTCTCACCCCCGTAGGGCCTCAGGGAGCTACTCTCACCCCCGTAGGGCCTCAGGCTGCTACTCTCACCCGCGTAGGGCCTCAGGCTGCTGCTCTCACCCCCGTAGGGCCTCAGGCTGCTGCTCTCACCCCCGTAGGGCCTCAGGGCTGCTACTCTCACCCCCGTAGGGCCTCAGGCTGCTACTCTCACCCCCGTAGGGCCTCAGGCTGCTACTCTCACCCCCGTAGGGCCTCAGGCTGCTACTCTCACCCCCGTAGGGCCTCAGGCTGCTACTCTCACCCCCGTAGGGCCTCAGGGAGCTGCTCTCACCCCCGTAGGGCCTCAGGCTGCTACTCTCACCCCCGTAGGGCCTCAGGGAGCTGCTCTCACCCCCGTAGGGCCTCAGGCTGCTACTCTCACCCCCGTAGGGCCTCAGGCTGCTGCTCTCACCCCCGTAGGGCCTCAGGCTGCTGCTCTCACCCCCGTAGGGCCTCAGGCTGCTGCTACTCTCACCCCCGTAGGGCCTCAGGGCTGCTACTCTCACCCCCGTAGGGCCTCAGGCTGCTGCTCTCACCCCCGTAGGGCCTCAGGGCTGCTGCTCTCACCCCCGTAGGGCCTCAGGGAGCTACTCTCACCCCCGTAGGGCCTCAGGCTGCTGCTCTCACCCCCGTAGGGCCTCAGGCTGCTACTCTCACCCCCGTAGGGCCTCAGGGAGCTACTCTCACCCCCGTAGGGCCTCAGGCTGCTACTCTCACCCCCGTAGGGCCTCAGGCTGCTACTCTCACCCCCGTAGGGCCTCAGGGAGCTGCTCTCACCCCCGTAGGGCCTCAGGCTGCTACTCTCACCCCCGTAGGGCCTCAGGGAGCTGCTCTCACCCCCGTAGGGCCTCAGGCTGCTACTCTCACCCCCGTAGGGCCTCAGGGAGCTGCTCTCACCCCCGTAGGGCCTCAGGGAGCTACTCTCACCCCCGTAGGGCCTCAGGGCTGCTACTCTCACCCCCGTAGGGCCTCAGGCTGCTGCTCTGACCCCCGTAGGGCCTCAGACTGCTACTCTCACCCCCGTAGGGCCTCAGGCTGCTACTCTCACCCCCGTAGGGCCTCAGGCTGCTACTCTCACCCCCGTAGAGCCTCAGGGCTGCTACTCTCACCCCCGTAGGGCCTCAGGCTGCTGCTCTCACCCCCGTAGGGCCTCAGGCTGCTACTCTCACCCCCGTAGAGCCTCAGGGAGCTACTCTCACCCCCGTAGGGCCTCAGGCTGCTGCTCTCACCCCCGTAGGGCCTCAGGGCTGCTACTCTCACCCCCGTAGGGCCTCAGGCTGCTGCTCTCACCCCCGTAGGGCCTCAGGCTGCTGCTCTCACCCCCGTAGGGCCTCAGGCTGCTGCTCTCACCCCTGTAGGGCCTCAGGCTGCTACTCTCACCCCCGTAGGGCCTCAGGCTGCTGCTCTCACCCCCGTAGGGCCTCAGGCTGCTGCTCTCACCCCCGTAGGGCCTCAGGCTGCTGCTCTCACCCCCGTAGGGCCTCAGGCTGCTACTCTCACCCCCGTAGGGCCTCAGGCTGCTGCTCTCACCCCCGTAGGGCCTCAGGGCTGCTGCTCTCACCCCCGTAGGGCCTCAGGCTGCTACTCTCACCCCCGTAGGGCCTCAGGCTGCTACTCTCACCCCCCGTAGGGCCTCAGGGCTGGGGATAAATACGGTGACGTTGGAGCTCTGGCTTGAGATTCCCTCCATATCTCTGTATTCCACGTGTGGCGACACTTGGGAGTTTAATTTCTTAGCGTATCCTACAGCTAGAGGGTCAGACGAGCAGCACAGGGTCAGTTGACCATTTATCGTTGGAGAAGCCGGGGACAGGGACTTGTTGAGTCGGGTTTAAACCATGACTGGCGGCGATATGATTGGATATCTTGACCGGGTGTTCCTGAATAGGTCCAGCAATAATTTCTGAGGCGGCCCCTCGGGATCGACTGGTGACTACTAGCAAAACCCGTAGTGGATAGCCGGGCTATTGAGGAGCCCAGGAGTGGATCGGAGTCCCTTCAGGAGACCAAAGAAACCAAACAATAATAACAGTACAATGTACAACAGTTGTGTTATTCTTGATAATCTGCAAAGACTTGTCAGGCTGACACCCTGAAATCTAGAGTCACAGAGAGCATTTACACACCATCCTGAACCAGCCGGCCAGGCAGCTGTCTGAGAGGGGGGGGGGGGGGGGGGGGAGAGAGAGAGAGAGAGACAGAGGGAGAGAGACAGAGAGACGGAGATAGTCACAGACAGAGAGAGGGAGAGGGAGAGAGAGAGAGAGAGGGAGAGAGAGTCACAGAGAGAGAGAGAGAGAGAGAGAGAGAGAGGGAGAGAGTCACAGAGAGAGAGAGGGCGAGAGAGGGAGAGAGTCACAGAGAGAGAGGGAGAGAGATATGAGAGACAGAGAAAGAGGGAGAGAAAGAGGGGGGAGACAGAGAGAGAGAGAAGAGGAAGAGAGCTAGATAGGGAGAGAGACAGAGGGCGGAAAAGAGACGAAAAGGAAGAGAAAGAGATGGAGAGAGATAGGGAGAGAGACAGAGAGGGAAAGAGACAGACAGATAGAGAGAAAGAGAGAGAGAGACAGAGAGCGAGAGATGTGTGAGTCTTGGTGAGAAACACCTGGGAAGGGTACGTTGCTGGCAAAACGAAAACCCGGGTCCGACTGATGAGAAGCCGTTGAATTATTCAATGTGACGAAGCGCTCGGCGACGCGGCGACTTGTCGTGTTTCCCTACGTGTGCCACCATGGCAACCGAACCCACCTGCGCCCGGTGCCAGAGCCCGACAAAATCAAACATGCGTGAGATGATTAAGAGCGGACCTTTCTTTAGAAAACGCCAGGGAGAGAGAGAGAGAGGGAGAGAGGGAAAGGGAGAGGGAGAGAGAGAGAGAGAGAGAGAGGGGGAGGGGGAGAGAGAGAGAGAGAGAGAGGGAGAGGGAGAGGGAGAGGGAGAGGGAAAGGGAGAGGGAGAGGGAGAGGGAGAGGGAGAGGGAGAGGGAGAGGGAGAGGGAGAGAGAGAGAGAGGGAGAGGGAGAGAGAGAGAGAGAGAGAGAGGGAGAGAGAGAGACAGGAATGCCTGCTCTCCGCAGAGGCATGAAACCAATCCAAACTTGCGGCAGCTTAAAAAACAACAAGAACGCACACAGGAAGCGTTTCTTTTTCTTTTTTTTTAAGGGGGGGGGGGGGGGGCAGAACAGCTTCTCTCCGGGTGAGTGGAGCGAGAAGGAGGGAGGTTAAAAACTAGATGTGACCCCTCGGATGGTTGACTGTCAGCGGGAGGGAGGGAGGGAGGGGGGGGGGGGGTTGTTGAGCTCTTTACGGGGTCAGAGACGGTGTCTGAGGAACAGGTAGATGCAGGTCCTGTGACCGTGGAGGGGGGGGGGGGGGTGGCACGCTGTACCTCAGGTGGAGGGGGGGGCAGCTGTACCTCAGGTGGAGGGGGGGGGGGCAGCTGTACCTCAGGTGGAGGGGGATCTCTCTCTCTCTCTCTCTCTTCCAAAGCGACTTACAAGTTCTGTACAACAAGTCAACAGGAAGGGTACAACTCTATCAGCGGTAGTGTTGTCACGATACTGGAATTTCGAACTTCAATACGATACCTTGAAAAGTATCAATATTCGATACCATTTTCGATACCACTGGGAAAAAGGTTCAATCTTAAAATGTAAAAAAAAATATATATATATATATTTTTTTTATAAATTTTGCTTTTGTTGATGGTTGATTCACCTCAGCTTCTCTCGGGTACTATAAGAGAAGATACATATAACACTTTTAAAACCCTTTGTTTATCTTTAGATCAGACATTTAAAAATAACTAAATGATATAATCTTAGAAATTAAGTAAAGTTAATAGTACTGCGTGTTAAGATTGATTGAGAATTGTATTAACAGATTGCAGAATGGGTACAATACAGTACGGCTCAATACACACAATTGTTAAGGGGATGCAGACCAGAGAAAGACTTTCGTCTCGTTTACATCAGGGTCCCCCATTTTCAATTCATCATAACATATATGACATACAGATGAACAGTACTGTTACATCCAGACATTTATGACATACAAGATATACAGTACTGTTTAAGAGGCAGAGTTTCTAAAAGAGAGTATATACAGTTAATTTACTTCTGACCATTATAGTCAAAGTATTTTCCTATGAACTGAAACTCATAAGACCACATAAGGCTAGCATCATTCAGTTACAGCTACTGTATATTGGCCAACATTAGCCAGCTATCTAGCCAGCTACTGCACCATGAACTGCCAGCCAGCCAGCTGGCCACCCCCAATCCAGCCAACCGTACAAAATACGGTCTCCGCCAATCACATCGATATGTACAGTTAGTTAGCTAGCCATTCCATTGCGAATTAAAAGGTAGGCAGCCAGCCAGTATTAGCTAGCTAGTAGCTAGGTAGCTAACGTTAGCCAACTGAGAAAGATAGCTAGCTAGCCAACAGCTAGCCAACAGCTGCAAGCCTGCAACGAACGCCACGAAGGCCAACATTAGACAACGCCTCATGTATTAAACTAAAGTCAATCGTTTAATGGGTCATTTTGTTTAATGATTCAGTGATGTTGAAAGAAGAGCTGTCGAGGCTCCACTTGGAGCGAGTGAGAGCAGAGGAGTCGTGTTGACACAGGTCCGGGAGGGGGGAGGGGGAGGGGCAATGCCGCAGCAGCGTGTGTGTGTGCGTGTGTGTGTCAACAAGGAGAGAAGGCTGCGAGAACGCCAGCTGGTATCGATAGTGCAGAAAGTATCGATATTGCGGGAAATTAGTATTGAAACTGTTATGTATTCGATATGTATCGAAAAATCGATATTTTTGACAACACTACAAAATTTTCATAAAACAGTGTTGAAACTCGGGTGCTGCAGTGTTGAGTGCAGACTAGTAGAGACACATTAGTCTAGTAGGAAGAGTGCAACGATAGAAGACCGTAAGAAGGTTTGTTTTCTTTTGTTCAGATATTGATAGAAGAAGTGTGTTTTTAGTCGACAGCCGTCCTCCTAACTGCGGTGGGAAGTTCGTTCCACCCTCGTGGAGCGAGGACAGGGAACAGGCGGCTTCTCTTTGAGTGGGTTTCGCCCAATAAGCGCCGGCTCTGTGGGCAAGGTAGCAAGGCAGTCCCAGGTAAGACTTCTTTTGTTGACTAGTACGGGGCGTGGAGGTGCTGCTGCTGTCAGCGGCGGACATGTCGAGGCAGAGGCGGTGATCCTCTCTCGCCCAGTTGAACGCATCGAAGCTTGCGGCCGTACCGGCGGGGATGAATGGCGTGTGTCCCCTGACCATAGAGGGGCGACAGTGGCTCAGGGAGGTAGAGCGGTCGTCTGGTAATCCAGAGGTTCCCGGTTTTTCGATTCCCGCTCCTCCCGGGCAGCGTGTCGAAGTGTCCTTAGAGCAAGCCGGGATGACTTTGATGAAAGGCTTCGTGAAAACAGAGTGTCAATGGGCTCTAAGCATACGCTACGTTCACACCGCAAAACTGAATTCATAGGTTTTTTTAAGATGGTTTTAAATTCTCCGAGACTGGTCACCCTATGAGAATTTAAAACCATCTTAAATACCTATGAATTCAGTTCCCTCGGACAGTGCAACTGTGTTTGATAACTTGCCTGAAATTGGATCTTGCTGTGAATGTTTTATCTGTATTTTATTGTGTTCATTTTTATGCTGAAACTTTCTGCTGCCTTGCTTGGCCAGATCGCATTTGAAAAATAAGATTTTAATCTCAATGATGCTTATCTGGTTAAATAAAGGATTTGATTGATTGATTTATTACTCAGATACGATTTTTTTTGTTTGGCTGCTCACATTATAATTTTTCTAATCTGTGGCAGATTCCAGTGTGAACCGGTCCCACCCCTGGACTGACCCGCATGCGCAAATGAACAACAGCGAAGACGGACGTACAGTAAACACGGAGGACACTGCAGTCACAGTTTACGGTGTCATTTACTAAGTTGATGCAGCGCAGTGGAGGCCAGCTAATCTGTGAGCAGATGATAATGGTGGCGATGAGGTGTGTGAGAGAGAGCGAGAGAGAGAGAGAGAGAGAGAGAGAGAGAGAGAGAGAGAGAGCGAGAGAGCGAGAGAGCGAGAGAGAGAGAGACATTTCTTCGGCCAGCGATCGGTATCGGCCGATATTGACTAAAATAGCTGGATCGGTATATTATTTATAATATAATAAGAAATAAAATAAGAAATAACAATTCAGTACATGTTAATTTGTTACATTTAGTTTCACTAAGTTAGGAAAGTAATGTTTTAAGTCAA
>NC_140169.1:142727257-142754757 GCF_963971535.1 Notolepis coatsorum | reverse complement strand
CATCCCTGTACCCAAAAAAATCTACGACCGCTTGCCTCAACGACTACCGCCCTGTAGCCCTCACCTCCATAGCCATGAAGTGCTTTGAGAAGCTAGTGAAGGGCTACATCTGTTCCTCCCTCCCCATCAACCTGGACCCTCTGGCAATTTGCATATCGCCCCAACAGGTCCACGGAGGACGCCATAGCCCATGTGCCTGCACACAGCAGCATCACATCTGGACAAGAGGCAGGGGAACTATGTGAGAATGCTGTTCATCGACTACAGCTCAGCATTCAATACCATAGTCCCCTCCAAACTCATAGCCAAGCTCAGGGACCTGGGCTTGAACTATGACCTGTGCCAGTGGGTCCTGGACTTCCTGACGGGCAGACCCCAGGTGGTAAGAGCCGGCAACTGCAACCTCTCATCCATCACGCTCAACATAGGGGCCCCCCAGGGCTGTGTTCTGAGCCCCCTCCTCTACTCCCTGTACACACATGACTGCGTAGCACAGCGGAACAACAACACCATCATCAAATTTGCTGATGACACAGTAGTGGTGGGCCTGATCTCTGCCAACGACGAAAGGGCCTACCTGGAAGAGGTAGAGAACCTGTCACAGTGGTGTCAGGAGAACTGCCTCTCCCTGAACGTCAGCAAAACAAAAGAGATGATTGTGGACTTCAGGAGGTCGGGGGTCAAGGACTACAGCCCCCTCAGCATCGACGGGGCACCAGTTGAGAGAGTGAACAGTTTCAAGTACCTCGGAGCCCACATATCCGAGGACTTGACATGGACCACACACATTGACAGTGTTGTGAAGAAGGCACGACAACGCCTCTACTTCCTCAGGCGCCTAAGGAAGTTCCAAGTCAGTCAGAAGATCCTTAGGAACTTCTACTCATGTACAATAGAGAGCATCCTGACCGGCAACATCACCTCCTGGTTTGGGAATAGCACTGCACAAGACCGTAGCAGACTACAAAGAGTGACACGTTCAGCCGAACGCACAATTAGAGGGGGGCTTCCCACCCTCCAGAACATTTACAACAAGCGGTGCAAGGGGAAGGCTAAGAGAATTATTAAGGACTCGAGCCACCCGAACAACTGCCTCTTTGAACTGCTGCCGTCAGGCAAGCGATACCGGAGTCTTATGGCGAGCACAGAAAGACTCAGAAGGAGCTTCTATCCCCAGGCCATCAGGCTGCTAAACGAACAATAATCGCTAAACGAACAATAATCACTATGCAACAACCATCAAATGCACACAGCACACACACCCACACGCACACACTCACTCAAACAAACAACACACTGCAGCACCCACTCTCCACACTTTAGATCACACAAACACACTTACACTTTATATTTATTGATAAAGGATTTGCACTACAACTCGTACACCTACTGTGAATTGTACCTAAACTGCACCTCGTCCATTTATACCTTGCACTATATAGTATTGTATATTAGTACACTGCACAGTATTGTATATTGTATGGTAACTACGTCTACGAACATTGTACATATGTCTAAACTGAACACTGTGACCTCTTTTTTTACTTCTAATTTTTACTATGTCTTTATTTCATACTTATCCTGTCATGCACAGTCTCTGGAGCGCAACAGTAAGAAGCATTTTGTACAAAAGTATTCTGTACTTCTGTATGACAACTATTAAAGAAACTTGAACTTGAAACGTGTGGGAGGCTCACACTACCCTCACCATCTCCCTTCCTCGCTGTGCAGGCGCCCTGACCGACCTGTAGGAGTCACTGTTTACAACGACCAGATTACCACCCACCCGGCTTCCCTCCCGCTGACTCTGCCAATTGAGCCAGTATGACGGCCGGCCCAAGCTGGAGGCAACACTGACAGCCGGATTCTATACCAGTGTTGGTGACGAGCGCTTAGTCCGCTGCGCCACCCAGCCGCCATGTATTATTGTTATTGTTAGTTATTATTATTAATAATAATTATACAAATTGGGGCGCTCTAGTAGCACGCTGCGTGGCGAAACGGCCGACCCGGGTTCGACTCCCGGACCCGGCGTCCTTTGCCGAATGTCTTCCCCTGTTCCGTCTCCCATTTCCTCCTCTCTCTCCCTCTCTCTCTACCGGACTGCCCGGTAGTACAAACAAATAAAAATCTACAAAAACACATTTAAAAAAATTTATGATAATAATAATAATAATTATACAAATTAGCATCCGATAAAATACAATTTAATAATATGTAACGGACTGCATTTATATATCCAAACCACCTTACAATTTATGCCTCTCGTTCACCCATTCACTCAGACACTCACACACCGATGGGGGAGGCGCCCGTGCGAGGTGCCAACCTGCTCATCGGGGTGCCAACCTGCTCATCGGGGTGCCAACCTGCTCATCGGGGTGCCAACCTGCTCGTGGGGGATGGACGCGGATTCAATAAACAAAGGACACACACAGTGTCATAGACATAGAGTGAACCGGGCGGGAGGTGCCATGCCTTTGAGCTGCCACTAGGGGCAGAGTGGCTAAGCGCGAGTGAATGACTGGATGAACGAGTGAGTGAGTGAGTGAGTGAGGTGAAATTGACGGCGACAGAAGGCGCTTTGCATCTAAAAATCTTTCTTAAACTGTGTAAAGAAGACCTATAGCAGGTCTGCTTCTTGTGAATCCACGCACGCGCACGCACACGCACACACACACACACACACACACACACACACACACACGGAGTAGTAGCCTAATATGTTTTCACAAGCCTCTGGGTCTCAGGGCGATAGATTAAATTTCTCATTTTGGATCCCAGGCTCTGGAGGGTTGAGGAGTTCACACAATAAAACAGAGAGGCTGGCGTGAGCCTTAGAGAAGAGAAAAAAGTTAGGATTGGAAACGTGACCAAAGACAAGAATGAGAAGATCAAACATACAAGGCCTACTTGACTTGATGGTGGGGCATCTCTAATAGAGTGTCTTGGGAGCTAGAATAACACATTCCAACCCAGACACTGGCTGGACTGTCATACTTACAGACAGACATATAGTCCTATTCTGGAGGATGAAGGACAAACACACACGCGCGCGCACACACACACACACACACACACACACACACACACACACACACAGCCAGTTGTGAGTCTAGTAGTGATCTAGTGTGTCTGACTCCTATGTCTTGTGTGTTGGTTCAGTCTGTGGAGTGTTGGTACTGTCTGCATTGTGTTTGACTGGGGAGGACGGATAGATGGGGCCATCAAACCAGCACCACCGGAGCCTGGAGGGAGGGGCCTCTGGCCGGGTGGCTTGGGCCCCTAACTGCGGGCCTCTGGCTGGGGGCCTCTGGCCGGGTGGCTTGGGCCTCTGACTGGGGGCCTCTGGCTGGGGGCCTCTGGCTGGGAGCCTCTGACTGGGGGCCTCTGACTGGGGGCCTCTGACTGGGGCCTCTGAGCCTCTGGCTGGGGGCCTCTGGCTGGGAGCCTCTGACTCGGGCCTCTGACTGGGAGCCTCTGACTGGGAGCCTCTGACTGGGGGCCTCTGACTGGGGGCCTCTGGCTGGCCCCTCAGGAGACATGGGGAGGCAACACATAGGAGGAGCGGGCATGTGGGAGGTGGCATACCATAGGGGGACTTGAGATTAAATGAGATGAGATTAAATGAGATGAGATGAAATGAGATTAGATGAAATGAGATGAAATTACATTAAATGGGAAGAGATGAGATGACATAAAATGGGGAAACAATTGGAAGAGAAGCACACGTCATGTGTCTACAATGTCTTCAACTCCGTGTCCCATCCCAACAACCACTCAATTAGCAGAGTTACCACCTAATCCTCGCTGAAAAGGCCAAGTTAGGAGATGTCAGAGGTCTGAGATGTGCGAGTGTGCGTGTGTGTGCGTGTGTGTGTGTGTGTGTGTGTGTGTGTGTGTGTGTGTGTGTGTGTGTGTCTCACGACAGGCTGTCAACATGAGGTTCTCGTGGAACAAGTTGGGATGCGTAATCCCAGTTTACAATGGAATAGGCCTTGCAGTACAGTATGACAGCAGCCGAATTAATTACATTATTTAACCTCAATTATCTACCATGCATGTTCCCTGAGAGCTGGCAGACGGTACCGCAGTCTCGGGTCCATATCCAAGAGAACACTGGACAGCTACTTCCACCGGGCAAACAGATGACCGACTTTGAATTATCACATGAGCATACAAAAGCACCTTAAAAGAACACGCCAACATTTGGGGAAATTCGCTTACCGTCTTCTCCAGAGAGAGACAAGGAGATGGATACTAGGGCTGGGCGATTCTTGTTAAAAATGTGAATCATGATTTTTCTCTCTAAGAATTGAGATCACAATTATCTCATGATTCTTATTTTTTTTCAATAAAATCACTTAAAAAGTAAAGTAAAAAGTAAAAGAAATTTAATAAAATTAATAACTTTTTTTATTTATTTTTTTATATAACTTTCTTTTTATTGTTTTTCACAATAAGCAAACAATCACAAACAACAAGACATAACAAAAACACAATCCCGGGCTGCATTATTAGTGTCACTTTACAAAAATATACTTTTCACATGCTGAGTTCTCAATTATCTTACTTTCCCTATAGGTATGGTGAATATTCTTTACAACTATACATCATCCACTGGTTGTCGTAATTAACATATAAAAGTCCCATTTTTCCCAGTACTTCAAACCTTTCTCTTCCTGTAATCTGGGAATAAAAGTAAGTCTTTCCATTGTGTATATTTCGCCTATAATGGCCAACCATTTTTCTTTTGTTGGAGGTTCTTGTTGATACCAGAGACGCGTGATCGCTTTCTTACTTGCTAAATGAATAACTTTTATTTTTTTTGTATAAAAAAAATCGTCATAACTTAGAAATGAGATTGCGTAGGTCTATGAATCGCGATTGCGATTTTTTTCCGATTAATTGCCCAGCCCTAATAGATACCAGTTTCCTCTCCGTTCAGTAGAAAGCTGCACGTTAGCCTAGCTTAGCACAATGAATGGAAGCGGACAGTGCCGGTTCGCCTAGGCATTGTCCAACTAATAACACCTCTCCCGAAGGCTAACCGGCCATGTCCGCTTCCATTCATTGTGCTAAGCTATTGAACAGCGTATTCTTGCCATAAATTTGTCAATAAATGGACTGCCTTTATATATCACTTTTATCCAAAGCGCTTCACAACTTACGCCTCACACTCGCACACCGACGGCAGAGGGGACCAGGCAAGGTGCCCACCTGCTCATCAGGGGCAGTTAGGGGTTACGCGTCTTGCTCAAGGAGACGGAATCTAACCAGGAATCTTCTGATTACCAGACGACTGTTCTCTACCTCCTGGGCCACTGTCACGCCCCCATTATTATTACTATTATTTATCTTTATAGTAAACATTTTCAATTCAATTAAGGTAAGGGTTTCTGTATGCTTATACTCAGGCTAAAATTAGGTATTTCTTGTCAAATGATAAGCACATATCTGACATCATCATAATATTCACAAAACAACCTCTGGTCTTCAACAAGCACACTGACGTAACGTTACTACTACATTTCTAGAGCTCCTTCGGCATTCATTTGCAAAAGGTCCGTAAACGCGCTAAAACACAATTTTACAGACCCGTTTTACAGCTCCTATAAACTGGACAAAATCAATCTTCTCACCGCCGTAGTGGCTTTTAAATAGCAAAATCTCCAGGAAAGAAAACACCTTCCGACGACAGCCAGTTACTAAAACGACCCTTCTACGTCGTATACTCAAAATATTGGTCATGTATCACGGTCCCGACAGCCTTGCTCCCCCCCCCCCACCCCCCGCCCCCCCACACACACACCCCACCTCTACCCCACCCCGCTGCATTCCACAGTTACCATGATCCCTGAATAGGGATGTGACATGTTGGTAAGCATTCACTCAGCACCCACTGGGCGAGGGGAGACCAATGAAAGACCCTCTGTTGACAAGACTGGGGAGAGGAGAGAGAGACGTGCCTGAAGCCAACACACACACACACACACACACACACACACACACACACACACACACACACACACACACACACACACACACACACACACACACACACACACACACACACACACACACACACACACACACACACACACACACACACACACACACACACACACACACACACACACACACACACACACACACACACACACACACACACACACAGGCTTTTCTCTCACAATCGTATGCACACACACGCATACAAACATACCCTCTGGAATAGGCCCAGTTGCACCTTGGTACACACACACACAGACAGACACACAGACAGACAGACAGACAGACAGACACACACATAGGTTCCCGTATAAGAGGAAACTCTACAAGCGCAATCTCTCATACACACACACAACACAGCAAGAGGCATAAGTCCAAGAGACAACACAGACCCCCCCCCCCCCACCCTCCCCATTCCTTTCACAACACAACACACCTACACACAGGCGGTCTGAAAGCATTCCGTGTAACAGGCTTAGTATCATTTGAGGTTTAAGCGCCAATAAAACACCACAGAAACGGAGCAAAGGACACTCGGCTGAATTGCAATTTCTCGATTCAGAAAATGTTTTTATCACGGATGATGAACAACACTTTCAATGCGAATGGTTGATTTGAAATTCCAAGGACTTTTTAAGCACCTTGTTTAAAAAAATTTGCAGTTTTTCCAAGGAATTCCAGGCCCACTTTAAGCACTTCCAAGGACCTTATGCGAACCCTGTATGTATGACAATAACGTTATTTTCGGTGTGGAACACACACACTTGACTGAAGAGGATACATTATGGATTAGGGAGGAATACCCCCCCCCCCCATCCCATCTATCCCCATGTGATACATAATGCATGTAGACGCTGTGCCGGTGTAATATACTGTACAAGCCCCCCCCCCCCCCGTCTGCTCAGACAGACCGCCGGGAAACCTTCAGCCTCCCGGCTCTGCTGCTTGATTTGAAACGTAAACAAGCAGAACGGCAAGTACATTTGATCCCGACGGCGGCGGCGCGGTCGACATTTACATAAGCTGCCGCGCTTCTGAATCTAACCTAAACACGGTTTGATTGTTATTGTTATTTAACCCTTGCGTGTTTCTCTGTTACCGTCCCCGTTACTCGCCCACTTGTCCGCGGCGGCGGCTCTGTTGCACCCACTGTGTCATTGGGTTTTTTAAAACAATAAAGCCAATTTATGTGTTTATGTGAAATTGTGTGTTTATGTTCACACATTTATGTGAAAATACTAAAACAGATGTTAACCGTCTCTTACTGTACAAGCGATCTCGACTGGTTAACATTTTCACATCACAAAGAGAGGTTAATATTTTAATTGTATTCATTTTTGTATTATTCTAGATGTGCATATTTCTGATTCCGACTGTCCTAGCCTGTGATTCCGACTGTCCTAGCCTCTGATTCCGACTGTGATTCCGACTGTCCTAGCCTGTGATTCCGACTGTCCTAGCCTGTGATTCCGACTGCCCTAGACTGTGATTCCGACTGTCCTAGACTGTGATTCCGACTGTCCTAGCCTGTGATTCCGACTGTCCTAGACTGTGATTCCGACTGTCCTAGACTGTGATTCCGACTGTCCTAGACTGTGATTCCGACTGTCCTAGCCTGTGATTCCGACTGTCCTAGCCTGTGATTCCGACTGTCCTGGCCTCTGATTCCGACTGTCCTAGACTGTGATTCCGACTGTCCTAGCCTGTGATTCCGACTGTCCTAGACTGTGATTCCGACTGTCCTAGCCTGTGATTCCGACTGTCCTAGACTGTGATTCCGACTGTCCTAGACTGTGATTCCGACTGTCCTAGACTGTGATTCCGACTGTCCTAGCCTGTGATTCCGACTGTCCTAGCCTGTGATTCCGACTGTCCTGGCCTCTGATTCCGACTGTCCTAGACTGTGATTCCGACTGTCCTAGCCTGTGATTCCGACTGTCCTAGACTGTGATTCAGACTGTCCTAGCCTGTGATTCCGACTGTCCTAGACTGTGATTCCGACTGTCCTAGCCTCTGATTCCGACTGTCCTAGCCTCTGATTCCGACTGTCCTAGCCTCTGATTCCGACTGTCCTAGCCTGTGATTCCGACTGTCCTAGACTGTGATTCCGACTGTCCTAGACTGTGATTCCGACTGTCCTAGCCTGTGATTCCGACTGTCCTAGACTGTGATTCCGACTGCCTCTGATTCCGACTGTCCTAGCCTGTGATTCCGACTGTCCTAGACTGTGATTCCGACTGTCCTAGACTGTGATTCCAACTGTCCTAGACTGTGATTCCGACTGCCTCTGATTCCGACTGTCCTAGACTGTGATTCCGACTGCCTGTGATTCCGACTGTCCTAGACTGTGATTCCGACTGCCTGTGATTCCGACTGTCCTAGCCTGTGATTCCGACTGTCCTAGCCTCAGATTCCGACTGCCTCTGATTCCGACTGTCCTAGACTGTGATTCAGACTGTCCTAGCCTCTGATTCCGACTGCCTCTGATTCCGACTGTCCTAGCCTGTGATTCCGACTGCCCTAGACTGTGATTCCGACTGTCCTAGACTCTGATTCCGACTGTCCTAGACTGTGATTCCGACTGTCCTAGACTGTGATTCCGACTGCCTCTGATTCCGACTGTCCTAGACTGTGATTCCGACTGTCCTAGACTGTGATTCCGACTGTCCTAGACTGTGATTCCGACTGTCCTAGACTGTGATTCCGACTGTCCTAGACTGTGATTCAGACTGTCCTAGACTGTGATTCAGACTGTCCTAGCCTCAGAGCGAAGCCGCACACACATTCGAGCGGCGCGGGAGCGTCTCCCGTGGGTCGGGCTGAACACATGCCGCGTGCCCCCCCCCAAACACGTACCTGATGACGGGTCTGTGCGCCTGAAGGTGCTCCTGCCAGCGCTGGTGATGCTGCTGGAGGCAGGAGGGGTGCGGAGGATGGGGGGAGGTCGGGAGGCAGCAGGGGCAGGTGGACGGGGGGCCGGCGGTGGCGGAGGAGGAGGGAGACCCCGGAGGACGGGGGGTCGTCGTGGAGGCGGGGGGACCCGGGCCAGCAGCGCCCCCCCCCGGGACGCCGGAGCCCTGGTAGAGGTGGCACTCCTGCGGGCCCCCCTGGCAGCACGGTGGGGGGGGGTGGAAGGGGCAGTGGAGGCAGCACGGAGCGAGGGGAGGTTGAAGAGGGGGAGGAGGAGGAGGAGAGGAGGAGGAAGAGGAGGACGGCGAGGGTGAGAGGGGGGAGGCCAGCCTCTGGGAGTCTGCGACAGTGGCGGGTGACGGCGAGGAGGAGGAGGAAGAGGAGGAGGAGGGGAGCGGGGGGTTCTTGATTGAACCGTTGTGGTTGACAACAACGCCGTTCTGGGTGGTTCTGTTGGTCCTCTGGACGAGGCGAGGCTTCGGCTGTTGCTGTGGCGTTGTTCCGAGAACGCTACCATCCGCGACCACAATGTTCTCCCCGCCTGCGACGAGGCAGTGGCCAACGGCGGCGGCGCCGAGGGGGTCCGCCACGCCGGCGGCGTCAGGGGTGCCGGGGTCTCCGTCGGCGCCGGTGGGAAGATGGTGGCGGCGGCCTCCGTTGCCGGGGCCCAGGGGGTCGGCTCTGGCGTGGCTCAGGGCCCCGGTCCCCTCCCGGTCGGCTCTGGCGTCGCTCAGGGCCATGGTCCCGTCACTGGGTCACTCCTCTGGGGGAAGAGAGGGGGAGAGAGAGAGGGTTTAGAGTTTGATGGTGAGACGAGACGAATGATGCACAGTTTTGCAGGGATGCAATCCTGAAGCAGGAGATATTGAGAGAGAGAGAGAGAGAGAGAGAGAGAGAGAGAGCGAGAGAGAGCGAGAGAGAGAGCGAGAGAGAGAGAGAGAGAGAGAGAGAAAGGGGCAAGAACAAATGGGAATTTTATTTAGGAAATATTAATCGGAGTTAGGGGTCTTTAAACACGCAAACTGAACCCTTGGAAAGTCACATCCTTGAAGATGTGAAAATAAATCTAAATGACAAGAGGGTGAGGATGACGGAGAGAGAGAGAATGAGAGAATAAACGAGAGGGCAAGAGAGAGAGATGGGTGGTGGTGATAAGAGGGGAAGAGAGAGAGAGAGAGAGAGAGAGAGAGAGAGGGGTGGTAGAAGAAAGGAGACAAAGCGCTCTGGACGTTTTGAATGGAGACAATCGTAACGCTAAAGATGGCAGGCAACAAGGAAACTACTAGCTACAAAACAAACATATTCAGAGAGAATAATTAAATGTGATGTTTAGGGCTGTCCCCGACTAAGGATTTGGATGGTCGACTAGGATTGGCCAAAATTTTACGTTAGTCGACTATTGGTCGACTAAAAAAAAATATATATATATATATATTTTTTTTTATCATTCCACTTGGGCTGTGGGGGTGCTTAATGTCTGAAGGAGTCGACTGAAGGCTTCTTGTCCTCTGCAAAAGCATGCAATTGGTCCACTGATGGATACATCTTGATATATTGTGCCTGTTTTCGTAGGCAGTTAGCCTCTGGTATGCGTGCCATTAGCGTTAGCCACGCTTCTAGGCCTCTTTTCTTTTGGAAAGAATGATAAAAAATAAAAATATATATATATTTTTTTTCTCGACTAAGAGGTTGGCCAGTCGACTACGGCTCCTTTCGACTGATTAGTCGACTAATCGATTAATAGGGGTCAGCCCTAGTGATGTTATTTCATGCAGAGTACAACTACAACAATCTACTGCATTCTGAGGTGAAATGTCTCGTTTGGTTGCCGTTATCAAGATGCCAGCGGAGTGAGCAGACTTCTCTTGAGAGAAACTTTGGTTCAACTTCGACCATCCATGTTGCCATTCTGTTGAACATTGACTCACACACACACACACACACACACACACACACACACACACACACACACACACACACACACACACACACACACACACACACACACACACACACACACACACACACACACACACACACACACACACACACACACACACACACACACACACACACACACACACACACACACACACACACACACACACACACACACACACACACACACACACACACGACAGGGCAGTGGGGGGACAGAGGCAACAGGCCAAGCCCACGGTGGAACTCAGCGGGCACGTGTTATGTGTTATGTGCACGTTTTGCTTTTATTTGAATGATCATCAAATTATAGAAAAGGAGAAAAATCCGGAAATAGAAGTAGAATTTGTTTTAGCTTGAAAAATGGTGTGATGCACCCAGAGAGCGAGAGAGAGAGAGCGAGAGAGAGAGAGAGAGAGAGAGAGAGAGAGATACAGGGAGAGAGATACAGAGAAATATACAGGGAGATACAGATAGAGATATACAGAGAGAGAGACATACAGGGAGAGAGAGATAGAAAGAAAGAGAGATAGATACAGATGGAGATTAGAGATATATACAGAGAGAGAGATCATATACAGGGAGATACATATAGAGAGATAGAGAGATATAGGGAGAGATAGACAGAAATATACAGGGAGAGATACAGATAGAGAGAGATACCGATAGAGATATACAGAGAGATGGGGCGGCTACATGGCGTAGTGGGCAAGGCGCTCGCCACGAATGACGGAGACGCTGGGCTTGCCTGTTTGAGCCCAGCGCTCCACATTGCTTTCAGTTTAGCTGGTCGTTCATACTAACACACATTGGCCGTATTAGGGGGTGGGAAACTGATGGGTGGGGATCGGGCGTTGTGGACAGCGACTCCTACAGGTCGGTTGGTGCGCCTGCGCAGTAGAATCAGGAAGTGTCGGGGGCAGCGTGAGCCTCCCACGCGTTACTCCTCGCCACTGAGAGATCGAGCCGCGCAGGTGAAAAGATGCGACTGCTGTTACCTCAAGTACCGGAGGGGACTTGTGCTATGTATGACTTAGTCCACATTGCAGCCGGCTTGTGGGAGGCAAGAAACAGCGTTCGTGACAGGGGAGGGTTGAATTGGATGATATGAAATTGGGATGGGAGAAAAATATAGAAAATGGGAGAAAAAGTGGATAAAAAAAAAAAAATAGATATACAGAGAGATAGTGATGCACGATATATCGGCCGCCGATATAATATCGGCCGATATGGCAGTTTTTTTACACATCGGTATCGGTCCGATATCAAGATAGGGCCGATATGAAAAATGTATATATTTTTTTTCTTTTTACATGTTTTGACCTTAAATAGTTTCAAAATATCAGTCATTTCTGAAAATAAGTTACAAAAGTTTAATAATTATGTGTTTTGGAAAATAGCTCTTTATTTGATTATCATAAAAAAGTGTTTTCTATACAGAGATATCGACATGGGTAAATATAGGTATCGGCCAGAACAGCAATATTAATATCGGTTATCGGTATCGGCCACAATTTTCACATCGGTGCATATTCACTACAGAGAGAGATACAGAGAGAGATACAGAGAGAGAGAGACATACAGGGAGGCACACACTGTAAGACAGACGGTGAACAGGGCGACAGACAGGGCAGCTCCCAGCAGCGGTCAGAGGCCCGGCAGACTGTGCGGTCAGCAGGAAAGATGAGTCAATGCGTTGTCTTTTGAACCAGAGGAGAGCGGAGAAGACAGGAGGCATGCGGGTAAATCCACTGAGACATGCCGACCCAGAAAACCACCTCCTGTTGCTTCAGCATTACGGACGCACCGCGCGCTCCAATGTGCCGTCGTTAGATAGATTTGTGGACTATCTTATCGGAAAACTTTTTAAAAAAGGACTTCCATTTGTCTGAAGGCTTTGAATGACATTTCAAGCACTTTTTCTACTTCAATTACAAACTTTTGTTTAATCATTTTTTATTTATTATATTGGCAGTCAGCTAAGTTGTCTTGCAAACTTGTGGAAACAGTACCTAAACACCATAGTTAAACAGAGAGAGAGAGAGAGAGAGAGAGAGAGAGAGAGAGAGAGAGAGAGAGAGAGAGAGAGAGAGAGAGAGACAGAGAGGGATAGAGAGAGAGAGAGAGAGAGAGAGAGAGAGAGAGAGAGAGAGAGAGAGAGAGAGAGAGAGAGAGAGAGAGAGGGATACAGAGAGAGACTGAGAGAGAAGGACAGAGAGAGACCGAGAGAAGGACAGAAAGAGAGGACAAAGAGCGAAGGACATAGGGGGAGAGAGAGAGGACAGAGGAAGAGAGACAAGGACAGAGAGAGAGAGAGGACAGGGAGAAAGAGACGGACAGAGAGGATAGAAAAAGAGAGACGAGACATGGCGAGAGAAGGACAGAGAGAGAGAGAGAGAGACATACGGGCGATCAGCCTTTGTTGGTTCACTCGACCTAACCCCCCCCCCTCTCTTCCCCACCAAGTGAAATGTTTGGCAAACTGATCAAATTCCTCTGTCTCTGTTCGTGGTCGTCTTGACAGTCAGTTCAAAGGGGGCCATGTCGAAGCAATATGATTTACAGAGCATGAATGAAGAACTGGCATGACTTGGGAGGAAAGACAGTGTGTGTGTGTGCGTGTGAGCGTGTGTCTGCGTGTGTCTGTGTGTGCGTGAGCGTGTGTCTGTGTGTGCGTGTGTCTGCGTGCGTGTCTGTGTGTGTGCGTGTGTATGTGCGTGTATGTGCAGATCAGGGAAAGCGTGAGACGTGGAGCAGGAGGCAGGAGGCTCGTGGTTCCGATGGAGTGAACGAACACAGAGGGTTTGCGTTAACCTACAGTTTCAGACCCCTATGCCGTCGGATTGAGTTACAAAATACTGTCTGAAGACTCAGATGTTAAAATGCGTCCTCCGCTGGCTACTTTAGCAGAGGGGGCTGGCGGACAGGCGGGGGGGGGGGGGGGGGGGGTGTCATCACGATATGCTTGACACGCTTCAAAGAGCAGGTTAGTTGTACTTCACACTAGTGTTGTCACGATACTGGAATTTCGAACTTCGATACGATACCTTGAAAAGTATCGATATTCGATACCATTTTCGATACCACAGGGAGAAAGCTTCTCTCTGGTACTATAAGAGAAGATAAATATAACACTTTTAAAACCCTTTTGTTTATCTTTAGATCAGACATTTAAAAATAACTGTTCATCTCACTTCAATAATTTTTATTGCAGAACATGGTATTTTCTCAAGCAGACGGATGTCAACACTGTAATCTGTGTTGCATGTACCTGACCAACTGAACTGTTTGTATTACAGTCATATTCCAACTTCACTGAATGCACATGTGTGTGTGTGGACTACTGTACTATTACAGGTATTGAAATGAACAATGCAACTTCCTTATACAAAAAATAAATATGAATAATTAAATATCGATATTTCGGGAAATGAGTATAATAATAAATAATAATTTAGGACCTGCTCAGAGGTCATTAATCGGCATGTATGCGATTCGTCTCTGCGATTAACCCATCCCGTCGCCCTCCCCCCCCCCCAAGGGCAGCCGGGAGCAGACAGGCGTCAACGTGAGCCGCGCCAGGGGACCAATCCAAGTGCTCCTGTCCGTCTTCGTCAAGGACGCCACGGCGTTAGCGATCTGTTGTTGTGCATGTTTTTCCATTGGGTTTATCTTATCGGGGGGGAAACCCTTGCGAGCACGGGGAGAACATGCAAACTCCACACAGAAAGGCCTGGGAGATACCCCACCTGGGTAACTGGCATCATGGAAACCTGGTCCCCAAGCGGGAATCGAACCCTAGACCTTCTTGCTGTGAGGCGACAGACAGTGTTAACCACCGTTTTAAATATTCAGAATCGATATGTATCGATTTTTCGATATTTTTGACAACACTACTTCACACACACAGGTAAAGTCCCGGTGGGGTGGGGGCTGGGGCACCGACCCCCAAACACAATGGATAGAGACGTGAATCTGGATTAATTAATCCTACTGCTGTGGGCTCTGTTGTGTGTCTGTGTCAGATAGTGTGTAAAAGAGGATATGTGTGTGTGTGTGTGTGTGTGTGTGTGTGTGTCAGTATGAATATTCACCTTATTCCGCCCCCCACCAATCCAATCTCTTCCAGTTTAAATGCAAATGTACAATAGTCTAGATGGAAATAGGGGTCCACGCGCACCCCCCGGAACTTTTTATGCCACCTGATTTTTCTTAATCCTTAAAGTGTCTACTTTCAGAATCTGCCAGGTGCCAAGCTGAAATAATGTCCGAAAGGCTCCATTTTAACCCTTTATTGCACCTAACCCAAAACCGAAACATTAAAATGTGATGTAGCAAGAGGCATAACTTTTGAAGTAGACAACTTACAGAGACAAATGAATACATTTTTCCATACAATTCTGACCTAGGAATTCAATGGAATGGTTATTTTTGACATTTGACAACACTTTGACTGTATTTCTGGACAAAAACAGCAAAGAAATGCAAAAGATGTGTGTCTGACCAACTACTTTTTTTATTTTTCAAACGCATAGAGTGAATATTTGTTGACAATCAGTTTTTTTTCGAGCCTCCAAGTGTTTATCTTAAGATTATATTGGGTACCAAGCTGATGATGTTGGTGACCGAGGCTCTGCAATTGGTTGGACAGTTGGTTGCCGTTGGTTACCTGGTACCTGGCTACCTGCAGATGGCAGTCTCCCACTGCTTTCTTTGGGAACAATCTCAAGGATTTTCTTAGTAAGTATATTATTCATTATTATTATTAACTATTATTAAGATATACCTAATAGTCATATACAAGTAATTCTTCAACAAAAGGTCTACAGAAATCACATCTGTAATCTTGACTAAGTAGTGTTGGTAGCTAGCTAAATTGGTAGCTAGCTAAGTTGGTAGCTAGCTGAGTTGATAGCTAGCTAATGTTTTTCAGCATTTTCAGGCTGATTACTCACTACTAACAATAGGGGAAAGGAAAAAACATTGTATTCTTGACTATAGTGTTGGTAGCTAGCTAAGTTGGTAGCTAGCTGAGTTGATAGCTAGCTAATGTTTTTCAGCATTTTCAGGCTGATTACTCACTACCAGTGTTGGGACTAACGCGTTACAAAGTAACGCGTTACAGAAACGAAGTAACTTTTTGCTGCAACTAGTACTCTAACGCATTACTTTTGAAATTCAGTAACGCTACTTACGTTACTGAATGGTTCGTCACTGCGTTATTTGCGTTATATACGGCGTAGATTGATAGCGAGCGGTAGTGATTATTATTATTATCCTCATCCCCACCCGCGTAGAATGATACGAGGCGAGTCTGGCCACTGGCCAATCAGAAGTGCGCAAGAAATGCGGCTACGGAAAGAAATAGACCCTCTCTATTGTAAACAAAACAAATGCTCGCTATGAATCTACATAAAAAGAACGCAGTAACAAACTAACAAACCATTTAGCAACTACTTGGAGAGATAATTAATATACAACATGGAAACGAGATAAAGAACATGTTTGAGGCGCTGCTGGAGTCAACTGGACTAACGTAACGTTACTACATCTCAACCACCGCAGACTTTGGTGAGTCAGTGCAATGTGTTCACTGAAACTCAAGTTGATCAACGGATTTTGACTGTACGAAATCTGCCAGGGAATCTCATAATACTAATCAAACAATATAAATATAGTCCTTTCATGCACAATTGATATCCTAACTATTCTAACGTTGCAATGCTTTGATTGATATCTTAAACAACGTTGCAACTTGCAAGATGGTGAATGAATGAATGAATGAAAACTTTATTTAACAGATTGCAGAATGGGTACAATACAGTACGGCTCAATACATACAATTGTTAAGGGGATGCAGACCTGAGAAAGACGTTTGTCTTGTTTCCATCAGGGTCCCCCATTTTCAATTCATATAGACATTTATGACATACACAACATACATGACATTTATGGCATAGGGACATATAGGTATTTAGTACTGATACATTTGTGACATAAACGGTATTCAAATATACAGTACTGTTACCCCTAGCTTTGGGTAGGGCGTTCCACATTGTTGTGGCATAATTGCGAAACGTTAGTCCCTTGTTTGAGCCGAATCTGGGTTTGTTGAGCTTCCTCTGGTGTAGTGGTTGTGGTATTCACTGACCTTTGGGAAGTATTTTGACATGTACATGGGTACCCCGGTCGTATAGTGTATCTTGTAGACCAGGCCCATTGCAAGTTGCTGTACTCTGTCGTCTACTCTAAGCCATCCTAGGTTGTCAAAGTGGGCAGGGGTGAGGTGGGTTTTAGGAGTAAGGTCAAGTAGTAGTCTGACCAGTTTGTTTTGTGATGTTTGTAATTTTGTTTTAAGCGCCTTTGAGGTGCTTTGGTACCATGAGGTGCAAGCATAGTCGTAGTACCCTTGAATTATAATGGTTATAATGAAACGCTCCGGCGACATCAAGGCTGTTCCTTCAACCGGCGCACTTCTTATTATATGACTCGGGACAACATTAGTTTGTGTCAGATTTGTGTTTGTATCTAGACCACATTGCTTAGCAGAGTTCGGTGATGTGAATGGAAACTGTCAAGTTGATCAACCGATTTTGAGTACTCGGGAGCAATCTTTTTTTTTAATCTTTTTTTTTAAAATAACTAAATAGTTACTTTTCACAGTAACTCATTACTTTTGGGTGTAAGTAACTAGTACAGTAACGAAGTTACTTTGAAATGAAGTAACTAGTAAAGTAACTGAGTTACTATTTTTCAGTAACTAGCACAACACTGCTCACTACTAACAATAGCTTTTGATGAGATGTCCACTAACCTGCCCCCTGAAATCATCACTGGCGAGGGAAACACTTTTTCACAGCGAGTGGGACAACCTGAACAGAATCACCACCAACATTCATGGTTCAAATGTGGTAAACAGCACCGGGGGAATCATGATTCAATAAGTGAAGGAGAGCCATGTGAGCACCAAGAAAAGGACCCTTCCTCTCTATGACAGGTCATCCAAGATGAGAAGCCTTAAGATCACGCCTCCCGAGACGCTGCCAGAGCTGGCATTCAAAAGAGTTGGCCCCAAATTCCCCAAGAATGCCAACTTTACCCTCCTGCTGAGAACCAAGTGTCATATGATGCCTCAATGTTGCAGTACAACACCCACCTCCTCAGCAGATGGTTGAGCAGCCAGGGCAAGCAGCAAGTGCCTGGATTTGGTGGTTTTATTTCAAGCACAGGGAAAGTGCCTCCTAGTAAATCTACCATCGACTTTTATACCCCCATCAACCAGCCCATTACAGACAACGCAGTAGTGTATGAGCTACTCAAGAGATCCGAGGCAGCAACTGAGGAGGTTGGACAGCCATACACCATCAACACGTTTGACCTGGGAGTCATCATGAAAGCCTGTCCTATAGTATGGAAGTACGAGGAGGAATTCAGTAAGCATGTGAACCTCATTGGCAAGTTCCACACAGCCATGAATTACATGGGCAGACTCACTGGGCGCAAGTGTCTTGGAGCTGGCTACGCCGAGATCCTCCTTGGAGCTGGCCTCGCAAACAGTGGTTGCCTGAAAAATATCCTGAGCGGGAAGTCATATGCCAAGGCTCTCTTCAGTCTGAAGGCGGTCACAGAGGCACTTGAACGGTTGCTGTTCAATGTTTTCTAGAGGAGGAGAAACCAGACATCCCATATGAGATCCTCTTCAACCTCATCCACTCTTGCACTTCTGAGAGCCTCAACTCCACTCTGAAGGATCCCACACTGCTCAAGCTGATTGGTGACTACCTCCAATACCAAGACAAGGTACGCAGGGGCCACCTGGTCAAAACGGGCATGTTCTGGCTCTCCATGATGGATCATGCAAGGCTGGTCTTTATGATAGATTTTGCTGTGAAAACCAACAATTTCAAGCTGTTCCATCACTGCAACGGCGCCATGGCAGATCTCTTCTTTGCGTATGATGGCCACAACTACGCCAGGTAATCTATGCACTCATTCCCTGAATACTCAATATAAAAATAAGTGGGAGCTTATTGTAGTTGTTGTAATAAACTTTAATTATCATTAATTTCCTACAGGTACCTTACTTGGTTTGAGGCCTTTCTCACAAACATCGACCTCTCCCATCCTGGTGCTCTTGATTACATCAAGCTTGGAGCTATAGCTGTTGCACGATCATTGATCCCAGGGGCTCTCGCAGCAGTGGACAAGACCATGGAGGAGACATTCATGAGGTTTGCTAAGACTTCAGGTATGTCAGTTTGTGGACACAAACAGTCACCTATATTTAATTTCCATGTTCATGTTGGTTGTGACGCTAAAATTCAGATTCTCCCTCTCTACATTGCAGGTGGTCTACTAGGTCTCTTCAACAACTGTGGCGCATACCAGAAATGGTGCCGCACAACCTCTGCCCGCGCTCAGCTCTATGAGCTTACTCTTGAGATGTGTGGCATGATTGACAACCCTGATATGTCGAAAGCAGGCAAGCACCGTGAGCTGGAGCCTGCCCAAATCAAAAAGTCTGAATTAGCGGTGCAGAGCGTCATCTCTGCCATCAATGGCTTCACAAACCCCTGGAGAATCCCAGACAAAAGTCGACTGTACTCCCTTGCATCTGGAGCTCCCATCGATCCAGAGGTTGAGGCTGACGTGCTGCGGGCCGAGGCTGCAGGCAGGGCTGCCAAGGAGCAGTTCATCCAAGAGCGCTTCATTTCCAAGAGGAAAGACTTCTTTGATCGCCTCAAGAAACTTAGGCTCAAGACAATGGATTACTGCAGCAAGAGGGTCAAACTTACATCTGCGCAGGGGAAGGTGGATATTGATTTTACTTATACCATTTGCATATTTCATTACACAAAAACATTATTCAGTAAGGAATGAAACCGTAAAACTCTGTTGTATTTATGCCTTCCTCATTTCCTTATTTTCCATTTCAGCTCTTTGTGTACAAGGAGCAGAGCAACCTCGCCTTTCAGCTGCTTGTTAAGTCGCAGATTATGGAGATGCCCATCAACCTTGAGGAACTCATGCGGTATCCCCTCTCACCTGTTCCTCATGCCCTTGGCTCTCCGGATGGCTATTTTGCTAAAACCAACAAGGCCACTATCCTTCACCATCTGCTGCAGGACAGGGACGAAGACGTACCTTACCCCAATGATGCCCTCTTCATACAGGATGGCAACGCTCTCTTCCACATGATGTCCAACCTCCCACCGACCTTCGGAGGGATTTGCATGCAGCTCCTGGACCAAATGGTTGCCAAGCACCATTTTGTGTTCTCTACAGATTGCTACCAGCCAGATTCCATCAAAGCCCAGGAGAGGCTCAGACGTGGCTCTTCTGAGAAGCGCATAATTGATGGTCCAAACACCCGGAGGCCCTATGACTTTAATAATAATAATAATGCAGGACCTGTTGCAGAGGTCTTTATTCGGCATGCAACGACACTCAATGTTTTAGTGGTACACACAGCGGTTAGTTTGAATTTTTTTTTAGCACACACACCGGAACACACACGCATGCATTGTCTCTTTAGAATCGCCGATGCGATTCGTCTCTGCGATTAACCCATCCCGTCGTCCTTCCCCCCCAAGGGCAGCCGGGAGCAGACAGGCGTCAACGTGAGCCGCGCCAGGGGACCAATCCAAGTGCTCCTGTCCGTCTTCGTCAAGGACGCCACAGCGTTAGCGATCTGTTGTTGTGCATGTTTTTCCATTGGGTTTATCTTATCGGGGGGGGAAACCCTTGCGAGCACGGGGAGAACATGCAAACTCCACACAGAAAGGCCTGGGAGATACCCCACCTGGGTACCTGGCATCATGGAAACCTGGTCCCCAAGCGGGAATCGAACCCTGGACCTTCTTGCTGTGAGGCGACAGTGTTAACCACTACACCACCGTGCCGCTTTAAGTCATTCCTTGGCAATGAGCTTAACAAGAAGCAGCTATGTGACCTGCTTCTCAGGGTCTGGGGGAGGAATGAGGCAGCATCCCGGATTGAGAAGAGCATGAAAGCAGTGGTGTGTGTTGACGGAAGATCTTATGACCTAACATCAACAAATGGAAAAGTATGTTGACAGAAAAAGTGTGACACACACATACAATTGCAGACCATAATTGGGCTCTTAATACATATGACAAAAACTGCATAACTTAAAATGTAAATTTGTTAAAATATGTAGTAGTATTCATTTACTTTGTTTGATTGTTACAGGTCCAGACTTCTGAGATCTATGAACTGCGATCCAACCAGGAGGAGACAGACAGCCGGATTGTCCTGTACCTCCACCAGGCTGTCAAATGGGGGTACAAGTCCAGTGTGGTGAGGACACCTGACACAGACATCCTGATGATCCTCCTCTACCATGCCAGCAGGATCAACCTCTCCATCTACCTTGACCATGGCTCTGGCAAACATCGCACACTGATAAATGTGAGAGAACTGTCGGAATCACTGGGCCCTGACTACTGTAGCACACTTCTTGGATTCTACGTCTTTACTGGGGAGGACTGTACCAGCGCTTTTAAAGGCAAAGGCAAGGTGAATCCCCTGAAGAAGCTGGAGAAGACTCCTAAACTCCACAAAGCTTTCAGGCAGCTTGGTGCAGACTGGATGGTCACTGATGAGCTTCAAGAGGAGATGGAGAGCTTCACATGTATTATGTATGGCCAAGCACGGATGACATCAGTTGACACAGTACGGGTGAAAATGATGAGAAAGATGGTCGGTGCTGACAAAGTCCTGGACTCTAAGTCAAAAGTAGACCTGGAACGCCTGCCTCCCCCCAAGGTCTGTCTCATTCCACATGTCCAGCGAGCCAACTACAGAGTCGCCTTCTATAAGAGAGCAGACAAGGCAATAATCGAGAGCCCAAAACCACATGATCCAGGCATGGGCTGGGAGAAGACAGGAGAAGAGGAGGTGTTGGAACCGGTCTGGGCAATTGGACCCATCCTCCCTCCTTCTCTTGTTGAGGTACTGGCTCAGAGAGCAGAGTCAGAAGAGCATGCAGCCCTTGACAAGGTGACCGATTACACCAACAATAACTTGTCTGTGGGTGAAGTGGATGGAGAGTATGAGCATGAGGATGAAGAGCTGGAGATGGAAGAAATTGAATTAGAAGATCTCTTCAGTGACGATGAGGATGATGAGTAATTTAGGTCAGCAAGTTGGTAGTGACATGAAAAAGTAAATGTATTCATTGTTCAAGTTGTAATTATATCACACTTTACATAATCTTTCATGTTTGATTTTGGTGCAATAAAGAGTTAAAAATAAACCCAACAAGATTTTATTCAATAATTTAATTTAATTTAAAGGATTAGAGAAAAACTGATTGTGAACATATATTCACCCTATGTGTTGAAAAGGTAGTTGGTCATACACACATTTTTAGCAATTTCTTGCTGTTTTTGTCCAGAAATACAGTCAAACTGTTGTCAAATGTCAAAAATAACCATTCCATTGAATTCCCAGGGTCAGAATTGTATGGAAAAATGTATTCATTTGTCTCTGTAAGTTGTCTACTTCAAAAGTTATGCCTCTTCTACATTCTATTTAAATTTTTCGATTTTTGGGTTAGGTGCTATAAAGGGTTAAAACTAGCCTTTGGGACATTATTTCAGCTTGGTACCCAATATAATCTTAAGATAAACACTTGGAGGCTTGAAAAAAAACTGATTGTCAACAAATATTCACTCTATGCGTTTGACAAATAAAAAAGTAGTTTGTCAGACACACATCTTTTGCATTTCTTTGCTGTTTTTGTCCAGAAATACAGTCAAAATGTTGTCAAATGTCAAAAATAACCATTCCATTGAATTCCTAGGGTCAGAATTGTATGGAAAAATGTATTCATTTGTCTCTGTAAGTTGTCAACTTCAAAAGTTATGCCTCTTCTACATTCTATTTAAATTTTTCGATTCTTGGGTTAGGTGCTATAAAGGGTTAAAACTAGCCTTTGGGACATTATTTCAGCTTGGTACCCAATATAATCTTAAAATAAACACTTGAAGGATTGAAAAAAAAACTGATTGTCAACAAATATTCACTATGCGTTTGAAAAATAAAAAAGTAGTTGGTCAGACACACATCTTTTGCATTTTTTTGCTGTTTTTGTCCAGAAATACAGTCAAAGTGTTGTCAAATGTCAAAAATAACCATTCCATTGAATTCCTAGGGTCAGAATTGTATGGAAAAATGTATTCATTTGTCTCTGTAAGTTGTCTACTTCAAAAGTTATGCCTCTTGCTACATCAAATTGTAATGTTTCGGTTTTGGGTTAGGTGCAATAAAGGGTTAAAATGGAGCCTTTCGGACATTATTTCAGCTTGGCACCTGGCAGATTCTGAAAGTAGACACTTTAAGGATTAAGAAAAATCAGGTGGCATAAAAAGTTCCGGGGGGTGCGCGTGGACCCCTATTTCCATCTAGACTACAAGGTCTTCTGGTTCAGTGCCCAGGACCTTCTCGAGCGCTAGCATAGTTTAAGCTGTGAGTTTACGGTGTCATTTTCTGATACATACAACAACACAACCTTATTGAATCTCCACGGCGGGTAATGTATTTATGACATCGGTCACTTTTCCCCTGACGTCAAGACACTTTATTTGAGCTGTTTTGGTCGTCTGTCCAATGTAACTTTATCCCTGTGTTAGCTAGCTAACGCTAATGTTATTAAGTTCATTCAAAAACAAACAAGATGAGGGGGGGGGGGGGTCATTCATAACTAGCTGACTTTTTTATTTTTTTAAACTCAAGTGAATTGACTGCACTTGTAGACCTATCTGTCCTGAGCTAGAGGGGTGGGGGGGGGGGCAGTGTATGGAGCTTTGTAGTTCGATAAGGCCTAACAAAATTAATAGTTGGTTTCAGGTTGGTTGTCAGTTTGGCCATGGGTAGGTAGGGAATTTATTTTATTTAATTTTTTTATTTTATTCTTTCCCACGGCGATTATGGATAGGGAATTTCTTTATTTAATTAAAATGTTCACAACAACATGGATGCATGTACTCTGCCAGCATGTTTAATATCCATAATACTAAATGTTTGACTAAGATTTCTATGAAACTTTATTAAAAAAAAAAAAAAAAAAAAAAAGGATTTTTTTTTTATATAATTTTTTCTAAAAACTCATAAAATATATTGGGTCGCACCTAAATCGGCAGGGTCGGTCGGCAACCTGAAACCAACTATTAATTTTGTTAGGCCTAAAATAGTCCGTGCTCCTTAATGTTATCTGCTGTGTGTATTTTCTTTCAAGAACTGAGGTGGCACACATTCTGTTGGTGTGAAAGGACAGCAGCATATTAACTCGTAGTTTTATCATAGAAATCACTTCAAAAAGGAAAGGTCTGAAACGGTTTGATGTTTTAATAAGAGCTTTAAGTTGATCCGGCCCACAAGATGGTGAGTGACGGCAAGTACAGCCAGTGGGACGGTCAATGAAGCTATGAGATGCAGGATCACAATACATTTCGGGGCTGAATACAAACCAGCACTCGCTTAAAAACTTGGTATCTCATACGGGGGGCGTCGTCACGCACCACGTCCAATGGGCGGTTAGGGTGGGTGGGGCGCGAGGTCCGAAGGTGGGTTTATATAGGTTAGATAACCACGTTTTAGGGAGTCCCTTTGCAAACTGACCCCCTGTCCATTGGTGGGACCGACGCCATCCAGGCCATCCTTACTGCTGGAGTGATTTAGAGCCCAAGTGTAACAACAGAATACCATGGATACAGTGAAAACGCAGAAGAAAAAGAAAAAAAACTAAAGGAATCTGGTGATGTTTAATGCTGGTAGACTTGTGCAGGTTAAGAACATTAAGAACCGACTGTACCATAACATTCAAGTTTCAAGTTTCAAGTTTCTTTAATAGTTGTCATACAGAAGTACAGAATACTTTTGTACAAAATGCTTCTTACTGTTGCGCTCCAGAGACTGTGCATGACAAGATAAGTATGAAATAAAAACATAGTAAAAATTAGAAGAAAAAAAAGAGGTCACAGTGTTCAGTTTAGACATATGTACAATGTTCGTAGACGTAGTTACCATACAATATACAATACTGTGCAGTGTACTAATATACAATACTATATAGTGCAAGGCATAAATGGACGAGGTGCAGTTTAGGTACAATTCACAGTAGGTGTACGAGTTGTAGTGCAAATCCTTTATCAATAAATATAAAGTGTAAGTGTGTTTGTGTGATCTAAAGTGTGGAGAGTGGGTGCTGCAGTGTGTTGTTTGTTTGAGTGAGTGTGTGTGTGCGTGTGGGTGTGTGTGCTGTGTGCATTTGATGGTTGTTGCATAGTGATTATTGTTCGTTTAGCGATTATTGTTCGTTTAGCAGCCTGATGGCCTGGGGATAGAAGCTCCTTCTGAGTCTTTCTGTGCTCGCCATAAGACTCCGGTATCGCTTGCCTGACGGCAGCAGTTCAAAGAGGCAGTTGTTCGGGTGGCTCGAGTCCTTAATAATTCTCTTAGCCTTCCCCTTGCACCGCTTGTTGTAAATGTTCTGGAGGGTGGGAAGCCCCCCTCTAATTGTGCGTTCGGCTGAACGTGTCACTCTTTGTAGTCTGCTACGGTCTTGTGCAGTGCTATTCCCAAACCAGGAGGTGATGTTGCCGGTCAGGATGCTCTCTATTGTACATGAGTAGAAGTTCCTGGCAGTGTTATTACATGACATCATCTGTCCAGGTACTGTATGGTAAGACTGATCCATAAAAAGTGCTGTATGTGTAGTAAGTTATTGTTAAACTAAAATGGTTGAAAATCCCCTCAGACTAAAGGGTGACAATCTGCAGTTTAACGTTCAATAATGAGACGCCATACAATGATATAATAATATTTAACGAATACTTGATTTACGGAACAGAAACTATGCTCTGCTAATTAACGACGGAGGATGAATATGAGGAAATAGGTTATCTTGACTATGAGTGTGACTATGGTTGATCTAGTGCAGGGTATTAGTATTAGACAGCTGGGGTCGAAGGTCAGATGAGGAAACCGAGGGAGAGTGATTAAGGGTGGAGTGACATCTTTCAGGAGCAGCAGAGAGAGAGAGAGAGAGAGAGAGAGAGAGAATGGTTAAGGGATGAGATGCATGTACTTGACCTACATAATGTTGTCCTGACTTAGAATATCAGTAACACATATAGAAATATAAATGAAGTATTTTCATTTTAGGGAACTTTGTACTTTCACTCCATTACATTTCAAAGGAAATATTGTACTTTTTTTTTTTTTTTTTTTTTTTACTCCACTACATTTATCTGAACCCATCCGCTACTAGTTACTTTGAAGAAAAAGATTTTGCATAGAAAACATGGAAAAAATGTATGAAGATTATGTACTTTTACATTTGAAGCCAGCCAACTTCACAGTTGTTGAACGTAATCAGAGCAGCATAGCTGGACCACATACCACTTTAACTTTTAAAGGTCAGGGGATTTAATGCTCCTAAGCACTGGAATACACAACATCATGTGTAGAATGCATAGTACTTTTACTTTAGATACTTAAGTACATTCAATATCAAATATTTCTCTACTTTTACTTAAAGGGGAACTCCAACATTTTGGGAAATTAGCTTATTTAACATCTTCCCTGGAGTTAGACAAGAAGATACATACCTTTTTTGTCTCTGTGCGTGCATTTTAGCTTTGGGAATAGACGCTCCGTTAGCATAGCTTAGCTTCATCACTGGAAGTGAGGCAGGACAGTAGCCTTACAGTGCCTTACAGTGTATTGCAAGGTCTGACATTGACCAAACTTGATATGCATGACCTTGGTGGGCTCTAGGTCAACTCCTGAAAAGGGGGTCAATGTCAGACTTTGCAATCAAAAGTTAGGGGGCGCACTGAAATTATGGCAAGGGTTATTAGCCCCCTAACTTTTGATTGCAAAGTCTGACATTGACCCCCTTTTCAGGAGTTGACCTAGAGCCCACCAAGGTCATGCATATCAAGTTTGGTCAATGTCAGACCTTGCAATACACTGTAAGGCACTGTAAGGCTACTGTCCTGCCTCACTTCCAGTGATGAAGCTAAGCTATGCTAACGGAGCGTCTATTCCCAAAGCTAAATGCACGCACAGAGACAAAAAAGGTATGTATCTTCTTGTCTAACTCCAGGGAAGATGTTAAATAAGCTAATTTCCCAAAATGTTGGAGTTCCCCTTTAAGTAGGATTTCGAATGGAGGACTTTTACTTTTACCAGAGTACTATTTTATCTGGGTATTTCTATTTTTACTTAAGTAAAGGAACTGTGTACTTCGTTCACCACTGGTTGGTACAATACTGTACTGCGTGACTGTGGTACTCTAATCTCTTGGTAAACAATATTGTACAGGTATAAAACTTTCTTGCACCTTTGCCAAAATCGCACCTACATTTTTTTAGAGCACAGATTATCTCTTATTATCACACAACACAACCCCCCTATCCGCTGCACTCATAGCCAACGTTAGTTAGCTTCCTCTTAGTAGAATCAGCTCAAGAAGACACCTAGGTCTACAAGTGATAGTAATGTTAGTTAGTAATCACTTGAGTTGATAAAAACGTTAGCTAGCGCAGCTAGTTATAAATTAACCCCACACCTTGGGTTGTTTGACGAATGAACTTAATAACATTAGCGTTAGC
>NC_140169.1:142697498-142722057 GCF_963971535.1 Notolepis coatsorum | reverse complement strand
ACAGCCCCCTAATAATAACAACAAACCCACCACTTCTCCTGCCAAACTATATAACAAGTACACACACACGCCTGAGAGGACTTTCTGACACACGCGTGTTGTTCCTCTGTGTGTTTCTGTCCACTGAGGAGGGGAGGGGGGGGTTCCTTCTCTGACATGTCTGACAACCCTCCAGGGAGCTTTTTTTTTTTTTTTTTTTTTTTTTTCACAGCTGGGTTTTTTCAAACATACCAATATGACGGACGGTACCTCTCGCTCAAGGCTATAATACTAACTCAATGAGTTTAGGGGCAAATTAGGTTGAATAAACAGAAGAGTCACACACAGATGTACTAGTCATTCCATCAGCCTTAAAACAGCCCTGAAAAACAACCACCGTGACGTTGAAATGAGATGATGATGATGATGATGAGGGGGGGTGGGGGGGGGCAGTGTCATCTTTATTCCACCACTGAATGTTGACAATAATGACTCAGCGTTGTTGGTACAACATTGCCACTGTCGACGTAAAAAGTGGGTCATATTATAATAATAATAATAAGCCCATGCAAGCTATTAGTCCTATAACGGTAGCATGGTTTTGTTTTAACTGGGCAAAGTTGGTAAATCATCCAGAGTTGTATGAATGAATGAATGAAAACTTTATTTAACAGATTGCAGAATGGGTACAATACAGTACGGCTCAATACATACAATTGTTAAGGGGATGCAGACCAGAGAAAGACGTTTGTCTTGTTTCCCATCAGGGTCCCCCATTTGTACATGTCTTGTATATGTCATAAATGTCTTGATGAATTGAAAATAGAGTGACCCTGGTGTAAACAAAACGAACGTCTTTCTCTGGTCTTGATTGATTGAACATTTTATTTAACAGATTGCAGAATGGGTACAATACAGTACGGCTCAATACATACAATTGTTAAGGGGATGCAGACCTGAGAAAGACGTTTGTCTTGTTTCCATCAGGGTCCCCCATTTGTACATGTCTTGTATATGTCATAAATGTCTTGATGAATTGAAAATGGAGTGACCCTGGTGTAAACAAAACGAACGTCTTGTCTCTGGTCTTGATTGATTGAACATTTTATTTAACAGATTGCAGAATGGGTACAATTACAGTACAGCTCAATACACACAATTGTTACGGGGATGCAGACCAGAGAAATACAGTCGTCTTGTTTACATCAGGGTCCCCCATTTTCAATTCATCCTCTCTTAGCAGTCGTTAGTATTGAGCCGTACTGTATTTGTACCCATTCTGCAATCTTGTTAATAATAAAGTTATCAGTTATCAAATCGATCAACACAGGTATCCTAATCCCACCCCCCAACATCACCGTTTACCATCAAAGTTGAGAGGAGCTCTTCTTGACAAGAAAACACGCACTTTGACAACAACACACTACGAGCGAAACCTAGTCTCTCGACGCGATACATTATTATATATTTAAACAAAGTATCTCACTTCTAGTTCTCCCCCCAAAACATCCACGATGCTTCCGTAAAAACGGAAGCGTGGATTTGTCTTTTTGATCTCCAACCGAGATATAATAAAACACAACAAGGCTATAGAGACTGAATCACCGGAGAAACATGGACCGGAGAAGAAAAAACCCAAAACACCAAACAGAAGAACGCGTTTCACACGATCAACGGACAGAACGGATTATTATTTATTAATAATAATACAATCTCACCGAGAAGATCCCAGTAGTTTGTTCCCGGTGCGTCTCCTCCGCGGTGCTGCTGGCGGTGAGGCGATCACCGAGGAGGAACAACTACCTCCTCCGTGGTTTGGTACAAAAAATCCCGGTGGGAGACGGAGAACCTACCGCTCCTTCAGAGAGAGAGAGAAGCAACAAGTCGTGGCGAAGGCTGCTTGTGTTTCTCTCACCGGGGGGAGCTCGCTCGCTCTCCTCTCTCTCTCTCTCTCTCTCTCTCTCTCTCTCTATCTCTCCTCTCTCTCTCCTCTCTCTCTCTCTCTCTCTCTCTCTCTCTCTCTCTCTCTCTCTCGTCTCTCTCTCTCTCTCTCTCCTCTCGCTCTCTCCTCTCTGAATGACAAACACACACGTACGCGCACAAAACACACACACAACCCTCTCCAGTACAGCTCGCTCTCTCTCTATCTCTCTCTCTCTTCTCTCTCTCTCTCTTCTCTCTCTCTCTCTCTCTCTTCTCTCACTCTCTCTCTTCTCTCTCTCTCTCTCTCTCTCCCTCTCATCTCTCCTCCCCCTCTCCTCTCTCCTCCCTCCCTCTCTCCCAAACTTTATTATTATTATTCTTTTTTTTGGTTTAGGTCAGGGACCCCAAAGCGATATTCCTGTACCTTCGATGTCACAAGGTTTAGTCCCATGCAGGGACTCTCATCTGAGATATGTTTTTTCGTTGCATGATTTAGTGGACTATAAACTTGCATGTGTGTAGACCTATATAGGTTACAAACATATTTCTCTGGGGACTCACATTGTCAGAAGACATTTTCTTGCTACCCTTAAACTGGATTTTCAAGCTGTGTTGAGTTTATCGACAAAGTACCCCCATTTTTTTCTAAACACAAGCCAGCCTATATGCAAACTATTATACTGGAGGGATTTTGGATGGCATGGTAATACATTATTATGGATTAATCTAATCCCACCTACGTGCCCCATTTGCTCATAATGGACAAGATGTATACAAATCTTACAATATGCTTCTACAAGAAATATTTAAGAATTTACTTAGACAATATTCCATAATGGCTGTGCAACCCACAGTAATCTAACATATAATAGGACAACCTAGATTTGCACATGCGGGTCAGTTCAGGAGCGTGACCAGTTCACACTGGAATCTGATACTGGAATCTGATATTGACCAGAAAAAGAAAAGAAAAACAATGTGAACAGCCAAACTAAAAAAAATAATCAGATCTGAGCAATGAATCAGAATTGAGCACTAATGCTTGCAGATGATGTGAAGGTTGCCTTTATGCTTCTTATAAAACGTTCCAAGGACAAGGTTGCCTTTATGCTTCTTATAAAACGTTCCAAGGACAGAACTATACGTTTCTTATAATAATTTTCCATAATATGCCTTTCAAGCTACAGTGATACATGAAGTTAATGATTTTATGGCGCGGTTACCCTAAAAATCCCAAAAGAGTATGAAAAACAACATGTCAAATATTCATAGAGACCCACTGTATTGCCATTTGTATCTGTACAAATCCCTTACCTAGTACCTACTGTATAGTAATGGTTAAGCTGTTGGCCTGTATGACTTACTACCATAGTGTCTCGATAATACCTGTATCACTGTACATATTACTACAACAACTCTGTACATACATCTGATTAGCACTACACTCAAGAGTACTAATGTATATATTATTTTATACTGCAGTTTAATCACCTGTACATTGTATATTACTATTGCACTCTACTGTTACATTTGCACTCTGGTTGGATGCCAAACTTCTTTTCGTTGTGCTGTACTTGTGCTGTATAATGATGAAGACAATGCATCAGAATCTAATCCAATCTAATCTAATCTAATCTAATCTAATCTGGGCACTCTGGATAAACATCATAAACATCAGAGAGGAAGCAGCGAGGAGGAGGAACGACCAAGCAACGTGCACAACTTGAATGAAATGACCGACGGCGGTGACTCGCCACACGTCTGCTCTCAAAGACTAAATAACCAACCACTTCAATTATCATTGATTATAGCTCGTAATTCTTCGATATGACTCCTCCACCCCGTCTGTGATTGATCTCCCGGCTCCAAATTATAGATGGCAGTTCAGATGTGTCTCCTCCGCTCGATTTAATGACCCCTTAAAATACACTCTCTCTCTCTCTCCCTCTCCCTCTCTCTCTCTCTTACCTCAGCCTCTCTCTCCGTCTCTATCTCTCTCTCACTCACTCTCTCTTACCTCAGCCTCTCCCCGCCCCTTGTGTGACGAAAACCAACCCCCCCCCCCCCCCCCCCCCCTTGGAATAACGGCGGTTTGTGTTCAGCCCTCAAAGTGGGTGAAAATGTCCGCGCTGATCTAAAACCGACTCCGGCTAACGGTTAACATCGGCCGTCAAAAATGTACGGTAGTCTGTGTGTTTCATGTTTCATGAGCGAGCGCTGCCGAGCAGAGCCGGTCATTATGCCTTGTAAAAAAAGAAGAAGAAGAAGAAAAAAAAAGAAAACGGCACAAAATATCTTACGCTGTCGACAGGGAAAGGGACGACCACCGTAGGGTTATTCTCATTTCCCCACGAGACGGTTGGACTTTTCTGGGCATACGACGAGGTTATGGTAGGACAGGGACACAGGCGATTATGTCTTCAGTGTACCTTGAGATAGTTGCAGAGTTTTAAGACCTTGATCTCCAACCTTTGTCAATCAAGTTGTACGACGTGTTTGAATTGATTTGCTATCCTTGCTGCTTTCGTCTCGCCTTGTTTGTATTACTATGCTCTTGCCGTGTGATTTTCTATGCCTATTTTTGCTTATTTCTGTATGTACACTCGACTCGACGTGACTGTAAATGAGGGAAACCTCCGTTTCCTTTAGAGTTTAAATGAAATTAAACCGGCACTGTTGACTGTTAACCCTTTCACTGCCACAGGACAGCCGGTTAACCCTTTCACTGTGACAACACAGAAGGTTAGCCCTTTACTATCACACAACCGACGGCGATGCTCCATCCGCATTTGCGGAGCTAATGATGCTAACGATGGAGCATCACCGTCGGTTGTGTGATAGTAAAGGGCTAACCTTCTGTCGTGTGGCTGTGAAAGGGTTAAAAAGAACCCCCCCCCCCCCCCCCCCCCGCCCCCATTTCAACCGACCGTCTGTGTCCTCCTGTAAACTGCTACGGGCCTCGTCTCTCCTGACCGCTCTGGAAATCAGCTTTCCGCACGTACAGGGGGGGGGGGTCATCACATGGAATCCTGGGAAGACAGGGGGGGGGGGGGGGGGGGGCGTACCTGGCTTTAATTTCAGCTGTCCGCCAGCATCAGGACACAGTTCATATAGCAAGCAGTAATCATCTGCAGTGGTGAGGCGCTCTCGCTCCCCACTACCCCCCCCAGACAACAGCCAGGGCCGGTTTGGTAGCTTGTAGGGATGTCCGATATTATCGGCCTACCGATATTGGCATTAAAATGTGATATCGGAAAATATCGGTATCGGTTTTCAAAAAAAAATATATATTTTTTTTTATTTTTTACATTTCTATAACCTTTATTTACCCAGGCAAGCAAGTAAGAACAAATTCTGATTTTATTTATTGTCAAAAGTATGCATAATGTTGTGTTAATTCCACAACAAGAGATATGTAATGTTAATTACCTGAAATTATTCCGTTTTTTGGGGGGGAAACCCTGCATATATCGGTATCGGTTGATATCGGTATCGGAAATTAAGAGTTGGACAATATCGGTAAATTGGTATCGGTAAAAAAGCCAATATCGAGCATCCCTACTAGCTTGTGTCACTCTAGCAGTCTTACAGTGTCTGTCGTAAGCAACCCTCACACACTGGATCTGGAGCTCATCCGCTGACATACTGTAAAAGCAGTGGTTCCAAAAGTGTGGGGGCCGCAGATGTACGGCAGGTGGGGCGCAGAAAAATATTAGGAATAATATTAATTTAGCGCCACCAAAACTGATAAACGCCAATGTCAACAAAAATGAACTGACTGTCATCTGTCATGTATTATTCTTTATACGGAGCACATTCAAGAGCCTAAATATGTTTAGCCACAAAAGGTGGCAAATTATTAGGCAAATTATTATTATTTGAATGAAAATAAATCTCCTATCCTGACGTTTTCGAGTCAGAAAGTCCTAACCTGATACAGACATAGTGTTGAAATGTTGTGTACCTCGATACATTTTTGTATAACTAATATACAATGTTTTCAAGTGCCGGACTACCCAAATAATTACCAAATAACTAACAGTCATTCAGTGATTCGGTGATGGTTCAATCCAGGGCTGATATTGCGATTGTGAGATGATTCACGATATTAGACGGAACGATCCTTTCTCATAATTTCTCATCATTTTCATCCAAAAACATATTAAAATTATCATGGTGTGGTTTTTGTGGTTACCTTTATTTTTTTGTAGGCCGGTAGGACCTTGATATTTAATTTAGAATGGTGTTTGACACACATTTAGCCTTGAACAAATATTGTACCTCCTGTGATTTGAATATTGCACAAGAGGACATCTTATTGATTGTTCAGTGCTAGTTCAAGCCTCACACTTCTCCTCGGTTCAAAACGTCAATTAAACGTCTGTATCTCTGTCACTTCACCACCAGTGGATCCACAAGCCATCATTGATATCACTTATATCACTTATCACTTACCGCATCCCTGCCCCACTGTGATCACAGAACCCTAAGGAAAAGTGCTGACAGTTCTTCCAAGGTCAGTCCTCTCCTCTCTAGGCTCCGTTTTCTAAAGCTAATGGGACAGGGCCTGAATATGACTACTACCTATGGGTCTCCCAATGAAGCTAATGGGACAGGGCCTGAATATGACCACTACCTCTGGGTCTCCCAATGAAGCTAATGGGACAGAGCCTGAATATGACTACTACCTCTGGGTCTCCCTATGAAGCTAATGGGACAGGGCCTGAATATGACTACTACCTCTGGGTCTCCCTATGAAGCTAATGGGACAGGGCCTGCATATGACTACTACCTATGGGTCTCCCTATGACGCTAATGGGACAGGCCCTAAATAGGACTACTACCTATGGGTCTCCCAATGAAGCTAATGGGACAGGCCCTAAATAGGACTACTACCTCTGGGTCTCCCAATGAAGCTAATGGGACAGGCCCTAAATAGGACTACTACCTATGGGTCTCCCTATGAAGCTAATGGGACAGGCCCTAAATATGACTACTACCGACTGGGTCTCCCAATGAAGCTAATGGGACAGGCCCTAAATATGACTACTACCTATGGGTCTCCCTATGACGCTAATGGGACAGGCCCTAAATAGGACTACCGGTACTACCGACTGGGTCTCCCAATGATAAGAGTACCAATATAAAGGATTTCCATCCACTAGGATCCCAAGACAAAGACCACGGAGGACATTCAAGGAATGTCACCTTTGGGAACTTGTGGGCTGAAACAAGTTCTAAGAACGCCAGCTCTAGGCATATGGCCCGCAGCCAGCCCCCTATTGGCTGAGAGAGAGAGACAGAGAGAGAGAAATACAGACAGAGAGAGACAGAGAGAGAGAGAAACAGACAGAGAGAGAGAAACAGACAGAGAGAGAGACAGACCGAGAGAGAGACAAAAAGAGAGAGAGAGATAGACAAAGAGAGAGACAGAGATAGACAAAGAGATAGAGAGAGATAGACAAAGAGATAGAGCGAGACAGACAGAGAGAGAGACAAAGAGATAGAGAGAGACAGACAGAGAGAGAGACAGAGACAGAGAGAGAGATAGAGAGAGAGACAGACAGACAGAGAGACAGAGAGAGAGAGAGACAGACAGACAGACAGAGAGACAAAGAGATAGAGACAGACAGAGAGAGAGAGAGAGAGAGAGAGAGAGAGAGAGAGAGAGAGAGAGAGAGAGAGAGAGAGAGAGAGAGAGAGAGAGCTGGCAGGCTGATCCCGGTGGTCCTGAATGGGACCAGGCAGCTCAAGCCACATGGCAGGTGGTGCAGTGGAGTGAGGAGACCCTCCTGTGAGCCAACAACAGTGCAGGGCTGTGTTGCCCCCAAACACATCTTACCACTTTGATGATCTGACCTACAGTATATAGTTAAGCGATAATCAGGTATGGGTCTGATATCAGGCTACATCAGTAATCCATCAGAAAGTAAAGCAAAGGAAACATCAGTTTTTAGTCATCGTTGATATTGAAACGTTTGGGACTCGATGTGGACGGTGGAAGAGTTAGTATCGGTGTATCGCCACTTAAAACACTACCCTGCGTTGACGTTGGAGCTAAGGCTGCCTGGTCCGGTCCGGCCCGGTCCGCGAGGCCAAAAGGCTGCCTGGCCCGGCCTGGTCCGAGAGGCCAAAAGGCTGCCTGGCCCGGCCCGGCCGCGAGGCCAAAAGGCTGCCCGGCCCGGCCCGGTCCACACCCGCCTGCCTGCCTGCCAGGAGCTCGCTGGATAGGGAGCCACATCAAACGACGAGGGGACGGACGCCCTAATCAAATCACCATGGTCCCCAGGCCCGTCCACACGACATGGTCCCCAGGCCCGTCCACACGACATGGTCCCCAGGCCCGTCCAACAACAACACATCACACTGACGGGGTCAGAGAGGAGGAGGAGGAGGAGGAGGAGAGAGGAGGAGGAGGAGAGAGGAGGAGGAGGAGGAGGAGGAGAGAGGAGGAGGAGGAGGAGGAGGAGGAGAGAGGAGGAGAGAGGAGGAGGAGGAGGAGGAGGAGGAGGAGAGAGGGATGGAGCGGGGAGGGAAAGGAGGAGAGAGAGAGAGACAGAGCGGAAGGGAGGGAGCTGAAGAGAGGCAGAGCGAGCGATATATACAGAGAGGAAGGGAGGGAGATGAAGAGAGGGAGAGACAGAGATACAGAGATGAAGGGAGGGAGATGAAGGAAGGGAGATGAAGAGAGGGAGAGACAGAGATACAGAGATGAAGGGAGGGAGATGAAGGAAGGGAGATGAAGAGAGAGAGATGAAGGAAGGGAGATGAAGAGAGAGAGCGAGAGAGAGATGAAGGGAGGGAGATGAAGAGAGAGACAGAGATGAAGGGAGGGATATGATGACGATAGAGAGAGACAGATGAAGGAAGGGAGATGGAGAGAGAGACAGAGATGAAGGAAGGGAGATGGAGAGAGAGACAGAGATGAAGGAAGGGAGATGGAGAGAGAGACAGAGATGAAGGGAGGGATATGATGACGATAGAGAGAGACAGATGAAGGTCGTGTGGGGTTAAATGCCCATGGCACCTGGACTCTCCAATTTTTAATAACCAGCAATTACTTGTAGGACACAAGCCGGTTAATATTCCTCAATGGCAAAGGAGGGGAGTGCATACTCTGGAGGATATTTATGATAAGAACGGCCTCCGTGCGTTTCAGGACTTAAGAGAATTTTATGATCTTCCCGGCGAGTCCTTCTTTCTTTACCTTCAACTAAGGTCAGCACTGAGGGCGCATGGCGTACCGTGGGCTCAGGCCTTGCACCCACACCCCTTCCTCAGGCTCATAGTGGACAGGACGACATCCAGAGGGTTTGTCTCCGACTTTTATACGCTCTTAATTCAATCCACGTATAAAATCATTGGATACAATCTGGCGTGTGGATATCCCGGAGTTGGACCCCGAGTTTGACTGGGATGATGTTTGGGCAAATGTAGCATTATCTTCCCGCAACCCCAATCACCAGCAAATTAATTTTAATTATATTCATAGGACCTATCTTACACCTAGGAAGCTATATGCTATGGGACTGATAACCGACTCTCGGTGCACTTTGTGCTCTCAAAAGGCCACTGGCACTTATATGCATATGTATTGGGATTGCCCACCAGTGGCCCGCTTCTGGAGGTCAATAACGGACAAACTTTTCAGATCTGTGTGGCCTAACTATCCCATTCACAGCTGTTACGCTACTCCTGAACGATATAACGACACTACCCGCGTCCGTACAACTGAAAAGGGTTGTCCTAGCGGGCGTCACAGCAGCGAAGAAGCTAATAGCAATGAGATGGAAGGAGCCTGAGAAGCTTACAATGATTAACTGGTCCCTAACTCTATTGGATGTGATTTATCTTGAGATATCCACAGCCCGGGTGATTGGGGTGGGGCAGGCTGGAATTGACCTATGGTTCGCAGCAGCTGAGAAGGTAAAGACCGCAGTGTGCGGCTGAGCGGGGTTGAGGTGCGTGTTCGGGTGAGTCCGGCGGTCTCTTGGGAGGGGGAGGAGGAAATGTTTTGTCTGTCTTGTCTTTTGTCTTGTCATCTTGAGTTTAGCTGGGGATATTATGGGGGGGCAGCTATTTAACTATTTCTTCACTGTTTGGCCACTTTTACACGGTCTCTGTGAGTCTATGGAACACCTCTACAGGTTTTTGTTTTTTCATGAAGGTTCATTGCTCTGTTTTCGGGTCGTGTTCTCAAAAAATGGTCCTTGTGGTGGATTGGAGATGTACGTTTTATTAATATAGGGTCACACCGTCACACGGCCGGGAATCGGGGCTGAACACTGGGAAAGACCATTTATTAGATAGTACCCCTTGGAATTAAATTTAGAAGGTTGAACTCTGTTTTCTTTTCTCTTGTCTGTATAATTGTTAGTCTGTATTATTATTATTGTTTTTGTTATTTTTCTTGTGAAGTTCTATGTACTGTGATTGTGGTTAATGTGTTGTCTTGTTTCATGTGAATAATAATAAAAAATTTGATAAAAAAAAAAAAAGAGAGACAGATGAAGGAAGGGAGATGGAGAGAGAGACAGAGATGAAGGGAGGGAGATGAAAAGAGAGACAGAGAGAGAGAGGGGTGGATTTGGGATAAAGGCGTGGTGAGAATAGTGTGCATACTATTTCCAATACATTTCTTTCCTGCCAAGAGCAAATCGTAAATTCATATCTCTGTTATCCCCGGGCCTTTGGCGTGGACACAGGGGCTGAACCAACAGAGAGTCCACGAAAAAGTCATACGGTTTTGTCAACCAATTACAAAGTTGATTTTATCAGCAAATGTGAAAAAGAAAAACGTCCCCACATTACCATCCTTCCAAAAATGTATGAAATCATGTGGAAGGACTTATTTGAATCTTATCTATCACCAAAACATCTGGCAAATACCTTTGTGCTGAGAGACGTTCTTGTTCCTTTCTAGTAATGGCAAAAAAATACATATTCGGTTTTAACCTCTTAAGCCCTAGCCATATTTTCAGAAAATGTACATACCCAAGTAAATGGAAGATTGCTCCACTTCTACAAGGTCCGTTGGCATATTCTTGGTATCTAGGGACATATATGGACCTCAGGGAATGTATATCAGAAATATTGTGTCTGTTACTACACCTGAATAAATTGTAATGAATCAAAGGAGAATATAAACTATTATTGTTATTAGTTTCCCCCCCCATCTTTGACGGTGAATAACGGCACATTCATTCATTCAGCACCTTCTTGAGATCAAGTGTACAAAGCAAATTAACAAAGGACAGATGATTTACAGGTTTTTTTTGTAGATACAGTACTGAATTTTGCCATCCGGACACATGCTATTTGAAAAATGTGTATATAATATAGAATATCAGGTCTATAAATTACATTATTATGGCCAAGTCATACATCTATGGATCGGGCCACATCTCCTCTTTCCAATGGCAGAGTTCAATCTGGATTTAGTACCACCGGGCACCCGTTACAGGGCAGCAAAGACCGTGAATAAAATCTACTGTAAGTACAGTTACTTTGTATAATGTAATTATACAATTACAATTATAATTTTACCGGATTGCAACACAGTTTTTTTCTAGACGTTCACAGAAAGGTAAAGTAACAATATACGTTGTATTTTATGGCAATAACGTTGAGGTTTGAGAAATGGTTGGATTTCCGTTGTCGGCAGCTGGTGTGAGCTGGATAGTGTAGTTTTATGAAAGCCCTGGGTCTCCTCTTTCTTAGGACTACAACGATTTCATGAGTGCTTCTTCTTCTCGTGTCTAAATCGTCCGTTTTCCGGTGCAATGCACAGAGATTTTTATAAGCTCATATTTCGCTAATAACACTTAAAATCATTGGTAAACAAACGTAGTGCTGAAAATATACACACGTTGACTGCTGTGTTGATAGGGTTAGGGTCTTTACTCTTGGCTACATTTGAAAAAGAAACACAACATTACTTAATACGGGTTTAACCCTTTCACTGCCACACGACAGAAGGTTAACCCTTTACTATCACACAACCGACGGTCAAGAATCAAGAGGTTTAGGGCGGCGCAGCGGAGATTGCGCTCATCACCAATGCAAGAGACTCCGGTCTCGAATCCGGGTGTCAGCATTGCCTCCGGCTTGGGCCAGTCGTCATACTATCTCAATTGGCAGAGGTAGCGGGTGGAAGTCGATGGGTGGGGATTGGACGTTGTGGGCAGCGACGCCTGCACAGCAGAGACAGGAAGTAGCGGGGGTAGTGTGAGCCGCCCATGCGTTACACCTCGCCACTGAGAGTCCGCGCTGTCTGGTGAAAAGATGCGACAGGCTGCCTCCTCGTGTACCGGAGGGGACACGTGATGCAAGGCTTCTATCCTCCCTATGACCGACCAGTAGGAGGCATAGTCGAGCAACGTTCAAGACAGGGGAGGGGAGAATTGGAAATACGAAATTGGGATGGGAGAAAAAATAGAAAATAAGGAGAAAAAGTGGATAAAATAAAATAAAAATCAAGATGTTTATTTGTCGCATACAGTGAAATGTGGGGTAGTAAAGGTTAACCTTCTGTCGTGTGACAGTGAAAGGGTTAACCGGCTGTCGTGTGGCAGTGAAAGGGTTAACCTTATGTGTATTGTCGCAGTGAAAGGGTTAACCGTTTTGGTAGTGCGGCGGTGAAAGGGTTAAGAGGTTAAAGGATAAGGCCGGTGTCATTTATTTATTTAGATTTTCTGGTCAACAACATAGCCAAAACCTACAATGCATTTCCTCTACTTACAAGTCTGGTCCGTCCAGCCAACACCAGACTATAGTCATATCCGTCCAGCCAACACCAGATTATAGTCATATCCGTCCAGCCAACACCAGATTATAGTCATATCCGTCCAGCCAACACCAGATTATAGTCATATCCGTCCAGCCAACACCAGAATGATTATAGTCATATCCGTCCAGCCAACACCAGATTATAGTCATATCCGTCCAGCCAACACCAGATTATAGTCATATCCAGAAGTCATAGAACTCCATTGTTGATCAAAACCCATTAAAACAAGCCACAACAGAGTCGTCCTGTTTGTTCTGGTCAGTATAATTCATCACTGCAACGGACGTGAGCCTCATAGTTTTTCCTGGCCTTATCCTTTAAAGGGGCATTTCAACGATTCTAACCTGAATCCTATCCTGCTGTCGTGAGGACATGTGATAATAGGACATAAAACGTAACAACGTGCTCTGTGTCTCGAGAGCGTGTTCGTACACCCCCCCCCCCCCCCCCCCCCCCCCAGATGACGTCACCCGCAGGAGAGCGTAGTGAACAGCTGAACATGAGGAGTATTATGTGAATCTTGCGGCTGGAAAAAGGTTGGCTTACATTTGCGATGTTTGTAAACATTGGAGTTTGATGGGTAAAAAAAAAAAAAGGAGCAAGCTTATTCTCCATTCATCTAGCAGGCAAACTGTTATGAGAAAATGATAGAAATATAGATGGTCAAATTAATCCTGGATTACAAAGAAAAAAAACAAAATGGACATAAAGAAAAGTCAACTCTGTTCCTAAGGCCATGCAAAATAAATGGTTTGGTTCCGGTTGCCAACCGACCCTGCCGATTTAGGTGCGACCCAAATTTATTTTATGAGTTAAAAAAAAAATATATATATATATATATTTTTTTTAAATAATATATATTCTTTTTTTTTTACAATAAAGTTTAGTTAGATCTTAGTCAAAAGGTGCAGTCCATGTCAATATAAATATATATAAAGCATATATAAAAAGCAAGTATTTCACAATATTTGCACAACTCTCTGACGTCAGGATATTTTGTGAGTAATAATTAGGGGTGGCATTTTTAATACTACTACCTTTGTACATTGTACTTTTGTAGTACAGTGTCTTTGTATTTTAACCTTCAGTATTATGGATATTAAACATGCGGGCAGAGTACATGCATCCATGTTGTCGTGAACATTTTAATTAAATAAAGAAATTCCCTATCCATAGTCGCCGTGGGAAAAAATAAAATAAAAAATAAAATAAAATAAATTCCCTACCTACCCATGGCCTTAACTGACAACCAACGTCAGGAACCAAACTATTTATTTGGTTAGGCCTAAGGGGGTGGGGGGGTTGCGCCCCTATGGGAATACAGGAAGCTCCGATGCACAGATGCAGAACACATCCATACTGAAAACAAATGTGTAGGACAATTGATACGCCCAGGGTGGAGGAGGAGGACGTGAAACCATTCCCTTCTGCTGTACTTTCCTAAGACATAAAACTTCAAACCAACTCAGGAGAAAATAAGACAACCAGGAGAAGAAAAAAAACACTCAAAACACTTCCTACGATAAATTAAACGTGATCTGACTGGGGGCTTATGGGGGGAGGGGGGGGGGGGGGCTGGTTGGAAGCATATTGACGGTGACCTAATGGGAGAACCTTCAGAAGCACGTGCAGGAAGCCAGCAGGTAACTCTAGAGCCCCTCGGAGCATTACTGGTACCCCCCCTGTAATGTGGTAATGACTGGCTAACGAGAGAGAACGGGGGGGGGGGGGTTGATTTAGATTTTTTATTTGGATCTCTTTTTAGCCCAACTGGGCAATTCTTCCAACAGTCCATTAACACATAAACATAGACTTTAATAGCTAGAGAGAGAGAAAGAGAGAGAGAGAGAGAGAGAGAGAGAGAGAGAGAGAGAGAGAGAGAGAGAGAGAGAGAGAGAGAGAGAGAAAGAGAGAGAGAGGAAGGGAGGGAGATGAAGAGAGAGAGACAAATATGAAGGGAGGGAGATGGAGAGAGGGAGGAAAGATGGAGGGGGATGGAGGGCGAGAGAAAGATGGGGAGAGCGAGAGAGATTTCATTAAGATTTTTTTTGTATCTCTTTTTAGCCCAACTGGGCTGTTCTCCCAAGAGCCCATTAACACATTGGGCACCAGACCCGAGTAAAGTCGGGTTATGTCGCCAGCGGTTGAGCGCCATACCCGAGTATGGTCGGGTTTTGGAAGTTTTTTCTTGTATTCGATTTTTTTAATTCATTACAGGTTCACGGACCTCAGTGTTACCATAGGAAATCATTCTGCGATCCCTACAGTGCAATACCGGCCGCATCCTGCTAGGTGGCAGTATCGCCCACCCTTTGAAACCTTACTTCACACTGTGTCACATCTAATTTTGTCCGGGCGGATAATTTAGATCAAGCCAAGAAAATTGCTTCATCCGACCACTTCGAAACGCGTTCAGCACATTTGAGGCATATCTTGTGCCACTTCATGTCAGGGACCCGATCGACATCAATACTGGAAATCGCGATCAGACAACTGGAATATTCTTTTTGGGATACCTCCTAGTAAAGGTAAGGACTATATGACGTCAATCCTACTTTGATCCAACAATGATTTCACATAGATCGCAACGATCATATGTAACGTACTCCAAAACGTATGCCGTTGCTAACGATCAAAGCATCAAAAAACTACCCCCCCCCCCTTTCATGCATTCATGATGAAACATAATACCTATTATATACCTTTGATTTGGAAATAGTAGCATGTCCAGGCGAGCAACACGGACGCTTTTAGCAAAATTCACATATCGCTCCATAGCACAGTTACCAGGAATTAGCCAGGATCACTCTGAAACTATACAATATTCACCACGGTATAACACGCAAACGTATACATGAAAAAATGTATTCTTTTTCACATGTTGAACGATGGATAGTTAATGTCAAATGACCCATAGTATTGTCTCCATAGCTATAATATAGAATCAATCAATCAATCAAATTTATTTGTATAGCACGTTTAAACATGACGCTTGTCAACCAAAGTGCTTCACATAGCTAAGCTAAGTACAAAGAAAAGTATAAAATAAACAGAAAAATAAAATAAAATCAACGGATAGACAAAGGAAAAACAGAACAACACGTCAACAAGTACGGCAAGAGAATATAGATATAGCCCTGCAAACACGGCGACGCAGTGAAAATCCCTATCTCTTACAGAGGTGGCGCAATGAGTACAAGGATGGATTAAACGGCTGGCGCTGAAAGTGTTAACACATAAGAACATATACTTTAATAGCATGTTATAGGGAGAGAGACAGAGAGGAGATTAAGAGAGATACACAGAGATGAAGGAAGGGAGGGAGATGAAGAGAGAGAGAGAGAGAGAGAGAGAGAGAGAGAGAGACACGAGAGGAAGGGAGAGAGATGCAGAGAGAGATACAGAAAGGAAGGGAGGGAGATGAAGAGAGAGATACAGAAAGGAAGGGAGGGAGATGGAGAGAGACAGAGAGGAAGGGTGGGAGATGAGAAAAAGAGAGAGAGAGAGGAAGGGAGGGAGATGAGAGCGACAGAGAGGAAGGGAGGGAGATCCAGAGAGAGGGACAGAGTAACAAAACAGAATTTGAGTAAGTAACTGAATGAGTGCAATGAGAGACAACGAAGATAGAGAGCGCGTGAGTGAGTGAGTGAGTGAGTGAGTGAGTGAGTGAGTGAGTGAGTGAGTGAGTGAGTGAGTGAGTGAGTGAGTGAGTGAGTGAGTGAGTGAGTGAGTGAGTGAGTGAGTGAGTGAGTGAGTGAGTGAGTCAGACAGAAAGAGGAAGAGAGCATTGCTCACATTGCTCTGCGGCTTCTGCGGGTCCGGCTTTTGGGAAACCAGGGAAACCTTATCCCTCCGACACCTCCGGGGTGAGGACAGACGTCTCCCACCCGATTAGCGCCAAGGCCTCCCCCCCCCCCCCCCCGAACGTCTGAGAGGGGGTCCGGGGGGCCAAGGCTAAATCCCTACGAGAGCCCCGATGGCTGAGTTACACATACACACCAATCTGCACGTCTGTAGCGTACGGAAACGTCTCGCCAGCAGGCCTGAAGGTCGAGGTGTCTGTTACATTGACTCCACGGTGCCGCTGCTACTGTACGGACCTGCATCAAATAGTAGCGGGAGAGACCTTGAGGAAAGCGTGTTCTTAAAACTAAAAACACATGGTTTTTTTCACTGCCCCCTAGTGGTTGATATGTTCACCCTGCTGCACACTCTGGCCCGCTCCCAATCTGTGATGTCAGAGTGCCTCTCTTGGAGGTACTATACAATTCAATTAAAATAACCAATTGGGGTGGGGCGGAGTTTGCTGCAGGGTGAAAATATCAACCACTAGGGGGCAGCAAAATGACCACGTGTGTTATTTACTCTTTATCAAAGGAGGTTCTGGTGTTTTTGGACCCATGTATATTAATTTTACTTATCATCTTCAACACAATGCATATGGGTCTCATTCATGAAGCGATATAAGAACAGATGTCCTCTTATTTTGTTCTTAATTCGCATTTTCTCTTATTTTGTTCTTACCTGGGATCAGCAATGTTTTCTTATTTTTGCTTTTCTCTTAGGCAAGACCAAATTCTGTTGTCGAGAGCACTCTTACCCAGATAAAAAAAAAAGCATACCATTGGTCAATTGCCCCCAAATGCGTGTTGCTTTTTAACAGCGGAGGAGTGCAAGAATGTGACAATTTGACCATGTGACCACGGCAGCGCGAGAGAGCGGCAATGCGGAAATAGGCTGTCTATTGCCATTCTCTAAGACAAACGCTAACCTTAACCAGCTCCTTAACAGCGCCTAAACTTAACCGTTCTAACCTTAACCAACTCCGAAACAATGCCTAACCTTAACCTTAACCTTAACCATGCCTAACCTTAACCGGCGAAAGAATACACGTTAAAAAAAAAAAAATTTATGGGATTCGAACTTGTCAACAACGGACCGCAGGACCGCAGGACCGCTGCGCTGCCAGGTGAGCTGAGCTTCGAATGAAAATCATGGCGGATTAGGGCGGTTACATAATGCCGAAAGCTCTGCCGCTCCGCTCCGCGTGGGTGATTTTGCGCGCGCGCCCGTGCACGAATCGACGTGGGATTTCGCCCCGGTGGTAGATCTCGGCGGGGGGCACGACTTCTCAATGCACTTCCATCAGCGAAAACGTCGGGAAAAGGTTGTGATCATTTTGGCGAGTTAAGACAACCTCTCCACGCGTTGGTGAATCCGGGGGTAATTGTCATAGACTTTCTCTTATGACCTTCCAAGGAGGTTGTCGTAAGAGACATTTTAAGACAATGTTGGTGAATGAGGTCCAATGTTAGTGATGTTCTACACTGATGACCATGTCATCTACAACAGGGGTTCCCAAACTTTTCAGGCCAGGGCCCAGAAAATAAGGCGTCAGAGAGCCGCGGCCCAATGCACATCGTCGGGCTTTTTTTTTTTTTTTTTTTGCCAGGCGACCGATTTTTTAACTTCAATCCTATTAAGTTAGTTCAAGTTAGTTATTCATTTATATGTGCTATTTATGAGAGGGCTAACTTGTTGCAAAATAATAATGATAATAATAATAGCCTCATTAAAATACTATTGTTGCTTCGGTTGTTTTCAGCGTTTTATGTGCATAATCTGTTATTTAGTTTGAAATGTTCGTTGAAATAAGTAGATTTTTCGTTTTTGTTTATTTATTAAGTTAATATAAAACCATATAGTCACATTTTAGAATACAATAGAATCGAATTTTAGAATACAACTAGAAACACTATCCTGGCCTGCTTCTAAGTTCAGTGGCCTGACAAAAAAAATAATAATAAAAAAAACATTTTTTTTTTTTTTTCAAATCATCTCGCGGCCCACCCGTGGCTGCTCGCGGCCCACCTTTGGGTCGCGACCCCGACTTTGGGAACCACTGATCTACAACACAGTGTTAGTGATGTTCTACACTGATGACCATGTCATCTACAACACAGTGTTAGTGATGTTCTACACTGATCACCATGTCATCTACAACACAGTGTTAGTGATGTTCTCTACACTGATGACCATGTCATCTACAACACAGTGTTAGTGATGTTCTACACTGATGACCATGTCATCTACAACACAGTGTTAGTGATGTTCTACACTGGTGACCATGTCATCTACAACACAGTGTTAGTGATGTTCTACACTGATGACCATGTCATCTACAACACAATGTTAGTGATGTTCTCTACACTGATGACCATGTCATCTACAACACAGTGTTAGTGATGTTCTACACTGATGACCATGTCATCTACAACACAGTGTTAGTGATGTTCTACACTGATGACCATGTCATCTACAACACAATGTTAGTGATGTTCTCTACACTGATGACCATGTCATCTACAACACAGTGTTAGTGATGTTCTACACTGATCACCATGTCATCTACAACACAGTGTTAGTGATGTTCTCTACACTGATGACCATGTCATCTACAACACAGTGTTAGTGATGTTCTACACTGATGACCATGTCATCTACAACACAGTGTTAGTGATGTTCTACACTGGTGACCATGTCATCTACAACACAGTGTTAGTGATGTTCTACACTGATGACCATGTCATCTACAACACAATGTTAGTGATGTTCTCTACACTGATGACCATGTCATCTACAACACAGTGTTAGTGATGTTCTACACTGATGACCATGTCATCTACAACACAGTGTTAGTGATGTTCTACACTGATGACCATGTCATCTACAACACAATGTTAGTGATGTTCTCTACACTGATGACCATGTCATCTACAACACAGTGTTAGTGATGTTCTACACTGATGACCATGTCATCTACAACACAGTGTTAGTGATGTTCTCTACACTGATGACCATGTCATCTACAACACAGTGTTAGTGATGTTCTCTACACTGATGACCATGTCATCATCTACAACACAGTGTTAGTGATGTTCTACACTGATGACCATGTCATCTACAACACAATGTTAGTGATGTTCTACACTGGTGACCATGTCATCTACAACACAGTGTTAGTGATGTTCTCTACACTGATGACCATGTCATCTACAACACAATGTTAGTGATGTTCTATACTGACCATGTCATCTACAACACAGTGTTAGTGATGTTCTATACTGACCATGTCATCTACAACACAGTGTTAGTGATGTTCTACACTGATGACCATGTCATCTACAACACAGTGTTAGTGATGTTCTACACTGATGACCATGTCATCTACAACACAGTGTTAGTGATGTTCTACACTGATGACCATGTCATCTACAACACAGTGTTAGTGATGTTCTCTACACTGATGACCATGTCATCTACAACACAGTGTTAGTGATGTTCTACACTGATGACCATGTCATCTACAACACAGTGTTAGTGATGTTCTACACTGATGACCATGTCATCTACAACACAGTGTTAGTGATGTTCTCTACACTGATGACCATGTCATCTACAACACAGTGTTAGTGATGTTCTACACTGATGACCATGTCATCATCTACAACACAGTGTTAGTGATGTTCTACACTGATGACCATGTCATCATCTACAACACAATGTTAGTGATGTGCTCTAAACTGACCATGTCCTCTTCGGTCGCTGCCTCCTCTACCAAAACAATTTTTAAAAGCGATGATCACAGAACCCTCCAATTGAAATACACACGAGGAGCATTCTGTCTGTTATCGTGTTGTTTGTGTCCACTTGTGAAGCTGTTGAAGTGTCTGGCAAAATATATTTATATATTTAATACCGTTACTTATTTCAAGTAGCTAAATATTTGAAACTGCATGTAAACACACTTTGCTCAGATCTTCTACGCTATGACATATTAATGGACTGTGTTCAGAATAAAGCAAATGTGGTTTTGATGACAAGGTTAGTTTCTATGCAAATCTATTTATTGCTCATGGTCTCACACTTTTGGACACAACACAACCCAGTGCAGGACGGGGTGATAAATAAACCTCACAATATCCAGTAGCCCTTTTTCGATATCGATCACAATCATCTGCTTAGGTATGTCAAATTGTCATTTTCCACCCGACATTCTCAAACATTTCAGAAATCCTTTTGTGAGAAATCTGGCTTACTATTTGCAAAATTGCAAATAAGCAAAAGTGTGTATCACAAAAAAAATCCATGATACAATATCACAGCAAGATGATATTCAATACAGTAACCCAGTGTAGAGGTATATCACAGTGTGGAGAGATTTCCAGCTTTCTTTCGGGACTTTCTCTTCATTTAAAAAATAAAGAAATATGGGCGGCCGGGTAGTGCAGCGGACTAAGCGTCTGTCTACCACCACAGAGACAGTGGGATCGAATCCGGCTGTGGTGCTTCCGGGTTGGCCGACCGTCCATACTAACACAATTGGCAGTGTTAGCGGGTGGGAAACCCGGCGAGGGTGGGTCCTGGTCGTTGTAAACAGCGACTCCTACAGTTCGGTCGGGTCGCCTGCACAGCGAGGGAAGGATCTAAGAGAGGTAGTGTGACCCTTCCACACGTTACACCCTCTCAGTGAGAGTCTGCGCTGCCAGGTGAAAAGAAGCGGTGGGCTGGGTACACATGTATCGGAGGAAGCATGTGATAGTCTCCGCCCTCCCGGACCGACGGTAGGGGGTAGAGTGCGCAATGACCAGGAAGGGGATTGGGAATTGGCACAACGACTAACATTGGGAGGGGAGAAAAATGGAAAAAAGGAGGAAAAAGATAAAAAAAAAATATATATATATATATATATATATATAGACAGTATATATATATTTTCCATCCTTTTAAAGACCTGGAAACGGTCAAAAGCATTTTTCATACACCCCCATACTTTCCAGACCTGTGTCGGAACCCCTGCCCAATAGCGGCACCAATGATAATGGCTAAGTTCATAAAATTTAACAAGCGGTTCTTCAACTTTTTTCCCCCCTGTCCCGGGAGCCAAAGCTGAGAAGTACAGCATCACCCTGGGACCCAGTTAAAAGAACCCCCCCTGTTACGACCCCTCATCACGTGGACCCTTTAAGTGTCCAAATCCAGAATTTAAGAAACACAGCCATTCACTATCCCGATTAGCCCGTATTCTCCCGTTATCCGCCACGGTACTGTGTCATCTGTGGGCTTGACCTTTGACCCCTGGCAGGGACAAAAGGGAGTAGGAGGTTACGAACTAGTGCCGGTCGAGGGGTATGTAGTCTGGCGGTCCGAGTCCAGGCCCTAACTTTTAAGTGCAGTACTGGGGAAAAGACGAGGACACATAATAAATGGTCTGGTCTTAAAAGAAGAAAGAGAAATAACCGTACGGTTAGCTTACTAAGTCTACTCTGAACACGAGGCCACAGGCCGGGCCATCCGATAATCACTTCGAGTTATTTTTATACTTTGGTCCGGTGACAAAACAAATGCTGGTTTTCTGACAAACAAAGTCCCCAGGGTGTTCACGTCACGAGGACTGGATTTCTCTACAGTAGGCAAATGGCGTCCTCTGCGCGCCACTGTCGCTTTCCACGTCCTCGTTTTAAGTAACAATCCTTCGCACGAGCTCCACTGTTGGTCCAAAAAAACACCCGCTGACCTTTATTATTGGCGATCAGTTCCGGCTCCCGCTGTTCACGCACTTATTCCCATACGTTTATCAATCAGCTTAACCCTTTCACTGCCACACGACAAAAGGTTAACCCTCTACTATCACACAACCGACTGTGAAAGGGTTAACCCTTTGTCGTGTGGCAGTGAAAGGGTTAACCTTCTGTGAGTTGTCGCAGTGAAAGGGTTAACCGCTTTGGTAGTGCCGCAGTGAAAGGGTTAAATGGTAAATGGTGTATTTATTTACACAACAGCTTTTATCCAAAGCTCTTTTGTTGACTTGTTCCTCACATTCTACCGATTCACTCACACATTCACACACGTGCTGCAAGGTGCCGACCTGCTCATCGGCAGCAGTTAGGGGGTGTAGCGTCTTGCTCAAGGACACATCGACACGCTGCCCGGGAGGAGCGGGAATCGAACCGGGTAACCTTCCGACTAACCCAGACGACTGCTCTACCTCCTGAGCCACCGTCGCTCCAGCTTAACGCCCAATTATTTCTCTTTAACTCCACGACAAATTCCCCCAAAAACAGGACTCAAAGGGAAGGGGAAATAAAACGATTCTATCGCAAAAAAAACCAGCTGAATCACGCCTCATTTCAGTCCACCTTAGCCCTTTCACTACCTCACTACCAAATGGTTAACCCGTTCACTGCGACAATACAGCAGGTTAACCCTTTCACTGCCACACGACAAAGGGTTAACCCTTTCACAACCACAGTACAGAAGGTTAACCCTTTCACTACATCACTACAAAATGGTTAACCCTTTCACTGTGACAATACAGAAGGTTAACCCTTTCACTGCCACACGACAAAGGGTTAACCCTTTCACAACCACACTACAGAAGGTTAACCATTTCACTACCACACTACCAAATGGTTAACCCTTTCACTGCCACACGACAAAGGGTTAACCATTTCACAACCACACTAGAGCAGGTTAACACTTTCACTACCACACTGCATACGGTTAACCCTTGCACTACCACACTACAGCAGGTTAACCCTTTCACTACCATGCAACAAAGGGTTAACCCGTTCACAACCACATGACAAAGGCACTTTCACTACCACACGACAGACGGTTAACCATCTGTAGTGTGGTAGTGAAAGGGTTAACCTTATGCAGTGTGGTAGTGTGAAAGGGTTAAATATCTCGGAAGGGAGCGGAGCGTCACGTTGCAGTTATGATGGAAACACATGGCGTCTCCAGATGAGCCTTCTGTCTGCCTGCTTCTTATCACAGCCTCCCTCTCCGCACGGCGACACGCACAGCGATAACACCATCCCACCAAGGAGGGAAGGGACACAGTGGAGGGAAATGGCTTCTTGGCTCGGAAACTTGAAAAAAAGGGCGCATTCAGAATTTTGGGACACCTTCCTACTCGTGGAGGATGTTGTCGATCGCTGGAGTCCTTCCTCAGCACGATCCACGCCCCGCGCTTCACTCCGGACACCCAGCTCCTCCTCGGTTAGCCACCAAAACGTCATTAAAGCCATCAAGTAAGCAGCCATCTTTGTGTAGATAATAGTAAGCACATAAAAAGACATTTGTTTCAATCCAGAGTCGAAATACTGTCATTTGGGTTTTTGGTCAACTTTCCTGACATTGGGTTTGAAGTGGGCGTGGTCATGCTCGGATATTTAATACAAAAAGTATGCGATTCGTTCCCGCAAACCAATCATAGAAACCACTCTGCTGGTGGCCCCCGCCCACTTGGATGCTATCTGGCGTCTGCCACTGCCCCTTTTCTGTGCTTTTAGCTAGATTGAGAATTCAAATGAGCCTGACACAGTTTGATAGCTACCGTCTTAAGCTAACTAGCAGACTGTGGCACACACCACCCATAGCTCAAAAGTGTAGTATAGCTATTAGCAACGGTAACGCTAACCGCTTCCTGTAGGCAAATGGAAAATGCTAAAACACATAGCTTCTTACTCTGGGAGGTATGGTTAAATAAAAACACAGATATGGGTGGTCTAACATAGTTTGCGAGATTAGTCAAGCTTTCCTTTTCTAGGGTCTATTTGATAGGTTTGGTATTTCATTCGATGGCAGCAAAACGTTTTTTTTTTAATAGAAAATAAAATGGCGCTCGAGCTGAAAAGGAGCCGTCAATCAATCTGAGAAAAGCCAAATGAGCTGTTTTTGAGCCATAAACCTTTTTACTGAAATGTTGGTGGATGCTTAATGTGACACTCACGTTTATGATATACATTTCACTATTATTTTTAGACCAGTTCTCTTTAAAGTTAACGGGGCCACTGGAAAAAA
>NC_140169.1:142684998-142692498 GCF_963971535.1 Notolepis coatsorum | reverse complement strand
CTCAGCGAGGAAAGGATCTAAGGGGGGTAGTGTGATCCTTCCACACGTTACACCCTCTCAGTGAGAGTCCGCGCTGCCAGGTGAAAAGAAGCGGTTGATTGGCTACACATGTGTCGGAGGAAGCATGTGATAGCCTCCACTCTCCCAGACCGACCGTAGGGGGTAAGTGCGCAGCGACCAGGAAGGGGATTGGGAATTGGCATAACGACTAACAATGGGATGGGAGAAAAACTGAGGAAAAAGGAGGGGGGAAAAAGATTAAAAAAAATAAAAAAGAGTTGGACAATATCGGTATATCGGATATCGGTAAAAAAGCCAATATCGAACAACCCTAGTTATAATGAATCAGAACTGGCCAGCAGGTTATTGAGTGTGATGCCCCTCCATTCTCACTGTCAGGAAGCATTTGAAAAGTTGCGTAGTCTTTTTAAATTAAAGGGATTTCACAGTAGCATTGTTAATTGTAATGGAAACACTGCATGCGCTCTCCATCACTTGACCTAATTCACACATGTGTCTTTAGCAGCCTGTAGGCCTAAGTGTTTATTTGCACATAGAGCGGGGAATCGAGATCCGATCAATCACGAGTCGTCACTGGAGACAGGTGGGACCAGACGTTACTTAAAACCCAGATCAGATCTTAATGCCGGGTCTGAACAGGGCCAGACAGACAGACAGACACAGACTGATAGATGGGAGGAGGTAGGGGTGGGGGGAAATATCAATACGTAGTAGTATCGCGATACTTTATTTTATATAAGGAAGTTGCATTGTTAATTTCAATACCTGTAATAGTACAGTAGTCCACACACACACACACACGTGTGCATTCAGTTAAGTTGGAATATGACAAACAGTTGTTTGTCAGGTACATGCAACACAGATTACAGTGTTGACATCTGTCTGCTTGAGAAAATACCATGTCCTGCAATAAAAATGATTGAAGTGAGATGAACAGACTGAACTTTATTTTATTAGATAAAACATGTTGACAAAGTTTTACTTTGCAGTTGAAAAAAGGTAATAAATCGCAATATATCGCAATATTAATATCGCAATACTCAGCATATCGCAATATAGTTAGTATCGCAATACTATCGTATCGTGACTCAAGTATTGTGATAGTATCGTATCGTGAGGCCTCTGGTGATTCCCACCCCTGGGAGGAGGCTTGACTTGGTGGACTGACTTGACTGTGTGTCTGTGTGTCTGTGCGTGTGTGTGTGTGTGTGTGTGTGCGTGTGTGTGTGTGTGTGTGTTTGTGTGCGTGTGTGTGTGTGTGCGTGTGTGCGTGTGTGTGTGTGTGTGTGTGTCAGGGCCAAACTTAGCGTTTGCTCATCAGGTCAAGCTCAGCCTTTGAGGAACAGGACAAACACACACTGCCACAGAGTCAATCTACCCCCTCGTACCACTGGCCGTGTGTGTGTGTGTGTGTGTGTGTGTGTCTGCGTGTGTGTCTGCGTGTGTGTGTGTGTGTCTGCGTGTGTGTGTGTGTCTGCGTGTGTGTGTCTGTGTGTGTATCCAGCAGTGTCTATGGTGGATATGAAGAGCCACAGATAATAGACACAGTAAGGGATACAAGGATGTGATTATATTACCCCAACAAGAATTACACACACACACACACACACACACACACACACACACACACACACACACACACACACACACACACACACACCTACACACACACACACACACACACACACACACACACACACACACACACACACACACACACACACACACACACACACACACACACACACACACACACACACACACACACACACACACACACACACACACACACACACACACACACACACACACACACACACACACACACACACACACACACACACCAAAAAATGTGACAGGACTCAGCTAACCGAAGTGACAGAGTATCTCCATGTGGAGTGGAGTGTTGAAACATCACATCCCTCTAGACGCTGAAAGATCACGTCCCCGTGTCACATTTCTCTCAGGGCCTCTGGGGCCACGGCGGGCCAGGGGCCGCGCGGGGGGGGGGGGGGGGGGGTTATCGGGACATTTTCTGTGGCCGGAAAAAAAAGGTCTGAGGTGTGAGATCACACATTGCTGTCATTACCAAGATAGTCTGGAGAGATGGAAGGAAAGAGAGAGAGAGAGAGATGGATAGAGAAAGAGCAAGATGGATAGAGAAAGAGAGAGAGAAAGAGAGAGATGGATAGAGAAAGAGAGAGCGAGAGAGGGGGGGAGGGAGGGAAAGAGAGAGAGAAGGAGGGAGGGAGGATAGGAGGGGGGTAAAGAGAGAGGAAGAGAGGGAGGGATAGAGAGAGAAGTAAGGAGGGGGAGAGAGCGAAAGAGAGAGAGAAAGAAAGAGAGTGAGGGGGGAGTATTGGAGGGAGAGAGGGAGATAAGTGTGGATGGAGGAAGGGCAGGAGGGGAGGGAGGAAGGGGAGTCTGAGAGAGTAAGAGACTGGAAAGAATCTGGAAAAAATAACCACAAGTGCATGAACACCCCCCACCCCCACAAACACACACACACGACATAGTGGCAGTACTGTACGGACGGACGGACGGACGGACGGACGGACGGACGGACAGACAGACAGACAGACAGACAGACAGACAGACAGACAGACAGACAGACAGACAGACAGACGGACGGACGGACGGACGGACGGACGGACGGTCAAAGGTCAGAATGCAGACTACGCCTCAACTTCCAGAAAGTTCCCTTGACATTCCCAGACAGGCCACTTCAAAGGGAGACTTTCACCATCCCACTCATATTATATTTTCCCACTGGAGATGAAGGACAGCTCACTATCTCAGTCATTATTGTGTTCTCTGAGTCTCTCCAGGCTTATCAGAGCCTGCGACCACCCCCACACCCCGTCCATCACGTCACGCGTTCCCGCCACACGCTATATAATATTCCCCAAGTCCACGGTACTCCACCTCTTACTAGGGGTGGGAATCACCAGTTTCATCATGATACGATACGATATATAGATTCTTTGGACAACGATACGATATTTGCCGATATCACAAAGTCTGGCACGATAAGATACGATTCGATTCAGGTGCCTGCGATCGATATGAGACGATATTATATGCCCATTTGACATTTTTATTTTTGAGCTCTTCCAGACATTTTAATGAAAAACACTCTTGTTTTTAATACAAATAGACCTCCTGTTCACTGCAAAGTGCCATGTTTTGATATATTGAGCTTTAAACTTTAATTAAGTAAAACATTTTGGAACTCAAAAAACCCTTCCTCTCCCAAATATTTTTTTTTATCCACTTTTTCTCCTTATTTTCTATTTTTTCTCCCACCCCAATTTCATGTTTCCAATTATCCCCTCCCCTGTCTTGAATGTTGCTCGCATATGCCCCCCACTGGTCGGTTGTAGAGGGGATAGAAGCCTTGCATCACGTGTCCCCTCCGGTACACAAGGAGGCAGCCGGTCACATCTTTTCACCTGCCAGCGTGGACTCTCGTTGGCGAGGTGTAACGTGTGGGAGGCTCACACTACCCCCGCTATTTCCTGTCTCTGCTGTGCAGGCGTCCCCCAACCAACCTGTAGGAGTCGCTGTCCACAACGTCCAGATTACCACCCATCGACTTCCACCCGCTGACTCTGCCAATTGAGCCAGTATGACGGCCGGCCAAAGCCGGAGGCAATGCTGACACCCGGATTCGAGACCGGAGTCTCTTGCATTGGTGACAAGCACAATCTCCGCTGCGCCACCCAGCCGCCCTCTCCCAAACCGTTTCTACAATTGTTTTATGTTGCATGATGATCATGAATACATTTATTATGTATTGTATTTTTATGTTTAAAATAAATATCAACATTATCCATCCATCCTCAGTACATTTACTATCAATATAATATACTCGTCTTCACATGCACACACACACACAGAAATGGAGAATGCCTGCCCCCCCCCCCCCCCCTTCCCCACTCTGCTGTTCTCTCTGTCTGTGGCTCTGATCATGGTTAGCTTATTAGCTTACGCTAACGTAACGTTAATTTCGGTCTTTAACGTGACGTGGGCATAAAGGAATGGCGAGGATTGCAAAGCATGTTAGATGCATTTGACCTGTTGCGGAATAAAACAGCAGGGACTTGTTTTTGGTCACAAAATAGGCACACAATGGAGCCTTGCTCTGTTGTAATGTCCGCATTTCAGACGCTACTGCTGTGCTGTGGAGCGGATACGACTCCACGGGATTTTCAAAATAAGAGTATCGTAATATGAATCGATATTTTTACGTTGCATCGATCCTATTGGATCATTGATAATTAGGGGTGTAACGGTACACAGAAGCCACGGTTCGGTACGTACCTCGGTATTGCGGTCACGGTTCGGTACGATTTCGGTACAACAGGAAACAAATATTTATAATTAATATTATATATTTATAATAATTATTAGAATTATTATTATTAAATATAATAATATTCTATAGGCTTGCCGTAGTAGTCAGTGATACTGGTGTCATTCTGTGTTCAGGCATCCACAGAGTAAATTTATTGCCTACTGCACCTTTAACAACTTAGTTTCAGTTTCACTTATAGAGGATTTAACTTCACTTGAAGCCGAGACTGAAGAAGACTAGAGAACAGATGACATGTTACACAACAATGGCAGAGGATTATCAATATTTTGGATTTAAACACAGTAGCAGCAACTGGAGAGGAGCTCAGATGATCTGGTGGTATGTTGTTGTGCGTTTATTTGTTCTCCGATCCGCTGTGAGACTCCGCGGTCCGCCGGAAAAGGTTGACGTGTGTGTTCGCGCGCGCGCGCATGTCTTTTGGTTACCATTATTGGGGCGAACAAGAAAACGAAAGAAAACTGCAAAATTGTAATGACCCTGCTGTGTTAAACATTTAATTAATTCACCATGGTTTTGTTTTAGGGACAAAGAGGCTGTAGTAAACAGGAGAGGAGGAGGGGAGAGCCGAGTGCAGAGCGCCCGTGCGCGTTGTTGTTAATTCTGTCCGCTTGTCATCGTGCCCGAGACGTATTCTTCGTATGGCTGCGCGTACCGCACCGTGACGGCCGTACCGTAAATTCCCGGGACGAATACACGTACCGGTACACCCCCATCTCTTACCCCTGAGAGACCACTGCCTTCCCTCGCTCTGTCCTCACTCTGGTGTTCCTTTTGTTCCACGTTCTACCGCAGAGACCGCCGCTGTGAGATGTTTTGTGGTCATGGAGACCGGCTACAAGCGATGGACAGCCTGCCGCCAGCCTCAATGACCCCTTACAGTAAAACAAATGCCTGTTCATTAGAAAACTAATCCTAGAAGAGGGTCAGGTTTCTTAGAACTGTGGGTTGAGGGCGGCCGGGTAGCGCAGCAGACTACTAAGCGTCTGTCTACCACCGCAGAGACAGTGGGATCGAATCCAGCTGCGGTACCTCCGGCTTGGTCGGCCGTCCATACTGACACGATTGGCGGTGTCAGCGGGTGGGAAAGCCGGTGGGGTGGGTCCTGGTCGTTGTAAACAGCGACTCCTACAGGTCGGTCGGGGCGCCTGCACAGCGAGGGAAGGATCTGGGCCGGGGAGGTAGTGTGACCCTTCCACACGTTACACTCCCTCAGTGAGAGTCCGCGCTGCCAGGTGAAAAGAAGTGGTGGGCTGGGTACACATGTGTCGGAGGAAGCATGTGATAGTCTCCGCCCTCCCGGACCACGCAACGACCAGGAAGGGGATTGGGAATTGGCATAACGACTAACATTGGGATGGGAGAAAAACGGAAAAAGGAGGGGGAAAAAGATAATATATAAAAATTATTTTAAAAATAACTGTGGGTTGAAACCCCCAAAAGGGTCAGGGGTCCATTTCCGATGGCTTGTGTGTTTTTTTTTAAGTCTCTCCACTAAATGGTAAATTTATATAGAGATTTTATCCAAAAGCGCTTTACAATTATTTTGTTCCTCACATTCACCAATTCACTCACACATTTACACACTAGTGTTGTTACGATACTGGAATTTTGAACTTCGATACGATACCTTGAAAAGTATCGATATTCAATACCATTTTCAATACCACGGGGAAAAAGGTTCAATCTTAAAATGTAAAAAAAAAAATACTTTTAATAAATTTTGCTTTTGTTGCCGGTTGATTCTCCTCAGCTTCTCTCTGGTACTATAAGAGAAGATAAATATAACACCTTTAAAACCCTTTGTTTATCTTTAGATCACACATTTAAAAATAACTGTTCATCTCACTTCAATCATTTTTATTGCAGAACATGGTATTTTCTCAAGCAGACAGATGTAAACACTGTAATCTGTGTTGCATGTACCTGACAAACTGAACTGTTTGTATTACAGTCATATTCAGACTTAACTGAATGCACATGTGTGTGTGTGTGTGTGTGTGTGTGTGTGTGTGTGTGTGTGTGTGTGTGTGTGTGTGTGTGTGTGTGTGTGTGTGTGTGTGTGTGTGTGTGTGTGTGTGTGTGGACTACTCTACTATTACAGGTATTGAAATGAACAATGCAACTTTCGTATAAAAAAATATATATATATATATATATATATATATATATATATATATATTTTTTTTTTATGAATAATTAAATATAGATATTTGGGGAAATGAGTATTGAAACCGTTTTAAATATTGCATGTACCTGACAAACTGAACTGTTTGTATTACAGTCATATTCCGACTTAACTGAATGCACATGTGTGTGTGTGTGGACTACTGTACTATTACAGGTATTGAAATGAACAATGCAACTTCCTTATACAAAAAAAAAGAAAAAAAAGAATATATATATATAATAATAATAATAATAATGGATTGGATTTATATAGCGCTCTTCGTGACACCCCAGAGACCCCAGAGCGCTTACAGAGTCCATTATTCATTCATACACAGTCGTACCGGTGGTGGTAAGCTACAATTGCAGCCAGAGCTGCCCTGAGGCAGACTCACGGAAGCGTGGCGAGTACAGCACTTTGTTCAACTTTGTCAGTGCTGTAAAGTTTAAACCTTTTTAAACGAAACACTTTGCTTTCATGAAATATTATAAGCCGTCATTTGAGGCTTTATAAAAGCAGCACAATGAACACAAATCTGTCAGTGCCGAGTCCGACCTCATCTCTCTCTCTCTTAAATAGCAAACAGCATTGCTTGTTGTAGTTAACAAAGAGGCAGAGTTGATAAAAAAAATTCAAAAAAAATTTAATATTTTTTTATATTCGAATTTTATTTTCCCATTCGAATCCCATGCCCATCGAACAAAGCTTTGAAGTATTTAAGACAGCCCTATTGATTTGTAATATAATCTTTGTCCAATGAGCCCAAACTGGTCCAAGTATATTATGTTATCACTATTGTCATTATTACTTGCACTTTGTTCTATGATTCTATTATCTATGTACGTATCCTACCTGTACACCCCCCCCCCCCCCCCATGCTGCTATGACATTTACATTTAGTCATTTAGCTGATGCTTTTATCAAGTCAGCAGGA
>NC_140169.1:142672498-142677498 GCF_963971535.1 Notolepis coatsorum | reverse complement strand
AATACATTCCCTGAGGCTGAGATCCATAGATGTCCCTATAATCAGATACCAAGAACATGCAAATGGACCATATAAAAGAAAGTCTGTAAATGTGTATTCTACGTTCTTATGGAATGAATGAGACCAACAAAAAAGAAATGTACATTTTTTTTTTTTTTTTTTTTTTATTAATTTTGAGTTAATTTTCATAACGTGATAATTTGCTGTGTAATTAATTAATCTAATTAACGTGATAAACTGACAGCCCTAAGAACCATATGATATTTATTGTAATGTATAATATAACTGATAGGACATACAGACCCTCATCTGCTGCACCTTTGATCACACTGCCTACTTGCTCAAATGCATATATTCAGAGTTAATTATATTGTTTACGCTGCCTATTTTTACTTTTCTACTGTACTATAATTTGTGTTGCCTCTATTTATGTCTTTCTACTATTACCCTGCCCATACATGTACCCCCCCCCCCTCCCATGCTGCTATGAGCCCATGCAATAAAGGAATTTCTTATGTTATGTTATGTTATGTTATAGGGATGCACCGAATATTCGGCCGCCGATAATTATCGGCAGAAAATGGCTAAAATGGCTAATTATCGGCCGAAAGGGTTTTAGCACCGAAAATATGTCACCGAATGTCAAAGAACAGGGTTGCGTAACGTTCATAACCTAAAGTGTTGTTGTGATGACGTAATCAAAACGTGCAACGTGTACCGTGAGCAGCTTGACAGCTCTTCCTGCGTTCTGCAGCCTGTGATAACTAACTCCTCTTGGGAGTTGCGCTGTTTCTATTAACTCCGCGAGCAACGCATCCAATAAATGCGTCTTTAACATGCTTTATATCCTCGCCATTACTATATGCCCGTCGCGGTTAAACGTTAGCGTTGCCGTTAAGCTAGCTCGCTTCCATTCCTCTAACCAGTCTCTCGTAAGCTACGTCATCCCCCGCTAAGTGTCATGGGAGATGTAGTAAATACAACAGTCCTGTGTGTGTGTCTTTATGCAGATCGTTATGCAGTTTTAAAGCACCTTGGCTTTGTTCTGAATGCACTTTGTTGTAGTTATCCTACAGAGAAAAGAAAATGCACTTGACTTGAATGCACATTTTGTTGTATGCAAAGATTTTTTTTTTAAATTGTACAATCTTTCAGCAGTCAGTCTGGAATTAATGTATGCATTCAAAAGTGCTGAATAAATGTTTTATGGGCCCATAATAGTGATTATTAATATTATTTAAGTTAAGTTTTGCCATAATCATGTCTTTTGCCATAATCAGGTAGCTGAAAAAAAATATATATACATTATATATATATTTATATGAATCATTTTTCGGCCAACTGTTTCCTATTTTCGGTATCGTTTTGGCCAAGAATTTCCCATTCGGTGCATCCCTATTATGTTATGTTATGTTATGTTATCTTATCTTATGTTATCTTATCTTATCTTATACACCTAGATGTTCTCAGTTTAGTAGGACTTGTCAAGTTTCAGCAGAAATCTACAAGTCAGGTAGCGACCACTGCTGATGTTGCCGTCATCTGGAAGAAATTGTTCCTTTACTAATAGTTCTATGAGCTAAATGAAAAAAAAAAAAAAAAAAAGTATCTTTAACCATTTCACCGCCACACTACCAAAATGGTTAACCCTTTCACTGTGGCAATACAGAAGATTAACCCCGTCACAGCCAAGTGACAAAGGGTTAACCCTTTCACAACCACACTACAGAAGGTTAATCCTTTCACTACCACACTACAGACGGTTAACCGTCTGTAGTGTGGTAGTGAAAGGGTTAACCTCATGTAGTGTGGTAGTGAAAGGGTTAACGCAGAATAATAATATTGAGCCTGACACCTCACTCACAGGAATGGTGGCACAAGCTTACTTATAGATGACTTTGGATGTAGGCCAGACTGCTGGGTTTTTGACAAGGTCTGCTGAAGTGAGATATCCCTTTAATTGGTCGTGAGGATCATAGAGAAATAAGACCTTCGTTTAGTCAGCCAGCTGTTTATTGTGCGTGCGTGTTTGTGTGTGTGCTTGTTTAGTTTTTTTTAACATGCTGGATGAGTTATTAGAAGCATGATCTCTGGCATCATAATAAAATCCACAAATATGTTTTGGCGCAAGCACCGAGTTCCATCTGCCTGACGGGAAGTGGGAGATTAACTATTAAATTATTGACAAACACTAAAAGCTAATTAGTCGCCTAAGAGTTATTTGAATTTTATGAAATTCATTCAAACTTTATTTATACTCGATAAATACACTGAGTGGTCAAACTAATTTACAGTGTCGTCGAGAGGTTACATTACGTCATAGTGTTTCAGAGCATATTTAAGAAATAATTATTATTAATGTTTTTTATTTTTATTTTATAATAATAAAAGAAAGTAAAAAAAAAAAAAAACGGGTAACAATTTAAAAACAATTACATATTGTGGTGACCTGATTGGTCATCAAGGTTCTAAATCGACCCATAGACACTAGTGTCTAGTTTCAGAGAATCTAATGTGTTTGTGCTAAAACATGTAGGTAGGCTAATGGTGTGTTCAGACTACGGGCTACAACGCGGTCAGCGTGGCAGGTCTAGACTTTGTTTTCATTGAACATTTATTATTTATGCTTACCTGTGTAATATTTTCCCCCATTAATGCATGCTGAATTCAAGCTGAAGCGTGCACTTTAACAAGCTCTTTTTAGAGACAAAGCGTGCACTTTAACAAGCTCTTTTTAGAGCCAAAGCGTGCACTTTAACAAGCTCTTTTTAGAGCCAAAGCGTGCACTTTAACAAGCTCTTTTTAGAGCCAAAGCGTGCACTTTAACAAGCTCTTTTTAGAGCCAAAGCGTGCACTTTAACAAGCTCTTTTTAGCGCTGAAGTGTGCACTTTAACAAGCTCTTTTTAGAGCCAAAGCGTGCACTTTAACAAGCTCTTTTTAGAGCCAAAGCGTGCACTTTAACAAGCTCTTTTTAGAGCCAAAGCGTGCACTTTAACAAGCTCTTTTTAGAGCCAAAGTGTGCACTTTAACAAGCTCTTTTTAGAGCCAAAGCGTGCACTTTAACAAGATCTTTTTAGAGCTGAAGCGTGCACTTTAACAAGCTCTTTTTAGAGCTGAATCGTGCACTTTAACAGGATATTCTTAGAGCTGAAGTGTGCACTTTAACAAGCTCTTTCTAGAGCATTTTTTGACAATCTCAGTGCTCCTGAATTCTCTCCTCTTTGTATTTCCATCAGACAAGACACTTCGGAACCAGTGAATCATTTCGAGGTATCGATGTGGAAACCGATTAATCGGTTATCGTTGGCAATTGACTTAATTCGATTTAGGCGATTAACGGCTCAACAACTGAGGTCAAGCTGCCCGTCGAGGTGCTGGTGTACTCTGGCAGGCGCCACCTCCACCCTCCTCACACCCTCTCCTCCACCGCACCGGCCTCAGCTGCCATCGCCTCCAAAGCAGCTCTTGTTGGAGCAATTAGCAGGTCTCCAGTCTACAGGCCTGTTCTCTAGTCTAATTGATCCCTCCTCTTTAGTGCGTTTGCTGCCCTTATTAGCTGTTGACGGGGGCAGGACGGATGCATTTCCACCATTAGCTGGACGGGGAAACAAAGGCTCGTTGTGCGTTCGGAGGAAACACTGGATATATTCCATGGCATGGATCCTAAAGAATATAATACAGAGATTATTATTCGTTATGTTTTCACAACGGAGAGTTACAGGCAAGGTGGGAGGGGGTTGGGATGGTATTCGCTGGTCCTTCTAGTAACCATGTGTCCTACATCTGCTTATAACATACATATAACACGTATAAACGTATAATATAACCGATAGGGCAGACAGACCCTCATCTGCACCCTTGTTTACACTGTTTATTTGTCTCATATTTCTATATTCAGAGATAATTATATTGTTTACACTGTTTATTTTTCTCATATTTCTATATTCAGAGTTAATTTATTATATTGTTTACACTGTTTATTTTCCCTCATATTCTTTTATTCAGATCAAATTGTATTGTATACTTAGGATTTCTTTGGTAAAATCCTAAGACCGATATTGATGGCTGAAGAACAAAGAAAAATTCATGAAGAAATAACTTTTTTGAGAAAACTAAAAAAAAATAGTTTTCTTGCAGAATGAAATTTTTATGGATACCCACAAACAATACACTGTTTTTGGACTATATTATTATATTATGTGCTAACAATACTGACCAGGTATTAGTGCCTCGCAAAGTGCAGATAGGAGGTTTTGCTCTTGATGTCCCATCTGTTGTCTTCAGGATCTGGAGAACACAAGACGAGGTCCTGCCTCACCCTCGACCCTCCAGACCCCGGAGCAAACTAACCAGGGATGGACACAAGTCATAAATGGTAAATAGTGCCTTTCCAGCTTTTATCCAAAGCGCTTTACAATTTTGTTCCTAGGGCTGAGCCCAAACGTTCGAACGTTCGTTCGTTACGTTGGCATTCGAATTCTAAATCAACATTTGAATTTTTTATTTTTAATAAGATTTATTATTATTATTTTTCTTTTTTTCTTTCTATTAATTCTGTTTAAACCAATGGGGGTTTTCTTCACAGTTGCAGATAAAGATTAGGCTACACTAATTATAGTATTAAAAGAAACTGCTGAGTTAAAGTTGATTTAATTGATTTAGTTGGGCTGGGGCTTCACCCGGGCTGGGTCTGGAAAGTTGATTTAATAAAAGAAAAAAATACTAATTTTATCAGATTAATCACTTTATTCAAATTGAGGATTTAGTTTGAGGATAGAAAATAATAATTATTATTGTTATTAAAAAAAATTGAATTTTTTATATATATTTTTTTATTAAAAACTAAGGTTCGAACGTTCGTTCGAAAAACCCTGACGAAGTTCGAATCCCAAAAACAGGCTTCGGGGACAGCCTTAACCCATTCACTGACACATTCACACACCGACGGTGGAGGCGACCATGCGAGGTGCCAACCTGCTCATCGGGAGCAGTTAGGTTA
>NC_140169.1:142527736-142672298 GCF_963971535.1 Notolepis coatsorum | reverse complement strand
CACAGCCAGGAACATGTGTCCCAGGGAGGGAAGGGCCAGTGGGGCCGCTGGGTCGGTCGGTCAGCCCCGTCAGCATTCTCCAGTTTGTGAAACGAATCCTAATGAGGTTTTACTCTGCGGGGGGGGGGGGGGGGGGGGGGGTCTTTCGGGGTATGGCCTGAGAAGAAAAACAGCCAAGGATGGATGCAGTCAAGCAACCCACACACCCTCACGCATGTGTATGAGAACTCAAGCATACACACATACACACACACACACACACACACACACACACACACAAACAGGCACACCCAGGCCGGGCTTGCAGAGGTGGGAGGAAGCCAAAATATGACCACATTTTGGAGTAATTTTTGTTTGTGGGGTGAACACTTGAGCCATCCTCCTCTAGATACCGATCAGTAATACTGTATGGCATCATGAGCATATTACGAAAGAGTCGAGTTGATGGAGGAAAACACGGAGAGACAAATCCAGCTCAATGATGAGAATGTCTCCTCAACCTGCATACGAAGGGGAAAACAAACCATTGGGTGATGGAGTGGTGGGGTATTGGGCTGGTGGGGTATTGGAGTGGTTGGGTATTGGGCTGGTGGGGTATTGGCTGGTGGGGTATTGGGCTGGTGGGGTATTGGAGTGGTGGGGTATTGGGGCTGGTGGGGTATTGGGCTGGTGGGGTATTGAGTGGTGGGGTATTGGGCTGGTGGGGTATTGGGCTGGTGGGGTATTGGAGTGGTGGGGTATTGGAGTGGTGGGGTATTGGGCTGGTGGGGTATTGGGCTGGTGGGGTATTGGGCTGGTGGGGTGGTGGGGTCAAGGAAATATCCAGCCCGCATCCCGACTGCACATAAAAAAAAAAAAATACTCAACATCAACGTCAAGAAGAAAATTGGGAACATATCTGTGGTGGAAAACAGTATGTCCGCTAAGTAAACACAGCCGGCCCAACGCGGCAGACGGGGAACGCGGGAGAGGGGGGAGAGAGAGAGAGAGAGAGAGAGAGAGAGAAGCCGGAGGTTCAAAGACATTCCCATCTTTCTGATCTCCCTTTGAGCTCCGTCCACCTGAACCGCATTATTTCATTATTTTCAACGTCTCTCCCTCTCCCTCTCTCCTCTACCCCCCCCCCCCCCCCCCCTACACTTTCTTTTCCTCAGGAGAACTTAGAGGGTGATGCTTTGTAGCAAGGCCCAATTTTAAGAGTCCGAATATCCATATATTTCAATAATGCGTTTTGACACTCTATTGACTCCAGTCCGCTTTTCTTTCTCGGGGGGAGAGAGGAGGGGGGGGGGGGGGGGGGGGGGGGGATAAAATACTGGAACTAATACACAACACCCTGTTTCTTTTCGCCAAGCCCCCCCCCCCAGTATATCAAATATACAAACAGTGACAGCTGTGGTACAGGCCTGGAGAGATAGCAGGAGGCCCCCGGGGCCCGGGAGAGATGCAGACAGACAGAACCCCGCTCCACCGGACGCATCTTCCTACGCGAGGGCCCCGCGGCCCCGGTCGCACAGCCCAGCGCAGAGTGTCACGGCCGGAGGCTCTTGAGGAGCGGACGCTCCCTATCGATTACCCTCCCATCTACGGAGGCCCCCCCCCCCCCGGGAATCCAGAAAAGGAAACGGCCTATCGAGGACTCGGGTAGTCTGCTTCTAATTGTGAAAGGTCCGCAGAAGATGTCGACAGGAGCCGGATGGGGGGGGGGGGGGGGGGGGGGGGCACCGACATGACGATGGTGGCCTGGAGGGAGATGCCCTCGACCTGGCATGTGGCGCCGCGAAGGGAACGGGCTCCCGCTTACCTCCGGTCGATGGTCTCCAACTACACACTGTTGGATTTGATCATAATCAGCCCACCTCTTCCTCTGTTGGCTCGTTGTAGTTTCTGCGTTGTGTTTATTTCTCTCTCCGACGTCTTCTCATACTGGCTGTACAATCTTTGTCATTCCCCTTTAATGCAATCCGTAATCATAAGAATTTACCGCCGTCAGACGTGTTACCCTTTCTTGGAAAACGTTGTTTATTACATAAACAAAGCCTCTGTAATCAGATGGAAACCAATTCTGTAATTGTGCTTGAAAAGTCTTGGGAAGAAACTAAATTCATTATTCTAATGATCTCTCCTTTCACCCTGCTCGGTGGTCATCGCGGCCTGGCTGTTATCCCAAAATCCTGTCGTCGTGGCACTTCAGTCTCCACTGTATCTGCTAGTGATGATGTGTCATCTTCTCCATTGCTGCCCCCCCCCCCCTTTTGCGAGGGGAGGAGGGAGCCGTTTCAAAGTCTCTGATCAAGCTCTTCTCGTCTGTGTGTCGTAGCTAAAATCTGACTCACACCCGGAAGAAACTCACTTTTCTATATTCTCGCCATAGCAACGTCAGGCCCGCCCCCTCTTCTCGTCGCCTATGTGACGCGCTGTCATGGCAACTGCTATTCACCTTTAACACACATTAAACGTCCGTTATCTTGATGTCAAACTCTCTCTCTCTGACCATTCTGCCTGCTCTCAGTCCTTATCAGTTGTTATGTGCTGAACGACCTCGGCATGCACACACCCTGCTTGCTGCTACCACACTGACTCTCTCTGACTGCCTCCTCCACCTCTACCTCTCTGACCTGGCTATAAGTAGATGCTGTCATCCACCAATATTTAACACTATATACACCTTGAAAAAACCTATATTTCCTTCAACACCCTCAAGACCCCTCCGCTCCTACATCCTATGGCCGCCTCAGCCTCAGACTCCTATCCGAGCTCGGGAGGGCCGTCAAAGAGAAGCCGCCTATGCTCGGTCCTCGCCCCACAATGGTGGAACGAACTTCCCCACCACAGTCAGGACAGCCGAAACCCGACCAATCTTTCGACGTCGACTGAAAACCCACTCTTCAAATATCTTAAATAAAAAAATTCTAAAATGTTTAAAAGAATAACCGTCTTACTGTACTATACTATCGTGCACTCTTCCTACTATACTAATATGTCTCTACTGCTATGCACTCAACACTGTAGCACCCAAGTTTCAACACTGTTTGATGAGCGTCGTTACTCAGCTGAAAGAGTTGTACCCTTCCTGTACCCGGAAGAGAGCTCACATCACCCCTGTACTTGCCTCCCTCCACAATGTAAAATGTAACTTCATCGATTTGTCTATTGACAGGGGTATAGTGAAGACACCATACCTCAGCATGGATCCGTGGACGGCATGGTACGGCATGGTACGGTCTCTCACTGCAGCCCTACGCTGCATGTGACTCTTGGCGTCGAGACTTTGGTAGGCCTACATTAGGGCTGCACGATTTTGGGAAATAATCTAATTGCGATTTTTCTGACAGATATTGCGATAAAATTTGCGATTATAATAAATAAATAAAAATTAAGCAGCCCCACAGAGGTTTATTGTAAAATGCGGCTTGCATCTGGCCTACGCTGTGAGTCTGTTCGGGACACCGAGCCTGAAAATGTTTTTTTTTTTACCTGGGAATCGATACCGGTACCCAACGGTACCTTTTTCCTGTACTTTACTCTCCCTCTCTGAAGTCTAAACTTCACAACACACAATCTAAAACCCCTTACCTCCCTCTCCCAACCTATCTTGTATCTCAATGGGACTTCCTGGAGAGAAAAAAAAAATAGTTTTTTGCAGTTTGATAATTGCATCATTCCAAATTGAGATTTCGATTAAAAATCGATTAATCGTGCAGCGCTAGCCTACATGAGGAAGGTCTTCCACTAGGGATGCCCCGATCACGTTTTTTTTGCCACCGATACCGATCATCGATCGTCGTGAGCCATATCGGCCGATACCGACCGATACCGATTGTTTTTGATTAAAAAGAAATTAAAAATTATTTTATATAAAAAGTTTTTTTTTTTTTTTTTTTTTTTATAAAATATATATATTATATAATTAGACTTGTACTTGTATTATCTGCGACTGCGAGACATCGCCACCACGCAACAAGTCAAAATGCTCACTATCTGCAAACAGCTCCACTGTCTGTGTGTACTCTAGTAGCCCAGCTCCAAAAAGGATTCTCCGGCGCTGCAGCGGGACCCTATTGGTAACGTTAAGTGCTTTGGTCATTTCACATTCAGCAAGCCCTCAGCTCGAATACGCATTAAATCAATGTTATAAGACATTGATATCAAGAGCTATCTGTAGCTACTGCTAGCCGGCTAGATGACGTTAAGACAGAACTTTAGTTCAATGGGACATTTCGTTTTGAACAGTAAACGAACGTCAGCTAACGCAAGCTAACTGAGGTATGAACATGAACTACTAGACTTTCTGGATCATTTGTTGATATCAGGAGCTATCGGTAGCTAGCCGGCTAAATACCGTTAGACAATGCCTACTAAACGTGAATAGTTGACTGGGTAATTTTGTTTAAACAGTAACGATAGCTAGGTAGCTAACGTTAGCGCAGGTCGAATGCAGTGCACTACAGACTCGAGCAGAGGAGCCGCACCACTTTGTTTACAAACTCTACACGGGGGCGGGCGGGGGCTAGGGAGGAGGAGCAGCGGCAGTTTGCAGTGTCGTGTGTGTCTGAGACAGACAGCGAGTGAGAGCTTCGCTTGATCGGTTTCCGCTATCGGCGAATATGACTAATTATCGGAATTCACAGATTGCATATTTATACTGAGTATCGGCCGATAACGATCGGTGGTCCGATCGATCGGGGCATCCTATCTTCCACGTACCAAGTGCAGCCTGATATCCTAGACCAGTATCGGTGTCCGTGGGTCCAGAACAGAGGGGGCCGTTTAACGAGACCAGTGTGGATTTATAGAACACTCTGAATGGAAGATGGGGCTTTTTTTATTGGATTAATGAGGGGCCCCGTGTGGAGGGAGGGGCCCCGTGTGGGAGGGAGGGGCCCCGTTGTGGGAGGGAGGGGCCCCGTGTGGGAGGGAGGGGCCATAAAACCCCAGGCTCCTCATCCGACGAAGAGATTCACTCTGTAAGTGGAGGTTAAAATTGGATGTGGAGGTGACTGCAGCCTGGATGCTGGACCACTTTCACATTCAAACTGCACGTGTGTGTGTGGCGTGTGCGTGTGTGTGTGTGTGTGTGTGCGTATGTGTGTCTGTGTCTGTGTGTGTGTGCACGTGCGTGTGTGTCAGGGCTGTGCGGTTGATCAAATAAAAATGTCAATTACGATCATGAAAAACAGGATAATAGTACTAGATAACAATAGTACTAGATAACAATAGTACTACATAACAATAGTACTAGATAACAATAGTACTAGATAACAAGAGCAGTACTAGATAACAATAGTACTAGATAACAATAGTACTACATAACAATAGTACTAGATAACAATAGTACTAGATAACAAGATCAGTACTAGATAACAATAGTACTAGATAACAATAGTACTAGATAACAAGAGCAGTACTAGATAACAATAGTACTAGATAACAATAGTACTAGATAACAATAGTACTACATAACAATAGTACTAGATAACAATAGTACTACATAACAATAGTACTAGATAACAAGAGCAGTACTAGATAACAATAGTACTAGATAACAATAGTACTAGATAACAATAGTACTAGTACTAGATAACAATAGTACTAGATAACAAAAGCAGTACTAGATAATACTACTACTACATAACAATAGTACTAGATAACAATAGTACTAGATAACAATAGTACTACATAACAACAGTACTAACAAGAGCAGTACTAGATAACAAGAGCAGTACTAGATAACAATAGTACTAGATAACAATAGTACTAGATAACAATAGTACTAGATATACAATAGTACTAGATAACAACAGTACTAGATAACAATAGTACTAGATAACAATAGTACTAGATAACAAGAGCAGTACTAGTATTTATTTTTAATTGCCTAGATCCCAAGATCCCTTTTTCAAATGTGTTCTAACTGTGCAGATACGTAGATTACGCCATCTCTTTCAAAAAGGAGATTCCCATAAAAAGACAAAACTGTTTTATTTAGGAATACATTTTAATCGAGGACACTGAAACCAGCCCAAAAGCTGGGTTGGTTAAAAAAGAAAGATGTTTTTTTTTAGAACATTGATCCCGACTTCTAACTCTCTCTCTCGCTCCTAAATCACTGGCTGACCCTGCCAGCCGGCCTGTCAGCGGAGCGAAACGCACATCTATATACTCTGTAGCAGTTTGAAGTGTGTGTGTGTAGAGAGAGAGAGAGAGAGAGAGAGAGAGAGAGAGAGAGAGAGAGAGAGAGAGAGAGAGAGAGAGAGAGAGAGAGAACGAGAGAGAGAGAGAGAGAGAGAGAACGAGAGAGAGAGAGAGAGAGAGAGAGAGAGAGAGAGAGAGAGAGAGAGAGAGAACGAGAGAGAGAGAGAGAGAACGAGAGAGAGAGAGAGAGAGAGAGAGAGAGAGAGAGAGACGAGAGAAGAGAGAGAGAGAGAGAGAGAGAGAGAGAGAGAGAGAGAACGAGAGAGAACGAGAGAGAGAGAGAGAGAGAGAGAGAACGAGAGAGAGAATGAGAATTAGGCACAGTGTGGTGCCATGGGGTCCAATGAGATCCACCCACTGTCTCTCTCACTCATCTCAACATCAAAGTGTGCCGGGGCAGCAGTGTGAGTTATGGGCGGCAAGTGTGGCTTAAGAAGAGAGGCAGCGAGCGCCCCCCGGTCCGCTTAACCCAGTTCTACCGGGCTGTGAGACCAGGAGCACTGGAGCCACCCCTGTTCTACCGGGCTGTGAGACCAGGAACACTGAACACTGTTCCGCTTGACCCAGTTCTACAGTATGGTAGAATGACTGGTTTAGAAACAGATAGACAGTATGGTAGAATGACTGGTTTAGAAACAGATAGACAGTATGGTAGAATGACTGGTTTAGAAACAGATACAGTATGGTAGAATGACTGGTTTAGAAACAGATAGGCAGTATGGTAGAATGACTGGTTTAGAAACAGATAGACCAGTATGGTAGAATGACTGGCTTTAGAAACAGATAGACAGTATGGTAGAAGACTGGTTTAGAACAGATAGGCAGTATGGTAGAATGACTGGTTTAGAAACAGATAGGCAGTATGGTAGAATGACTGGTTTAGAAAACAGATAGACAGTATGGTAGAATGACTGGTTTAGAAACAGATAGACAGTATGGTAGAATGACTGGTTTAGAAACAGATAGACAAGTATGGTAGAATGACTGGTTTAGAAACAGATAGACAGTATGGTAGAATGACTGGTTTAGAAACAGATAGACAGTATGGCAGAAATGACTGGTTTTAGAAACAGATAGACAGTATGGTAGAATGACTGGTTTAGAAACAGATAGACAGTATGGCAGAATGACTGGTTTAGAAACAGATAGACAGTATGGCAGAATGACTGGTTTAGAAACAGATAGACAGTATGGCAGAATGACTGGTTTAGAAACAGATAGACAGTATGACAGAATGACTGGTTTAGAAACAGATAGACAGTATGGTAGAATGACTGGTTTAGAAACAGATAGGCAGCATGGTGAGAATGACTGGTTTAGAAACAGATAGACAGAATGAATGAATGAATGAATGAAAACTTTATTTAACAGATTGCAGAATGGGTACAATACAGTACGGCTCAATACACACAATTGTTAAGGGGGATTGCAGACCTGAGAAAGACGTTTGTCTTGTTTCCATCAGGGTCCCCCATTTTCAATTCATATAGACATTTATGACATACACAACATACATGACATTTATGGGCATAGGGACATATAGGTATTTAGTACTGATACATTTGTGACATAAACGGTATTCAAATATACAGTACTGTTACCCCTAGATCCTGACAGAGTATATACATATGATGGGGAGGTGACTGTACATTAGGAGGGGGTGGGTGGGTGGGAGAGTAATATACATACGGCGGGGAGGGAATATATACATGCGGTGGGGAGGAGACTGTCTATTAGGAGGTGGTGGGGGTTTTGGGCATTTACTGTGGCCAGTTTCGAATTGCAGCCTCCCGTAGGTGCTCTTTAAGAGCGGTTTTGAATGTGGGTAGGGATTCACATTCCTTTACAGCTTTGGGTAGGGCGTTCCACATTGATGTGGCATAATTGCGAAACGTGTTTAGTCCCTTGTTTGAGCCGAATCTGGGTTTAACATTTGTTGACCTTCCTCTGGTGTAGTGGTTGTGGTATTCACTGACCTTTGGGAAGTATTTTGACATGTACATGGGTACCTTAGTCGTATAGTGTATCTTGTAGACCAGGCCCATTGCAAGATGCTGTACTCTGTCGTCTACTCTAAGCCATCCTAGGTTGTCAAAGTGGGCAGGGGTGAGGTGGGTTCTGGGGTTCAGGTCAAGTAGTAGTCTGACCAGTTTGTTTTGTGATGTTTGTAATTTTGTTTTAAGCGCCTTTGAGGTGCTTTGGTACCATGAGGTGCACGCATAGTCGTAGTACCCTTGAATGAGTGCTCCTGCCAGAGTCTTCAGGGTATTCTTGTTTACCAGAGAGGAGATCCGGTACAAGAATCTAGTTTGTTGGTTGACTTTTTTTATTACATTGGATGCCATTTTGTCACAGGAAAGATTTGCCTCTAGGATGGAACCCAAGTAGGTAATTTCGTCTTTCCTTGTGACAATATTGTCACCCACTGTAACTGAGAAGCCGTCGGTCTTGCTGAGTTTGTTATTTGAACCGAAGAGAATGTACTCTGTTTTGCCCATGTGTAATGATAGTTTGTTATCAGCGAGCCATATGCAGATTTTGCCTAGTTCCGAGCTGAGGGTTTTTTCAACCTGCAACTTGTTCTTGTCAGAGACCAGCAGGGCTGAGTCGTCCGCAAACAGGAACAAGTTGCAGTCACAGGCTGACGACATGTCATTTGCATAAATTAGGAAGAGTAGCGGTCCTAGTATGCTTCCTTGTGAAACACCACAGCTCACTGTGAGGGGGGGGGGATAGAGTACCGTTTACCTCCACCATCTGTTCTCTCCCCTCCAGGTAGGATTGCATCCAGCTCACTGATAAGCTATCAAAACCAATTGCTTTTAGCTTGTCAATCAGAATGGAGTGATTGACAGTGTCGAAGGCCTTTTGTAGGTCCAGCATGACCATGCCGCAGTATTTGCCCGCGTCCACCTCTTGTTTGATGTGGTCGTTCAAATAGAGGAGGCATGTGTCAGTGGAGTGGGACGTTCTGAAGCCAGATTGGAATTCGTAGATTAGATTTTTTTTCGCCAGGTACTTTTCGACCTGTTCGTAGACTATTTTCTCCATGACTTTCGAGATGGAGGTAAGAATAGAAACAGGGCGGTAGTTGCCTGGGTCTAATTTGCTGCCCTTTTTGTGCAGAGGGGTCACTCTCGCAATTTTGAAGTCCTTGGGGACATGTCCCTGTTTTATAGAGAGGTTTATTATGTGTGTGATGACTGGGGTGATGGCGGCTGCTGCGTCTCTGAGGAATTTGGAGGGGATGTTGTCATGGCCAGTGGCCTTGTTAGGTTGGAGGGCGCTAAATTTTTTGAGTACCTCATCGGTTGTTACCATTTCAAGTTTGAAGTCGTCTTTGTGGACCCCTAGGTTTTTGTAGTATGCTACTATGTGTTCTACCCCATAATGCCCTGAGTGGGAGGGTAGTTTGTTTACCAGTGTTGTGGCTATGTTTGTGAAGAAGATGTTTAAGTAATTGGCTACATCCAGCTTGTCTGTGATGAGCGTGTTGTCCGTCTTTATGTTTATGTTTGAGAATCTGGTTTTAAGTTTTTTACTGCAGCCTAGTTGATTATTGAGTAATTTCCAAAGTTTGCGGGGTTTGTTTTTGTTTTCCTCAGTTTTGTCGTTGATGAAATTTCTTTTTGCGGTTTTGATCATGGTGTTTACGTCATTTCTTAGTCTGTTTCTTTGAATTTTTTGTTCAACCACGTGGGCTTGGAGTTCACTGTTTGAGCTTTTGATGAAGTTCAGAGCATTTTTTGTCTCTGGTTTTCATAGTGGCCAGTATTTCAGTGTGCATCCATGGCTCAGCGCGATTTTTAACCCTGGTGGTTCTTATGGGTGCCATGTTGTTGAGTATTGCTGTGAATTTGGTTTTGATTTCCAAGCCATGTTTCTTCAACGTGTGTACCACTGGTAGAATGACTGGTTTAGAAACAGATAGACAGTATGGCAGAATGACTGGTTTAGAAACAGATAGACAGTATGGCAGAATGACTGGTTTAGAAACAGATAGGCAGTATGGTAGAATGACTGGTTTAGAAACAGATAGACAGTATGGTAGAATGACTGGTTTAGAAACAGATAGACAGCATGGTAGAATGACTGGTTTAGAAACAGATAGACAGCATGGTAGAAGAATGACTGGTTTAGAAACAGATAGGCAGTATGGCAGAATGACTGGTTTAGAAACAGATCAGGCAGTATGGTAGAATGACTGGTTTAGAAACAGATAGTGTCATGCCTCTCCAGTCATCCAGGCTTCCCACCCTCTAATACCCTTGGTTCTCCCACTCTATCCCGACCTAGATACTCTCCCTCTCTCTCTCTGATTACAGGATGGCTGGCTGGCTCCACTCTCTGTTCCCTCATCTTGGATTCCCGTGAATGACCTATGCCTGCCTGTGCCTGACCATTCTCTCCGTGAATATCCCTGGACTGTATGAGGACATTCTCCTCTCCTAGCTACAACCCCCTCGCTCGTCTGACTACCCTGTACCCGCTCACTCCCTGGACAGTCTGAGTATCCGCTCCTGGCTACGACCTCCCCGCTCGTCGGAGTACCCTGTACCCGCTCACTCCCTGGACTGTCTATATAGCGACTGGATTCTGTTACTCTTCTTTTCTAATTAAATACACCCGACATTTGGGTAATACTCTGATTCCACATCGTCTCTGCTTGTTTGCGTCTGCACCTGTGTTCTGGCTTTAAGTGAAACCGTTACAGATAGACAGTATGGCAGAATGACTGGTTTAGAAACAGATGGACAGCATGGTAGAATGACTGGTTTAGAAACAGATAGGCACGTCAACACCACGGCAAACAAGTAGAGATAGAGAGGTGCGCCAAGAATGAGATGGTAAGCAGCTGTTTTAGCCAGCTGTCCCCTCCAGTTGGCCAAGAGGCCCAGGAGGCCAGGATGGAGGGATCCAGAGAGAGATACTCTGATAAGGTCAGAGGAAGGGAGAGAGAGAGAGACACACAGATGGTTCTGGGACTCTGCTCACAAACACAAGCAGAGCCACCAGACAGAAACCACACTGACTGGACTAAACCAAATTATAAGAAAACTCAAAGAAAACTATATTGACACATTGGAAAGAATCAAGCCAAAACCAGAGCAAATTGGATTCTATTTGGCCCTAAATAGATAGTACACAGTGGCAGAATACCTGCGCACTGTGACTGATCCAAAACTAAGGAGATCCTTGACTAGGTACAGACTCAGCGAGCACAGCCTAGCCATCGAGAAAGGCCGCCATATAGGCAGACCTGGCTCCCAAGAGAAGACAGACTGTGCACCCACTGCACACAAGATGAGGTGGAAACCGAGCTACACTTCCTAACAACCTGCCCACTATACCAAGACATCAGATACATATACTTCCCAGAAATTGCAAACACCCAAAGAGACTTTGAAAAAAATTGCCAATAATGCCAAACTCCCATACAACAATGTGCAAACACAGCAGCAAGATGTGTGAGCTGCCGTGACAAGAAAAGGACATCCAATGGAATACAAGCACCATAAAGACTGTCAATCACACATTATATTCCTGCGCCATCTGTACTAACTGCACTGATCTCTCTGTTTGATTGTTTTGCTTCGTTTTGTTTGCTTTAACACTGGGCGTTGGCAATGTAAAACGTATGTTTCCCATGTCAATAAAGCCCCTTTGAATTGAAATTGAATAGAGAGAGAGAGAGAGAGAGAGAGAGAGAGAGAGAGAGAGAGAGAGAGAGAGAGAGAGAGAGAGAGAGAGAGAGAGAGAGAGAGAGAGAGAGAGAGAGAGAGAGAGAGAGAGAGAGAGAGAGAGAGAGAGAGAGAGAGAGAGAGAGAGAGAGAGAGAGAGAGAGAGAGAGAGAGAGAGAGAGAGAGAGAGAGAGAGAGAGAGAGACACCGAGATGAGAGACACACACAGATACAGTCAAGACTCCCCTATGTTCCTTCCAGCAGCACAGTCTCTCCTGCAGAGCACCTGGTCTCCCTGGCTACTGGCAGGCTGCTGGTCCTCAGTAAACTACAGGGCAGTAAACAGGTGACTGCTCCCCCAGGACCATCTCCACTACCATCACCCAGCCGCCAGGCCTCAAGATGGCCGCCCTCCCTCCCTGGCTACTGGCAGGCTGCTGGTCCTCAGTAAACTACAGGGCAGTAAACAGGCGACTGCTCCCCCAGGACCATCTCCACTACCATCCCTCTCTAAAACGTTTAACGAGCGATCACAGTCCCTTCGACCGGTGGGAACTGGAAGTAAATATGATATGACAAAGCATTTAAGGCCTTTAGCAGATTATCTCTCTCTCCCTCTCTCCCTCCCTCCATCTGTTTTTCTATCCATGCTTTTATTTTGTTGGTGCGGTCAACTTGGTGTTCATAAGGAACGAGCGAGAGAAAAAAATATAAAAGAAAAAAAGTGCATTTAATGGTCAAGGTTGGCCTTGCCAAAAGATATTTCCAAGCTCATGCAAAATGCTTTCTGTAACACGAAATATGGCATCACGGCAGAATGTCTCATAGAGAGGCTCTGTCCTGACCGGAGCAAGAGAGAGGATGCGGGTTGTTGTGACGTAGTCAGTGCAAGGGTGCCCCCTAGTGAGTGACTGTGAATGCTACAGCCATTCACTGGGGAGTCCAGAGGGGAACTCATTCATGTCATGTTGAGTAGAATTATAATTTACCACACTGTGGAGGTGAAATGTGAGTTTTAACAATGTTTTAGAATTCATCGTGATCTCTGCCGAAAGGTAGGTAAGCAAGGCCTCTGTGGCAGAAAGCGCCGGATGGAATGCGTAGAGGCTGTTCTAAGTGGAAAAGAAATGTCATCACAAAATGATCCCTTTTGACCAAATGAACCACTCTGTGGTGTCAGTAATTTACCACAGGTATTGAAATATGAAAGAAAAACGATGATATGTATGACAGATTTTTAAATATGGATGACTCCCCCTTCAAAAAAGCCCAATCTCGCTTGAAATAATCTAAATAAAGTACTAATTAACCGGAGAGAAAAAGGTACATATTGTACGTTATGTTATAGCGATGTATAGAGATCTTTTGACAGTGAAACATTGTCCAACTCTCGGCGTAGGAGTGTGACACACACACACACACACATAGCCAATCAGCAAAGAATATTATGTCCGCGCAATGCTATAGTGTGAGCCAATCACAACGCAGATACTTACTGTGTGAACCCTCAGACCATGTGATGATGACGCAGGGCTGGAGCCTCCTCTTCTGACAGCAAGGTGATGATCTCATTCCCCCAGGAGTCCTGGTTCCCTGATGACAACATGCCATTGACAGGGAGGAGAGAGAGTTCTGATCAGTGTCAGCTGCAGGGTGTATAGCTGTAGGGCTTCAGGGTGTAAGGTGTAGAGCTGAGATAAGATTAGGGCTGTCACGATTCGTACACATTACACATTTCAAGTGTAAACAATAGATACAGCTGAGCTAGCTACTGACATTATCACAATGTCAGTAGCCTAGCTGTATCTATTCTATTGTGATGAAATATAGTAATGCATAATTTATGCACCTTTAGTTTAATTTATTTAGTTTATAAAGGACAGTGTGTAGTACTGACAATCATTTGCATTAAACAAATAGATGGGAGAGAGCATCCTGACTGGGAACATCACTGCCTGGTTTGGAAACTGCACTGCCCAGGACAGGAAGGCCCTACAGAGAGTGGTGCGCTCAGCAGAGCGTACTACGGGTATTGCACTACCACCCCTGCAGGACTTATACAATAGGGGGTGCAAATCTAGAGTCTGCAGAATAATGAAGGACCCTCACCACCCCAACAATAGCCTGTTCAAGCTGCTGCGGTCAGGCAAGCGCCTCCGTATACATGCAGCAAGAACAGAGAGACTCAGACTCAGCTTCTTCCCCAAGAGGCCATCAGAACACTGAACACTGATCTCTCCACACACAAGCACACATGAACACACACACACACACACACACACACACACACTCTGCACTCTCTCACACACAAACACACCACAGGTCACTTTAAACACGCAAGAAAAGGTCACTTTAAAGGAAAGAAAAAAGGTCACTTTAAAGAAAAGCAAAACATAACTGGATGTTTTTGTATAGTATAGTTAGGATAGCATAGTGACATAGAGTATAACTGTGTATATTGTATAATAGTGTACTGTACATAGGACCATTACAGAGCTTCACAGTCCAGTACCTATATATACACTATAGATAGAATATATAAATACAAATACAATAGAGCCAGCCGTCCAAGTCGCGTGATTACGAAACCTAGCCGCATTTCTCGGAGACGCTCTCTGATTGGCACTGACTGACGCTCTCTGATTGGCCACTGACGCGTTTGGCCAATCGCGTGACGAGCTGTGTCTTTGCCCATTTCCACGTCAAACAGCCTGCAAACTAGACAAACTCTAACCTTAACCAACTTCGAACGAGTGCCTAAGCTTAACCGTCGAAAGAACTCGCCGTCACGCTCTAAGACAAACTCTAACCTTAACCAACTTCGAAAGAGTGCCTAAGCTTAACCAGTGTAGAAACAGGCGTCGGCCAATCAGAGAGCGTCTTGCCAGAAATGCGGCTAGGTTTCGAAATCACGCTCCCTAGATACCAGAAGTGGACCAATCTTCCATTTACTTGGTATGTACTTTTAGGTACATTTTGTGAAAATATGGCTAGGGCTTAACAGGTTAAACTTAGTGATGCACCGATGTGTTAATTGTAGCCGATACCGATAACCGATATTAATATTGCTGTTCTGGCCGATACCAATATTTACAGATGTCGATATCTCTGTATAGAAAACACTTTTTTATAATAAACAAATAAAGAACTATTTTCCAAAACACTTTTTTTTTTTTTTACTTTTGTAACTTATTTTCAGAAATGACTGATATTTTGAAACTATTTAAGGCCAAAACATGTAAAAAGATTAAATACAATAAAATGTTTTAAAGATTAAAAATAATATATATATATATATAATTATTATTATTATAATTTTTTATATCTGCCCATATCAGCCCTATCTTGATATCGGACCGATACCGATGTGTAAAAAAAACTGCCATATCGGCCGATATTATATCGGCGGCCGATATATCGTGCATCACTAGTTAAACTACATCATTATTGGAATGGAATTTTGGAACCCGCAAGGTGCCTCAAGTTTGCTTGGAACAGGGTAAATCTGCATTTTGATATGATGCCCCTCTAGCTCATGGAATGAACTCCAACAGTCCAGTGCAGAATTTAAAACATCGATCTCCAACTTTTGTCAATCAAGTTGTACGTGTTTTCATTGATTTGTTATCCTTGCTTATTACATGGCGTTTTAACATTCGCCAAAATGCTTGATTGTGATTGGTCAATAGCGCTCGGTTGCCCCTAACAGCGGTCAATAATTTCTCGATAATTCACCGCTGCTACGGGCAACGCGCAATAATGACCGCTGTTAGGGGCAACAGAGAGCGCTATTGACCAATCACAATCAAGCATTTTGATCGCAGTCACGAAAGCTACACTTTACCATTATGCACAGCTGCACTACATCAGGTGCAATCAAGTCCACACACCTGCCGGCGATGACAGAGGAGCAACAGAACAACTGCGTCTGCATTTGATCTCGTCTTGTCGATGGTGTAAAATGAATTACGTAATTGTAAGTTAGCCCTGTAATAAGCGGGATAATGTATAGCTATACTCGGTCATTGTCGCAAAATAATTGACCTTCACTGCGTTTAGAACACCGAGGTGCAGAACGCCGTGTCGGTCAATTATTTTGCGACAATGACCTCGTAGCTATACATTATCCCTTACTTATTGCTCGTCGTATTGTTGTCTTATTGTTATGATTTGACAAGACAACACAACCTAAAACCGCTCCCTACCTCCCTCTCCCAAACCGTTCCTACAACCATTGTTTTAATGTTGCATGATCATGTATTCATTTATTATGCATTATATTTTTTCGTATTTTATTTTTTTATTATTTTTTAAACAAACACATAAACAAACATGACAACACACGATAAGATATACAAGCATTAATTAACAGTGCACATCCAATGAAATCACCATTTAGTTAATTGTCTTATACAGGATATACCCCTAATACCTGCTATCTAAAACCCTACACACATATGCTCTAGCTCGTACCCCCCCCCCCCCCCCCCCTCCCGGACCCCCTATTGGATAATCCATCCATTATAACTTGTTCCTAACCAGACACTACCATTATATGCTAGCTTTTATTCTCTCCACCACTTCTAACCACATTGTCATTTTGGATTCATTCATTATATTTTTTACGTTTTAAATATATATATATATTTAAGCAGGGACTTATTTCAGGTTGCAAAATGCGACCAAATAGGCAGACTCTGTCTGGACTCTGGAGCTATGCTGTAATGTCTACTCTACACACACAGAGCTGCTGTTAGGCGGATATGAGACTCGCCACAGGATTTTCAAAATAAGAGTATCGATATGAACCGATCTTTGTATGTTGCAACGATCCTATTGGATCATTGATAATTAGATCGATGTATCGATCTGGATCTGTGTATCGTCCCACCCCTATATACCAGTAGGCCTATCATTGTATAATTAATACTACAACTCTGTACATACATCTGATTAGCACAGTTACTCAGTAGAACTCATTTTACAGTACATTGTATATTACTATTGTACTGTTACATTCGCACTCTGGTTGGATGCCAAACTTATTTTTGTTGTACTGTTTGTGCTGTAAAATTACAATACATTTGAATCTAATCTAATGTGCTTTTTTGTTTATTTCTGTATGTACACTCGATGTGACTGTAAATGAGGGAAACCTCAGTGTTTCCTGATGAATTGAAAATGGGGGACCCTGATGTAAACAAGACAAAATTATTTCTCTGGTCTGCATCCCCTTAACAATTGTGTGTATTGAGCTGTACTGTATTGTACCCATTCTGCAATCTGTTAATAAAGTTTTCAATCAATCAATCAAAGTTGCCTTTTGGGTTTAAATAAAGGTTTGAAATTAACACCCAAGAGAGTTCTACTGAGTTATCAGTGCTCACACTACCTAAATGCAGCACTGAACGGCACAGGAAGTGCTTCATTCCAACAGCCATCAGACTGATACATTATGCATCACTGTGCCTCACTGCATCACTGAGGCCAGAGTGACAGTTATACTTCGTATGGCATCGCTCCCGCTCTGAGCCTTACGAGATACTCCATATCGCCTGTGATACCTAATGTATCTCCCACGAACAAAACACATGCACCCCACCTGTATGGGGCCCCGCCCCTTATGGTGGTACCACCCATATAATCATGACTCTGGTCATGACACACCCTTCCTCTATTTTCGTCCCAGCGCACTGGATGCTATGCACTATGCGAACTAGTGGAAATGAAAAGATTAAGGAAGATTAATAATGTTGAGGGCTTACCGGAGGATTGTGTTTCCCTGGATTCTCCGGAGCTTGTTTTGACGACGCAGACCTGTGCTGGTGGTTCCTCGGCTGACGGCGACGGACCGAGGAGCAGCGTGCAAAGTTTGGCTATCGGGTCGGCTTGTACAAAGGTGAGGTCTGTGTCGGTAGGCGTCGATGTCGGTGTTGGTCGTGCTGTGGAGTATGTTTCGGCACCAGGGCCGGGGCGGCTTGGCGATCGTTCCACTGTAGTGGGCGATGTCTTGGCGATCCTGGAACATGCTGTTGACGCTAATGCTACTGCTACTGCTAATGCTACTGCTGCTTCTTCTACTAACACTGATGTTGACGCTGGAATGTCTAATAATCCCCGCCGCGGGATTCCGCTTTTCCCTCCTCTTGCCACCTTCATTGATGAAGGTCAGTCGGTGGTGGGTGTGGGGGGGTTCGCTGAGCTCTATTTACCTTTTTTGCGGGTGAAGGGGCTGACGACGGGGTGCAGCCCGGGGGTACCTTGGCTAAGTAGCCAGGTAGCTTCTTTGTTGTGCCCAGGCGGGGATGAACGACGTTCCGCCCGGCCGTTGCTTGATAGCATGTCGGCTCGGAGGGTGGCAGTATGGACGGATGAGTGGTATACTGCTGCAGGATGGCATTTAGCGGCGGCCAGTGTTGTGGCTCAGCTGGCTACTTTCCTATCCAAGATGGCGTCGGGTTGTAGGTCTTTGAGTCCAACCGACACTATGAACGTGATTCATGTTTGTGGTGTTATAGAGATCTTGACTCAGTCGCAAGCTATAACTGCGGGGAGGATTCGGATGCTATCGACTTTGGTTGTTAGGCATCTTTGGTTGGAGCAGTCTCCTCTTGGGGAAGAGGATAGGTTTTCTCTCCTCACGACTCCTTTTTCCACAGATAGTCTTTTTGGGCGTTCTGTGGAGGCGCAGGCGGTTTTTGATTCGGGTCCTACACCGCCTCACGCTGTGCAGCCAGGGGTGGGAGCATGGTCTCGTCAACGACTGTGGCGAGATCCTCGACAGGCGGCCATGTTTCCCCCGCCAGTGGTGCCCTGGTTGGAGAATCGACAGGGTTTCGCAAGGCCGACAGTCTTGGCGGCCGAGGGATCGGCCATTTTTGGTGATTTCGGGGTTGGTAAACCACCCCGTCGTCATTTTGCCGCGAGCAGCCCGCTCCCCGTTCGGTCCCCTCTCTGGTATCCCCAGAAACGCGGCTTTGAGCGTTCTCCTTTGGCTGCGGGCCGCGAACCTTCTTTGAAGCGTATGCGGCCCCATTCTTCGCTTCTCATGGAGACAGGGGCTGACACCCAGTTGATGGCTGAGCCTGGGTCTGTCCGTGAGAATGTTCCGTCGTCGCGTGGTTCCTACACCGCAGGTTGTGGGTGGGTGGAACCTGGTGTTGCAGCTGCCACTAGCTTCAGTGGTCAGCAGGGGGACTCGGTGCCTCTTCTGTTGAATGCTCAGCAGGGGTTACCCCGGCTTCGCCCTCGCCAGGCGGGGTATCGCGCTGTTGCCTCCCACTCCCGTCAAACCGGCAGTGGTCTGCAAAGGAGAGGCTGGCGTGATTTGAGTGGTAGTAATATCACTGCAGGGCTTCGGCGTGTAGGAGCCCATGGGGTCCTCAGGCCTTGCGTGTCTGGCTGCGGAACGGCTCCTCAGCGTGTGCTGGAGGGGTGTTCAGGGGGTGAGTGTGTGTCCACAAGTTTGATGACCGCTCCTCCCGTATCAAACCGGCCCTTTCTGTCGGGGTCCCCCCTTGGGTGCTTTGCACGACGGGGGGGACCGGGCCAATTATCTGCTGTTCCTTGCGGCCCAGCGTCAGTTGACGGCGGGGGCGCTGTGGGATTATATTCACATATGGCGACGGGAATGTCCCTTGAATCGGTGGATGAGGGGAACGTTAGAGGCGGGGCTGGTTTTGCAGTTTGCGCGGCCCCATCCTCCGTTCTCAGGTTTGGTGCCGACCCTGTTGTCAGGGTCGGGCGCAGTGACAGCCCTGGCCGCCGAGATTCGATCTCTGTTGGCGAAGCAGGCCGTCGTTGTGGTCCCGAGAGAGGACGCAATGTCAGGCGTCTACTCCCGTTATTTTCTGGTGCCCAAGAAAACTGGGGGGGTCAGACCTATACTGAATCTGTCCATGTTCAATCGGTTGATTGTAGTGAGACCATTCAGGATGTTGACCGTCCGACTCCTTCTGCTTGCTGTCAGGAGGGGGGACTGGTTCACCTCCATAGACCTGAAGGATGCGTATTTTCACATACCCATTTTCCCTCCTCACAGGAAGTTCCTACGGTTCCTGTTTCAGGGCGTGGCGTACGAGTACCACAGAATGCCGTTCGGTTATTCTCTGGCTCCCCGCACATTCACCAAGTGCGTGGCGGCTGCTCTGGGGCCTTTACGTCGTCGGGGGATACGAGTTTTGTTCTATCTCGACGACATTCTGCTCCTCAGCCGTTCAGAGGAGGTTGCCAGGTCTCATACTCGACTGGTGGTGGAATTCCTCACCAGCCTGGGTTTTGCTGTGAATTGGAAGAAGAGTACCCCTCTTCCCAGTCAACAGGTGGAGTACTTGGGCTTGACATTGAGGTCGAAGCCCATGCTTGCGACCCTCTCGGAGCAGCGTCGGGGGGATCTCCGTCACGCGCTCGGGGGTTTCCGTCTGGGAGGGACGGTTACGGCGCTGCAGGTGATGCGTCTGCTGGGCCTTATGTCGGCGGCCCACGCGGTGGTTCCTCTTGGCCTCCTCTTTATGAGGCGGATACAGAGGTGGTTTCTCTCTTTGAGAATAGATCCGGTGTGGGGCAAAGGGAGACGGTTGACGGTTCCTTTGTCGATATGGGGGGATCTCGCCCACTGGGGGAGGCTGGGTATCCTCTCCGCTGGGGTCCCCATGGGCAGCAGAGGCTCCCACGTCACGGTTTTCACCGACGCCTCTCTCACGGGTTGGGGAGGGGCGTTTCGGACCCACGCAGTGGGGGGCAGCTGGACGGGTCATGCCGACCCAGCTGTCCTGCATATCAATGTGTTGGAGTTGAAGGCGGTCCTCCTGGTCCTCAAACGGCTCGGCCACCTGGTGGTAGGCCAGCATGTTTTGATCAGGACAGACAATGTGACGGCGGCGGCGTATATCAACAGGCAGGGTGGGACTCGTTCCGCCCGCCTGCTCCGGGTGGCGCGCGAACTGTTGCTATGGGCATCCCGCAGGCTGCGCAGTCTGCGGGCGCTCCACGTTCCTGGTACGGAAAATGTGGCGGCGGATATAATGTCTCGGGGCGGTCCTCGTCACGACGAGTGGGAACTCCGCCCCGACATAGTCAGACAGATCTGGGATCGGTTCGGGGAGGCCTCGGTAGATCTGTTTGCGTGCCGACGTTCTCACAAGTGCCCCTTGTGGTTCTCGCTCAGTCGAGCGGATCATCCCCCCTTGGGGGTGGATGCCTTCTCGACCTTTCCATGGCCGCCCGGTCTTCTGTACGCCTTCCCTCCTGTACAGCTGTTGAGTCAGCTGTTGGAGCGGATACGGAGGGAGCGCAGGACGGTGATCCTGGTCGCACCGGACCGGGGCACGTCAGTGTGGTTCCCGGTCTTAATCCAGCTTCTGGTCGCTCCTCCTTGGGTCATTCCGTGGTCAGCGACGGCCCTCTCGCAGCACAACGGAGTGCTTGTCCAGCCTCCGGTGTTGGGTCAACGCCTGGTGGTGTGGCTGGTGGGAGGGTGAGTCTGGAGAGGATGGATCCCGCAGTGGTTGATACCATCCGGTGTGCGCATGCTCCCTCCACTGTCGCGGTTTACGCGGGCAGGTGGCGTGCGTTCCAAGAATGGTGTAAGGGGGGGGGCTGGGACCCAGTCTCCTGCCCCCTGGATGCTGTTCTGGGTTATCTCCAGTCTCTCCTTGATAGTCTGTCGGCTTCGACAGTGAGGGTATATGCAGCAGCTATATCCTCCTATCATGAGGGATTTGAGGGGAATGTCTTGTTCAGCCACCCTCTTGTGAAGCGTTTCCTGCTTGGCGCTCGACGCGTTAAGCCGGTGCAACGCTCCTTGGCTCCGACTTGGGATCTTCAATTGGTCCTCGGTCGGTTGTCCTTGGCCCCGTTTGAGCCGCTCGAGCAGGCGCCGTTGGGACAGCTGTCTTTCAAGACCGCGTTCCTACTGGCTGTCACTTCCGCTAAACGCGTGGGTGAGCTCTGTGCTCTCTCGGTACGTCCAGAGTGCCTGTCTTTTCGGACCGATTGCGGTGCCACTCTGCGACCTAATCCTGCTTTCGTGCCTAAGAATATCCGGAGTTCCTTCCGCTCCCGGGATATTGTGGTTCAGGCTTTTCGTCCTCCTCCTCACACTAGTGAGTTAGATGCGGGCCTTCACCTGTCATGTCCAGTCCGTGCTTTGGGGTTTTACCTCAGCCGTACTCAGGACTTCAGGGTTACCGATCAGCTTTTTGTCTGTTACGGTGGGGCTCGTGCTGGTAAGGCACTGTCGAAGCAGCGCCTGTCCCATTGGTTGTGCGAGGGTATTGCCCTCTGCTACACGTTGGCTGGGCAGGATCCCCCTGGGGGCGTCAGGGCGCACTCCACTCGTGGGGTGGCTGCCTCTGCCGCTCTCCTGGGTGGGGCCTCGGTGGAGGACATCTGTGCTGCAGCTTCATGGTCCTCACCGGGCCCCTTTGTAAGGTTTTACCTCATGGACATGACCGGGGGTTCTGTCTCCCAGGCGGTTCTGGGGTCTGTGGCCTTTCCTGCTTCCCGTCCTTTGGTCGGGTAGCGGGAGTGTATGGGTATGGGCCGCAGTGTGTTGAGTCACACGTGGTTCCGCCTGTACGGTGTGTTCAAGGGGTTCTAGTTCCCTCTTGTTCGCATTCAGGTGGAGTTGACTGCGCCCCCCCTTCGTTAGGAAGGATGGGGTGACAGGGCTCCCCGCACCCCTTGATGTGGGCTTACGGGTCCTCAGGGGGTACATCTGTCGGGTCTCGCACCCGCTCTTCCCCATTATCTCGTAAGGCTCAGAGCGGGAGCGATGCCATACGAAGTATAACGATAGGTTATGTAGATAACCTAGTTATATTAGTATAGGCTAAGCTCCCGCTCTGCGCGCCCTGAGTTCCCTCTTGAGGGATCTTTTCCTGGGACGGGTTTTTGGCGAGGAAGGGTGTGTCATGACCAGAGTCATGATTATATGGGTGGTACCACCATAAGGGGCGGGGCCCCATACAGGTGGGGTGCATGTGTTTTGTTCGTGGGAGATACATTAGGTATCACAGGCGATATGGAGTATCTCGTAAGGCTCAGAGCGGGAGCTTAGCCTATACTAATATAACTAGGTTATCTACATAACCTATCGTTAACTTACCATCTCCCTGGACTCTTACTCTTGAAACAGCACTGTGCAATATTACACCTACTCTAGACCTCAGTATATTTTTACCGTGTATTTATTTACTGTATATTTTATTCCATTTTTATTCTATTTTATTCTACTCTTATCTTAGGCAATTTGATTTTGTTTTGTTATTCTTATTCGTGACCTGTTCTGTCTAAATGTTTAATGTTGAGCGATTTGCAGTGTCAAATTTCCCTCGGGATAATAAAAGTATTTCTATTCTATTCTATTATCTTTGGCTTCATAGGGACAACGGACGGACACAACTAGAACTGAATGTGTCACAACCTCAGTCAGGCTTTAGTATGTTCTTCTGTTTCCTGGTATTAACTCTCCTGTCATTTCAGACGTGGACACTCCCTCCTGCTGATCACACACACAGTCTGCCCCTCATTAGCTAATCAGCCCCTTCAGTATTTAGACCCGTTCATTTCCCTTGCTCCCTGCCAGATTGTCTAAACGTCTTACCTAGCTATCCAGTGGTCTGTTATATGATTCATCTTATTGCATTTGAGTCCCTCCCTGTTGGATTTCAGACTTCTCCTCCTGCCTGCTCCCTTGCTGGATTTGTTTGCCACATGGACTGATATACTGGTATTGATCGAATAGGCCTGGATCATGAATGTAAACAAATCTAGTAGTGGGCCATAGGCTACTATTGATTGATTGATTGATTGATTGATTGATTGATTGATTGAAAACTTTATTAACAGATTGCAGAATGGGTACAATACAGTACAGCTCAATACACACAATTGTTAATTAAGGGGATGCAGACCAGAGAGACTTTTGTCTTGTTTACATCAGGGTCCCCCATTTTCAATTCATCAGGATCTACAAGCTTGGATTAGGCTATTAACAGCAGAGATGGGGGGGGGGGAGAGAACGCAACGGTATGGAGAGGGTTGGAAGAGGAGGCAATTTGAGAGAATCATAAGAGGGGCAATGACACTAGCTCAGCTCCTGCAAACAGGTGTTCAAATAAATGACACACAATGTCCTCTCTCAACACACACTCCCACTAGTGTCTACCGACATGGAGGCAAACACACGTCTTATAACAACATTATGAACGACAGGGATTTTACACCTTGTATTGATTGATTGATTTATTGATTGAAAACGTTATCAACAGAATGCAGAATGGGTACAGTATAGTACAGCTCAATACACACACAATTGTTAAGGGGATGCAGACCAGAGAAAGACTTTCGTCTTGTTTACATCAGGGTCCCCCATTTTCAATTCATCATAGAATGTAGAATATTGATATCTTGGCCTAGTTCTGTCAAAAAGAATCACACATGGCCGTATATAACGTTAGCAAGCTTGCTAACGTCACATCATGTAACAACAAGTTACTGCCACTGTAAGGCTTTCTGCAAAAAGGTGTTCGCTGTTTCATATGACTATTGTTATAGCACACAACAGCTAGGCTAGCTAGCTAGCAACCGATCAGATTCAGAGTTGAGACCCAAGACCTCATCTTTGCCTTCAATCAAGCCTCTGCTAAGTTGAGCTAACTCAGGTTAGCGAGCTAATGTTATTGTTAGCCTGGCTGTGAGTCTGACCACAACAGCTGTCTTCCTAACAGCGGTTTCTGCAACTCCACACACACGACTCCCATTCGGCACCCACGGGTGTTATTATTAAAGCAGCACACAGCCTACTAGCAGAAGAAGAAGGTGAAAAGGCAGAAGTGTGGTCCCTTACTTCAGCTTCGTCCAGATGTAGCCATTTGGGCAGCTGCGTTGAGAACTGGTGTTCCCCCTCCCTGCAGGAATGCCATCGGCGGATCTGTGTAGAAAAGAAATGGGATTGATTGATTGATTGATTGATTGAACATTTTATTAACTTGATTGCAGAATTGGTACAATACAGCAGTACGGCTCAATATACACAATTGTTAAGGGGATGCAGACCAGAGAAAGACTTTCGTCTTGTTTACATCAGGGTCCCCCATTTTCAATTAATCATAAACCGTATTCCAATGAACCGAGGAACCTTCTATCTATAGGAGGGCAATATGAAGGGAAGAGTATGCTCTCTGACTCTAGTGTGTACGTTTGTGTTACTTACTTATGTGTATGTATATTACATGTCAATTGTGTTGTATGGTACAAGTGTGTGTGACTTGTTTTGTACACATGTTAGGATTGATTGATTGGGGGGGGGGGGGGGGGTAACTGTACATTGGATTATTTACTAAACCTTACTTGGTCCCAAGAAGAGGGTCTCGTGTATTATTGGGTTTAATAGGACATTTATTTTACATTGGAGGGGGTTGCGTTAGGACATTTACAGGGGCCAGTTTCGAATTGCAGTCTCTCGTAGGTGTTTTTTGAGAGTGTTTTTGAAAGTGGGTAGTGATTCGCATTCCTTTACAGCTGTGGGTAGGGCATTCCACATTGATGTAACAGTACTATATACCTGTATGTCATGTATGTCCCTATGCCATAAATGTCATGATGTCATGTATGTTGTGTATGTCATAAATGTCACTATGAATTGAAAATGGGGGACCCTGATGTAAACAAGACAAACGTCTTTCTCTGGTCTAGCCGTACTGTATTGTACCCATTCTGCAATCTGTTAAATAAAGTTCTCATTCATTCATTCATGATAAAAAGATTAAATTACACGTAAGTCTTTTATAAGAGCCTACCATCGGCAGATCTGTGTAGAACATGAGCTGCTCTGCAGCTTCTCCTCGATCCACTCAGGAACAGAGAGAGAAAAATTTTTACTAGGCGAGCAAACGGAATTACAGGCAGTCCAGTATTGTTCTAGCTGAGTCCGTGATAACAACAAGTGGTTCCTCTTCAGTGTTAAACTTAGCTGAGTCCGTGATAACAACAAGTGGCTCCTCTTCAGTGTTTAATAAACACACAAAACAGAAAGGTCACGAGTCCCGGAAATAACGAGAAAAACAGCCTCCACAAAAAGAACGTTCCAAAAACTCACCAAGGCGCAAAGCGCAAAGCGATCTACGAGGCAGGGGTCCAAAGAATGGCAAGCAAGCAACAGCGGTTCCAACAGACGTCCTGAAGAGAAAAAGCGAGTGAACAGCACAGGAACAAAACAGGTAGCAGCCAGTGGAATTCCAAAACGACCCGACAACGAATGACAGAAAACCCAGAGTATAAGAAGGGCTCTGGTGAGCTGATTACAACACACAACAGGTGCGTGACGGCAATTGGTACTTGACCTTGAAGCGTGTGGCGGCAACGGGCCAATCCTCACAGTACGTACTTGACCTTGAAGCGTGTGGCGGCAACGGGCCAATCCTCACAATATATGTGATATCATTTGTGTTATATATATGCTTATATGTATGACAGTTCGTGTTCATGCTTCAGCCGTTAATAGTTTTACTCATTATCAAATAACTAATAGCAACTATTGTTATTCCAGCTAAATGTGATGACAACTGGATATTGGCAGTGAAAAATAAACCCTGATGGACAAGAAATTCCACAAGGAAATATACATCTCCTCACCGTCCTTCGTTTCCTGATCGACGCACCATCCTGTAAACTGTTAAATATAGATGCACTAACCCTACCTAAATTACCTCACTAACAGATACTGTAATCACCTTTGGTTGGTCACCTTTGATAATCATAAGGCATCTGTGACTGTGGCAACTGGTGACTGCATATAATTACATGGTTGTTTAATGTTCTATGAATCAGCCTTCTCCTACACTCTGTCAAACACCTCTGCCCAAAGAGAATGAATGAATGAATGATTGATTGAATGAATGAATGAATGAATGAATGAAAACTTTATTTAACAGATTGCAGAATGGGTACAATACAGTATGGCTCAATACACACAATTGTTAAGGGGATGCAGACCAGAGAAAGAGGTTTGTCTTGTTTACATCAGGGTCCCCCATTTTCAATTAATATCGACATTTATGACATACACAACATACATGACATTTATGGCATAGGGACATACAGGTATTTAGTACTGATACATTTGTGACATAAACGGTATTCAAATATACAGTACTGTTACCCATAGATCCTGACAGAGTATATACATATGATGGGGAGGGGACTGTACATTAGGAGGGGGTGGGTGGGTGGGAGAGAAATATACATACGGTGGGGAGAGAATATATACATGCGGTGGGGAGGAGACTGTACATTTGGAGGGGGTGGGTGGGTGGGAGAGAAATATACATACGGCGGGGAGAGAATATATACATGCGGTGGGGAGAGACTGTCTATTAGGAGGTGGTGGGGGGTTTGGGCATTTACGGTGGCCAGTTTCGAATTGCAGCCTCCCGTAGGTGCTCTTTAAGAGCAGTTTTGAATGTGGGTAGGGAAGTAAACTAACCGGTGCTACCTATACTTGTCTTATTAACCCTTAACATATTGAATAAATAATATTATATTATTGTCCGTACGTCCCCCCCTCCCCAGCCTTGTTCATTCACTGTGTCCATGGAAATGAACATAAAGTCTGTTTACCTTTCTGATAACTACCACACGACAGAAGGTTAACCCTTTACTATCACACAACCGACGGCGATGCTCCATCATTAGCATCATTAGCTCCGCATCCGCGGAGCTAATGATGCTAATGATGGAGCATCGCCGTCGGTTGTGTGATAGTAAAGGGCTAACCTTCTGTATTGTCACAGTGAAAGGGTTAACCGGCTGTCGTGTGGCAGTGAAAGGGTCAGGAATGCCCATGCTCCCATGGTGGCGACTGTTTATTTTTGACATTCTTTATCCCTTTTCTTTTGTCCTTTTTGATTGATGATCCCGTTCCTCAGTTGTTCTCCTTTCTCCGTTTACTGCTGTGCATTCAAGAGAAAACTGAACAATAGGCTACAAGCGTATTTATGAAATTACAACAGTATACATACCATCATCACTATGACACATTTAACATCAGAATTCAGAAACAATCAAATACAGCCTCAATAGGACTCTGCATTTTGGTTCAGATTTCTTGATTGTTTTTTTCTTGTTAGGGTAGTCATCGTAATAGTGTAGTCTTTGATCCTTTATGTTAAATTAGACATCATACTAGTATAGCCTCTGATCCTTTATGTTAAGTTAGACATCATACTAGTGTAGCCTCTGATCCCTTATGTTAGGATAGACATCATCCCTCCCCATGGATATCCGAAATGCGAACTCTCTCGCCCACTTTAAAAACCTGCTGAAAACCCACCTCTTCGCCCAGGCATAATCTCAGATGCTCCTTAGCATCCTGTTCACTCCGTTTGTTCTATTTTGTTTTGTTCTGTTGTTCTGTTCCGTTTGCTCTGTTTTGTTTTTGTAATTTGTTTCTCAGTTTTAGGCCACCATTATCCCTCTCCCCCTCCCCCTTTTTTGTAAAGCGCCTTGGGTATGTGAAAGGCGCTATATAAATCCAAGCCGTTATTATTATTAGATTAGATTAGATTAAAATGTATTGTCATTATACAGCACAAGTACAGTACAACAAAGATTAGTCTATCTCCTATCATACAGAGTATATGGGTAAACAGTGAAACCAGTTGTACCCAATCATATTAGTGTAGTGCAGTTTCATGTATCGCATAAATGTTCTGTTTATTAATGACACGATACTCTGTCATTAACAGGAGGTCTATGAAATAAACATCAAGGAATGCTTCAACTGGAGTAAGCAGCGTGGCATGGAGCTCTCCCCTCTCTGTTTTGTGATGACCAACACCAGGCCTCAGACTCAGGAGGTGACATTTACACTCACATCTCAGAATATGCCACTTGCCTGAAAACCCTGCAGTATGGTTTTCGTCCCACTACTTCCTCATGCTGACACTGGTGTCGTATATTTCTAAATGAAAACATGAATAAATGCAAGTGAAATGTACAAGGAAAATGATTAGAAAGACAAATGCTGATTGATAGAAAGGCCATTTAGAGTACACCATGTGAAGTTATTTCTGAGACCCTAGGCTTGAGAGGGTAGAGGCGGTTGACTCCCCAGAAACAGATGGCTGACCTTAAGACAATAAAACTGACCCCTACCCTAAGTAAGGACTTTCAAGTTACGACATGGCAGAGTGGTCAGGGGACAGAGTGAATCGGACTGTAAAAAGAGCCTCTCAGATAGATGAGTCAGCAGCACTCAAGTGAGGCCAAGTGTTCAAAATGCATCAAGGTTTAGCAAATCAGAAAACGGAAGAAACAATAAGAAATGCAGTTAATTGGTAAATATCAGAGATGAAGGGTTAGACCATTTGCAAAATGTGGTGTTTCATGAAGACTAGTAAATCGTCCTACGAGATGGAAATCAAATAACATGTGGTGAAATGCTAATGCTAAATATAAAATAATGAACCCAATAGGCATATGGTTTGTTGTCTGGGCACTGTCTGAAAAAGTAGTCTGTTTCTTATCTACACTAGGTAAACATTTTGTCACAAGAAGCATGAAGAGATGGCACGCATTAAACTAATCAATGATTAAACAGGCCGGCAAGGTTCTATGGTGAAACGGTTGTGTCAGCAGAAAATGTGTAAGTTGTCACCAGACCCGCAGACAAGTTCCTGCTGGAATGTGGCCAAATAAGGATGGCAGATTGTGAAACGTGAATAGGCAGGCAGGGCTCTCTCTCTCTCCCCCTCCCTCTCTCTCCCTCTCTCTCTCCCCCTCCCTCTCTCTCTCTCTCTCTCTCTCTCTCTCTCTCTCTCTCTGATAAAAAGGGCTGATGGCGACGGACAGACACACACACACCCGGTGACGGGAGCGAGGAGACAAGAGAGGATCCCTGGAGAGCCGAGCCTGAGACTCACACCCAGAAGGGACCTGGAGAAGCGCTGACACACCAGAAAGGACCTGAAGACACAGAGCCATGGGGACAGACGATGACAGAGATCGCATCGCAGCTGGAGCGCTGAAAACCTCCACCGACAGAGGGAGACTCGCCACTCAGGCTACTGAAGAGCCGATGACACAGAGAGCCAATTGAGACCAGATGACCGAGCCGAGGCTCATAGCAGACTCCACCGAGGGTAGATGAAAACCAAGCGCTCCCAAACCTCCCAGGATCCGAAAGCAAGGTTGCCGTGACAACCAGACCACGGACCACTAGAGAGAACGCGTGTTGGCCTGGAAACCAAGACAACAACCAGAGAACAGCACCGAGAGACGATTAGATTGAATGAAAGAGACAATTAGATTGAACCAAAGAGACGATGTACTTGTTGATTCCTAAAGCTGTGGTTTTATTAATAAACACCGCCGCCCGTTGATTTTGACCATATCGTCAGTCTCCTCTTACTTGAAACCGAACATCTGAAAATACCTAAAACAATGCAGAGGAAAGGGTGATATAGAAAACTATACGATCATTTAGATAGAGATGAATGAAGCCAAGAAAGATACTTCAATTGGTCCGTGACCCGTGCTACATTCGACCAGAACCGGTTGAAGACGACGGCAGCCACTTCTCAAGGACACGGAGAGGTTCTCCCCCCATCATCGAAGCCCTCTGCGACTGAATGATCGTCCACTTCAGCCAAGGCCAGCGGGACTAGGTAAGTGATGATGGTGCGTTTAAGATTGATAATGGTCGAAGCAGTCTCGCATTTTGGGGTTGCTATTGCATTAGGTAGAAATGAGATGGATCAGGTTATGTTGGTGTTGGAGGAGTACCGGGGTCCAGGTTTCACAACCTGGCTCTGGTCTCAGCCACACACCGGCGCTGCACTTAGGAAGCGTAGGGGTTAGGGGATGTTCAGTTAGGATGCCTATAGTTGGTACAAGGCCAAGTGAGGAGAGGAAATAGATGTCTGTATTTAGTTATATCAGCTTAGGGGATAGGCTAGGGATTAGGTAAAATATTTGAGGGGACCGGCGTAGGAGCAGTAGAACGGAGATTAGTCACAGATAGCGGGAAGTGGGACTGTGCGCGACGTAGTGGTTCATTAAAGGATAAAGAGGAGTAGTCAGATCTTAAAGAGTAGAATAAGAGAACCGTGGTGAAGTTCAGGGGTAGCCTGGTTCCGCGAAGAGAGACAGAGAACAGGGAGATGAGAAGAGGTTAGGGTTCGGGCTAGGATGCTGTAGAAACCACACTTAGAATCGGTGCGACGGAGTAATGGACTTTGGAAGACGTTCCATAAGCGAATTACCACTTCTAGTCCGACGTCATTTAGGCTCAGATTGGCTAAGGTCGATATCTGAAGAACATCAGCCGCGTGGAGGAATGAGGGAATGTAGAGGAAATACAAGCCAACAAGGGGCGCTATTAAAACTCTTCACGGGCTACTATACATGAATGGAGTGGGTTTCTCAGGGGTATAGCAAGTCGGACTCAGTAGATATATGAGGCACTTTGGAAGTAGATACTGCACATATGATTAGAACATAGGAGGATATTGTGTGAAAAAAGCGAGCAAATGCGCTAATGGATGGTATGCTTATGAATGAGACATTGTTTTGCTGAGTATATGTGTTTGAATGGATGAATGTTAGGAGCTCTGAGTGAATGTCAAGGTATTTTTTGTATTATTATGAACCAGGTGGCCAAGGCTGCAGCGGGGAGAAACCACACCCCTGTCCTGCCAGCATTAGCTGAGCGCGACGGGACTAGCGTGTGGTCGCTGTGTTGCGTTGTCGAGTGAATTGAATGAATGGCATGTGTGATGGAACCTAGGAGATGTGTAATGTTCGTTGAAATTTTTCAAATCGGGGCTGTGGGGGTCTAAAAGTAATGTAGTAACGATCAAAGAAAACGGGGATTTTGGAGCTGATGACGTCACTAGGAGCGTCGGAGCTTGGGGTGCGTTTGATATACTGTGTATTTCGGTCAGGCGGGGCCAATCGGGCGAGCGTGCTAGAATAAGGATAATGATATATGTTCTGTGAACGGGGGCTTAATAGGATTAAAGTTGTGTTACGGGGTATAGCAGGGGTTGTGTAAACGTTGCGATGTGTTGTGCCGCTCGGATCAACAGGTGAATGGGCCGTTTAGGAGGAGTGGTGTTGGATGCTAAGCTAAGCTAATAGGAGCTAGCAGCACTGAGCTAACGAAGCTAAGATGCTAAGCTACCTGTGCTAACAATATAGCATGATTGAACTCTCGGGGAATCTCGCGTGTTGCTACTCTTTGCTGGCGCGGGATCTTAGAGAGACGGTGGACAGGGACTTCCGGTGTAGAGGATTCTGGGAATTGTAGTTTTGTGGTTGAGGTAGAACGTCAAGTTGTCGTCTTGGTATGGTTTACGTAATGACGCACTTGCGGGGGAGGCGTGGGCGCCTCCTACAGGAAGTGGTGAGTGCTGTGGTGCGTTGGTGATGGACGAGACGTTCCAGCGGAGGGCAGTGTTGCCTCTTTTATAGTTTCACCCTTACAGGTGGAACGAGGTGCAGTAAGCAATAGAGAACAGTTGTGGTTATAATAGGTTTTGAGTAGCGGACATCTGTGGGGATTTGTAAATTCTTTATATTCGGTTTTTTCAGTTGTTGATGATGAATGGGTTTACTGGTTTGATTATAGGTCTGTCTTTGTTATGGGCCAGGGGTAATGGCGCTGGTGGGATGGTATGGGATAGATGTGTGAGTTTGTTTGTGACTTTGGTTGCGTGAAACCCCCCCCCCCCCCCTTTTTTTCCTCTGTCTCTTCCTCCCTCGTTCACACTCTCCCCTCCCTCCCTGTCCCTCCCTCCCTCCCTCCCTCCCTCCCTCCCTCCCTCCCTCCCTCCCTCTCTCTCTCCCTCCCTCCCTCCCTCCCTCTCTCCCTCCTTCCCTCCCTCCCTCTCTCCCCCCCCCCCCCCCCCCCCCGCCCCCCTCCGCTCCATCCCTATCTCCCAGCTTGACTTTGTGGGATGACAGGTGCACAAAGGGAGTTTTGTTTAGGATGGATTGCCTGATTGATTGATTGATTGAAAGTTTTTATTAAACAGATTGTAGAATGGGTACGATACGGTACAGCTCAATACACACAATTGTTAAGGGGATGCAGACCAGAGAAAGACTTTCGTCTTGTTTGCATCAGGGTCCCCCATTTTCAATTCATCATGGGAGTGGAGTATTGGTTATATTAAGATTGGTTATATTGGTTATATTAGAATAGTGTTACTTGCTAAATTATTGCGTAAGGGTAAATAGGATATTCATGGTTATTTTGGAGCCCTCCCCTCCTCCCTCTATGTCTCTCCATGCGGACTCTTTTAGTCTGATTGAAGTTAAGGTTGATTTGAGTTAAAGTTGGCAGCAGATGATGGTGATAGGTTTGAAGTCCTGTGGGTAAACGGGACCAGGCAATACGGGGTATTCTGCTGATTGAGTGTAGACGGTTTTGGTAATAGTTAATGTTGCATTGTGTGCGCCCCCCCCCCCCCACCCCCCTTTCCTCCCCTCAGTCCCTGGATCCCTGTATCCCTCCCTCCTTTTTTCTTTTCCCTTCGCCCCCCCTCTGTCTATCCTTGTATTTCGCCATCCCTAGGTTTGTGGCATGTTGTGGGGCATTTGGTTGTAGGTTTATTTGAACTACGTTGTTATTGTGTATGTGAGGTAGGTACCGGATGGGCGCTGGCCTGTCTAGGTGCAGGTGGTGGTAGGATGATTTGTGATATTCTTGGTGTGGTAAAGCTTGGGGTGTTTCCGGTCAGGTTCGAAACTGAAGGGAGGACGCTTTGGGCTGTAGGTTGACGGTTCTTTGTGTATTCAAGGATCTAAAGGATATTGCGGTGGCATGGTGCGGGTGTCCATACATTTATTAACATGGCCAGCTGTGCTATGTGACGGTCAGGGTTTTAGTGATCTAAGTTGCTAAAAGTTTATTGTTTTCCCTGATTGGTGGTTGGTAGCAGTAGCAACACTAATAAATTTTTATTAAGTGTTGTGGGGGGTAATGGTTGTGTGGAAGGATGAATGAAATGGATGTTGTATGAGGAGTGAAGCGAAAGCGAATGATACATTTAGTCAATACGCTAATCGGACATTTAAAAGTAAGAAATAAGGTTAGGATGAACAGATTCATCAAGCAAAGAGAGGTTAGAATCAGATGAAGGACCAGGTTTACAACGGATTATTAGACAATGGATAGGAAGGGGATTAATGATTATATTTCCCAGGAAATCAGGTGGAGAGAGCACACAGGGGATTGGAAACCTCCAGTGTTCCTGTTGAGGGAACGGACAAAAAACAAGATAAGCTGTATCGTTATTTTTTCAAGCAAATCACACTGTGTCTCTCTAAATATTTTAGTATAGTGTTGCCCGACATTTCCAATGCATAACGAATAGTGGGAATAACAGGGAAATGCCACTGTATTAAGTCTGGATGTTTTTGCTTTCTTTCTGTACAGGTGCTCGGCCGGACAGGAGCTCTAACGATTTCCATAAGCCAACTAGGGAAACGGCTGTGTTTAGCCTTGTGATAAGTATGAATGATAAGCCAGTTATCAATCCTTGTCTGCACAGTAAAATTTTGACAGTGTGAGTGTTTTAACTCAAGTAAGTGGTAATAGTGAAAGACAGAGGAACTTGTTTTTTCAAACAGTGTTACAGGAGTGTTTGAAAGAGTGAAGTGAATGACAGTAACATAGGAAGTTCACCTTAGTGGAACATTAATAGGAACGACTGAAGCGTTAGATGCAAAAACAATAGAATAACAGTGACAACAATATGGAAAAGGGCCTTAGTGATCGGGCCATTGGGGGGAGTAGGCCGAGAGCCTCTGCAGACATTTCCCAGATAGACTTTACCAGTGATGATCTGATTGATTGGGACTTCTCTCATGTGACCAGTACGACAGAAGGACTTGAAATGTTGACTTTGGTTCCGATACAGGGGAGTGAACCAGTGACAACGGTGTTACTCCAACCAGAACCGATTCAAGCTGGAGTGTCCATTGCAGGTGACTGCGGTTTAACCAAGGGGCAGAAAAAGAGACTGAGGTTACAGCCGTCCCACGAAGTCCACTCTGGCCGGAGGGCTGGAACTGAGACCGACAGCAGGTATGGAATACACGAACAGTTTCTACAGCCCACCCGTTTCCCATGTCCACCCTGCCCTCAGCATCAGAGCCAAGATGAGAGGCGGAGCCCAACGATGGGAAGTCAAACCGCCAGTGCTGAGATGGGGGAAGAGGCAGCATACTATAGACGACAGAGAGCGTTTGTGACAGCGTTCGAACAACACGAGGCAGTTCATCGAGATCTGATGAAGACACAGCTGGAGATCGGTCAAGCCGCACACGAGACTCAGAGATTGGAACAAGAACTGGCAAGAAAGGCTGCGCTGCTAGAAGCGACAGCTGTTGAGATCATGCTTCGGGCGTCTGACCTAGGCCGCTGTGATCAAAGAGTGCCCTGTGCCCCGTTGCCCGGACAGGGAACTGGGCCGCGACAGGGTGAACAGAACCGCAGGAGGGGTGAGTTTCCAGGCCCCTCCCAACAAGAGAAGGCCCGAGGAGAGGCAGCAGAAAAGGACAGGTATGCCCCTCTCTCCTCCAGGCAACAGGACATGCGACCAGAGGACAGGAGAGGGGTGGACCTGGCGAGGACTGTGGGAGGCCAGCCGAGAGACTGTGGGAGTCATGGTAAACTGGAACCCCTGGGATGGCCGGCGTCGGCTGTGTGCTGGAATTGTGGGGAGGTTGGCCATTTCGCTCGGTCATGTTACAAAGGGTGGCGGACTCAGCGAACGTCCAGTAAGAAGCGAGAGTCCAAACAGGGTTGCTGGGAATGTGGAGAGTTGGGACATTTTCAGAGGGGGTGTCTGCATAGGTCATAGGTTAATTAAGAGCAAAGCGGAAATGCACACACAAAGCCTTTTGGGTGCTCGAGTAAATAGAGTTATTGATAAAAAAAAATTGAAAATGAGACTGATTAGAATAAGGATAGAGATGAGGATACATAGATAAGGTTTGATTAGGTGTGCAAGTTACTAAAATGGTTTGGAAGACTAACCAGGGTAAGTTGGGGCTATAGAGGGATGAAGTAACTGGGAAAATTGCATGGGTTAATCTAAACTAACAAAATGTATGGTTTTAGACAGGAACAATGGAACATATAATATTAGACAGAGTTAGAAACAAAGGACTATTTATAGTAGTGATTACAATACTTGATCAAAGGGTGGTCAAAGTTGAAAAAAAAAAAAAAAAAAATATATATATATATATAAAACACGACAATTATTATTTCATTACTTATTTTATTTCTTTTTGGATTTCTAATTTTGCTGTCTTAGTTTTGCGGGGGTATTTATGCCTCTAGATGATTGTTAAGTTCTGTTTGATGGGTGTGTAGCATGTAGGCACTCACAGTTTTTTTGTTTATTTTTAATTTTCTTTGTTTTTGGTTGACTATACTTTTTTTTTAGGAACTGGCTGGCTGGGAGGGGTCTCTCGCCGGTCAGGGATAGCAGGTGGTGGTGACACAGCGGGACTGGTAGGAGGTCTGATATAATGAGCTGGAAACTGGGAATGGACGGGAGCTGGTTCATGGTTTGTTTTCCGCTCATTAAGGCTCCAGATGTAGAATCTGGAGGGTTGTGTCACTTTTTGGGTTATGATAAGTGTTGGGGAAACATATTTCTCTGTCTATAGAAAGCTCTGTAGGTTTTTTGGTCGCAAATTGGCCGGAATAGTGTTCATGTAGGGTGCAGACATGTGAATTTGATGATTGACTTATGGAAGACTCTGCACCGGCTTGTTGAAAGCTGGCGGAGTGTGTGTGATGTGTGTTTAAAGGGACTGTGGTTTGTTGACCATGCACATAGGTTCTGTTGGTGATTGGCCTCGTCTAGAGCTGACTGTCCGGACCGAGGAGCTGTCGGGAAACAAGGTATTTGAAAGTGAAATAATGGTTATTCCACTGTCAAGGGTGGAAGTGGTAGTTGTGTTGATCTTGAGATATTGCATATCTAGTAAAACAGTACAGCACAAAACCAAATGAGACAAAGATGATTTGATTGAATGCTAACGTAAGAAGCTGTGAAATACATAGATAATTAATTGGAGAAAAATGTATTGTCAAAATGCAGAACAGTAAAGATGTATCTGCGAAAATAAAAGTTTCCAATCTATTGTGTGTTTTGTAAATAATAATCCAAAATGCAAAAAGGACAGAGGGAAAATCGTGTGATGTATTAATCTTTTCTTGCAGAGTCCATTACACAAAATAGACATTTAAGCTAATTACACGGATAAAAAATAGTCTAAACAACAAAGCTATTATTGAAAGAGTGTTTCTTGTAAAAACAGGAACAGCTTTCTTAGACTGGATGTCATAATAATAACTGATAATGTGTATAAACTGTGAAAGGAGGAAAAGGTAGGTGAAATGATGATTTTGTAACTGTACAGATGGAAAAGGGTTTTGTAGTTCGATTTGGGTAAATTTTGGATTTTTTTGAAAATTTTAGAAAATATTAGCAAAAATTATGATTATGATTTTTAACATGTTTAATTTAGAAAATTAATGTTGTATAGTGGGTTATTAAACCCCCTAAGGGTGGATTGTCGTATATTTCTAAATGAAAACATGAATAAATGCAAGTGAAATGTACAAGGAAAATGATTAGAAAGACAAATGCTGATTGATAGAAAGGCCATTTAGAGTACACCATGTGAAGTTATTTCTGAGACCCTAGGCTTGAGAGGGTAGAGGCGGTTGACTCCCCAGAAACAGATGGCTGACCTTAAGACAATAAAACTGACCCCTACCCTAAGTAAGGACTTTCAAGTTACGACATGGCAGAGTGGTCAGGGGACAGAGTGAATCGGACTGTAAAAAGAGCCTCTCAGATAGATGAGTCAGCAGCACTCAAGTGAGGCCAAGTGTTCAAAATGCATCAAGGTTTAGCAAATCAGAAAACGGAAGAAACAATAAGAAATGCAGTTAATTGGTAAATATCAGAGATGAAGGGTTAGACCATTTGCAAAATGTGGTGTTTCATGAAGACTAGTAAATCGTCCTACGAGATGGAAATCAAATAACATGTGGTGAAATGCTAATGCTAAATATAAAATAATGAACCCAATAGGCATATGGTTTGTTGTCTGGGCACTGTCTGAAAAAGTAGTCTGTTTCTTATCTACACTAGGTAAACATTTTGTCACAAGAAGCATGAAGAGATGGCACGCATTAAACTAATCAATGATTAAACAGGCCGGCAAGGTTCTATGGTGAAACGGTTGTGTCAGCAGAAAATGTGTAAGTTGTCACCAGACCCGCAGACAAGTTCCTGCTGGAATGTGGCCAAATAAGGATGGCAGATTGTGAAACGTGAATAGGCAGGCAGGGCTCTCTCTCTCTCCCCCTCCCTCTCTCTCCCTCTCTCTCTCCCCCTCCCTCTCTCTCTCTCTCTCTCTCTCTCTCTGATAAAAAGGGCTGATGGCGACGGACAGACACACACACACCCGGTGACGGGAGCGAGGAGACAAGAGAGGATCCCTGGAGAGCCGAGCCTGAGACTCACACCCAGAAGGGACCTGGAGAAGCGCTGACACACCAGAAAGGACCTGAAGACACAGAGCCATGGGGACAGACGATGACAGAGATCGCATCGCAGCTGGAGCGCTGAAAACCTCCACCGACAGAGGGAGACTCGCCACTAAGGCTACTGAAGAGCCGATGACACAGAGAGCCAATTGAGACCAGATGACCGAGCCGAGGCTCATAGCAGACTCCACCGAGGGTAGATGAAAACCAAGCGCTCCCAAACCTCCCAGGATCCGAAAGCAAGGTTGCCGTGACAACCAGACCACGGACCACTAGAGAGAACGCGTGTTGGCCTGGAAACCAAGACAACAACCAGAGAACAGCACCGAGAGACGATTAGATTGAATGAAAGAGACAATTAGATTGAACCAAAGAGACGATGTACTTGTTGATTCCTAAAGCTGTGGTTTTATTAATAAACACCGCCGCCCGTTGATTTTGACCATATCGTCAGTCTCCTCTTACTTGAAACCGAACATCTGAAAATACCTAAAACAATGCAGAGGAAAGGGTGATATAGAAAACTATACGATCATTTAGATAGAGATGAATGAAGCCAAGAAAGATACTTCACTGGCTTTAAAGATTAAGTAGCTTGGGCACCCAAGTGGCGACCCATGTAACGCACTGCGTCGCGAAGCGGCCGACCCGGGTTCAATTCCCGGACCCGGCGTCCTTTGCCGAATGTCTTCCCCCCGCTCTGTCTCCCGTTCTTCCTCTCTCTCTCTCTCTACCAGACTGCCCGGTAGTACAAACCAATAAAGATCTACCAAAAACATAAAAAAAAGATTAAGTAGCTTAACCGTAAAACGTAACTTCCCTACTGCACAGAAAGAGCTGATTTTTGACCTAGTGTAACAAGTGCCTTGTTGCCTTGTATAGATAATTACACCCCATCACAAAATACACTTTAATACATTCCACTAATACTCCTAGCCGTTTTATTTTATTGATTTAAGTTGATTTCATTCCTTTCGTTTTGTTTTATTGCACTTTTGGGAGTTAAGGCTTTTATTTTGAAATCGACACCCTTACTTTTCCGGTCCTCCGGGACACGCATCTTGCCTGCTTCCTGGTTGTGAGTCAGTCTCTCCGGGGATTCCGAGAGCTCACGTGCTGCAGTGCAGATGACTATTCCTAATGCTGGTGCATTGTGTTGCATTGTAATCTAACAGGAGGGAAATAAAGACCGTCAACAGTCATCCATGTCTGTCGTCCTTAACACAACGCCGTCAGAGTACACCGGTCACACTTGGTGCCGTTCGACCTCGGACAACGGACAACGCTCGCCTGTCCACCGGGGACGCTGTCTGCACGCCGCTTCTTCATTCAACTGGCTGTGCTGAGTACAACGTCGAACGTTAACGTGTGCGCATAGGATAAGCGCATATGTGATATTGGTTGTTTTTGTTTGATAATAATATGCTATAGATTGTAATTGTAAATATTATTGTAATGATACAGTAATTGGAAACGACACTAGTTGTACAAGACCATTGTGTTTTTTTTTTCTTTTTCTTTCATCTGTTATGTATTGTGAATAGATAGCCTATGGTCTAATGTTCAAAGTTTGAGCAGTAACAAGTGTTGCTATCTAACACATGCCCACTGTAAATATAATTAGGAACTAATTTGTTTATATGGTTGGCTGGTAATGAGATATATATATATATATATTTTTTCCCCCCATCTGTTCTGGTAAATTGTGAATGGATAGCCATACAGTAGCCTACATGTATTCGTGTGTAGTCTAGTGTTTAAAGTCTGAGCAGTAACGAGCGGCCATTTAACACATTCACACATACTTTTCTTTTGTTTATAGCCCTCTAAAGCAGTGGTTCCCAACCCTTTTCCCCCCAGGGACCCCCAAACATCTCTGATAAAATTCGCGGACCCCCTCCTAATAAGATACCATAAAATAATTTTTTTTTTCATTTGAATAACAAACTGCTTATACACAGGCATATGCATCACAATTAGACCCACTATGCTTCTTTGACTTGTGCCTTCAATCAACAAATCTCATCTTGCACCATATGCATTTCAAAATGTTTGGCCAATATTCAAATGCTGTATTCATCCTCTCAAATCAGGCCCTAATGGTGAACGGTTTGCATTTATGGAACAAATCAATGCAACAAATTAAACTAAATATGAGACAGGAAATTCCAATCAGTAGCAGAGAGAATCTGTCCTAGCTGGGTTTAATACCTTTTTTTTGTCATTTTAATAACAAACTGCTTATACACAGGCATATGCATCACAATTAGACCCACTATGCTTCTTTAACTTGTGCCTTCAATCAACAAATCTCATCTTGCACCATATGCATTTCAAAATGTTTGGCCATTATTCAAATCCTGTATTCATCCTCTCAAATCAGTCCCTAATGGTGAACGGTTTGCATTTATGGAACAAATCAATGCAACAAATTAAACTAAATATGAGACAGGAAATTCCAATCAGTAGCAGAGAGAATCTGTCCTAGCTGGGTTTAATACATTTTTTTTGTCATTTTAATAACAAACTGCTTATACACAGGCATATGCATCATAATTAGACCCACTATGCTTCTTTGACTTGTGCCTTCAATCAACAAATCTAATCTTGCACCTTATGTATTTCAAAATTTTGGCCAATATTCAAATCCTGTATTCATCCTCTCAAATCAGGCCCTAATGGTGAACGGTTTGCATTTATGTTGAATGAAGTAAGAATCCACTGCAGTAAAAATATCCTCACCTCGAGTGGTGGTAGTAAGGTTGACTTGACTGACATGAGAATGTCCTGCTTCAGATCCTCATTTTCAATATATTGCACATAAACGATGAGCACAGCCTCGTCTGCGACAGTTGTAGTTTCATCAAGTTGTATGGCAAATGGACCCTTTCTAAGCTTTTCTGACAGCTGCTGCTCGCAATCACTTGACATCTTATCAATTCGGTATTTCACTACATTGTTCGAGAGTGGTACTGATTTTAGTTTATCCGCCACCTGTGGGCCACACAGTTTCTAAACCATTTTGATGCAGGCTGGTTTGATGAGCTGCTCGCCAATATTGTGCGGTTTCTTTGCTTTTGCAATTAAAAGCGAACACTCAAAGGAGGCTTCGGTAGCCTTCTGTAAATCACTGCCACCCCTGCTCCACGCTACTCTAACATCAACAGGCTTGTTCGCCTTGAGAGACTGTTCTTTCCTCCGAAAAAAGTCTGGATCCTTCCCAACGGTTTCTGGGTGCTTAGACGCCTGATGTCTCTTCAGCTTGCTGGGCTTCAGGCTCGAGTTTGCCAACTTTTCTCCACAAATCACACACTCAGGTCGTTTGTCTGGTCCCTCAGTGAAGCCCATGGTGATGTAATTTTCGCGATTGCTGTAGGTCCTAACTTTTTTTGCAGATGAGCTGCCATCATCTCCTTTTCGTTTGTCACACATTTTCGCCTCTGGCGGCTGACTGCAGACGAGCCGAGAAAGTTAACTAGCGTGCTAGGCTAGCTACAGAAAGTGATACAGTCAACTGATTCGCGTTTTAGCGGCTACCCGGTAGCCTACTGTTAACATTCAAAAATCATGTCTAGATGTTTATTTATTTATCTTTATTTTTTTATTGTAGTGGAGAGACTATTCATGCTTCTGATGATAAAAAAAAAATTATAAAAAAATAATAATAATAAAAAAATAAAAAAAAAACTCAAATCATCTGTGGTCTGGCGGACCCCCTGCGCCCCCTGGCGGACCCCCAGGGGTCCGCGGACCCCAGGTTGGGAATCACTGCTCTAAAGCATTTTCATTTTTATTCTTGAACATGTCCGAAGCAGTAGCACCAGATCTGGAGATGGTGGGTATGATGCCTGTATATGGCAGGGGTCAGTCAGCTCTTATGTATGGGAGGGGAAGACCAGTGGGTCCTACAGAACTGGGTCAGTCAGCTCTTATGTATGGGAGGGGAAGACCAGTGGGTCCTACAGAACTAGGTCAGTCAGCTCTTATGTATGGGAGGGGAAGACCTGTGGAACTGAGTCAGTCTACAGTTCGCCAGTCAGTGTTTGAAGCAGTGGGGCCAGTGGCCACATCTACTCCAATCACGCATGGCAATGACGCAGCCCCGCAACTCGCTAGGTCAGAGGATTTAGGCAGCCTCGTCACAGACCTTGCCATACAGATAGGAGAACAAATTGCATCTACTCTGCATGCCATGCACCAGACCAGTTATCAGCCCCAGGTCCCCGTCCCTGAGCCCCAGGTCCCCGCCCCTGAGCCCAAGGTCCCCGCACCCCAACCACAATGTTTTTCTGGGTGTGCAGACATGTCAAGGATGAAAGTAATAGTGCAGGCGGAGACTAAACCACCTCCGTTCTTCAGAGGTGATCGCACTGAGCCAGTCTCCATACATGAGTGGGAAGACATGATGCTAGTGTATCTGTCTAGAACGAGTTGTAAATCCGACAGAGAATTGTGTGATCTAGTGATGGGCAGGTTGACTGGTAAAGCTAGAGACATAGTGAAGGTGTCACTGCGTAGCCGGCCTGAGTTGTCTGCCAATATGACCCCTGCAGCTGTGTTTGACATTTTAAAGCGTAACTTCAGCGAGCTGACATACTCCAGTATGCCCATGGCCGACTTCTATGCCATGGTTCCCAGGCCTAGTGAGGGAGTGATGGATTACTGGGTCCGGCTGAATAAAGCAATCGATGTTGCAGATTGTCTACGTCGCCGGGGTCGGTGTGTTGATGATGCGAGCGCCGAGGTCGTGATGATGTTGATCACGCACTGCCCAGATCCCAGTCTAGCTATGTCCTTCCAGCTGAAGCCTGTGGAGCAGTGGACTGCAGCTGAGGTCCAGGAGCGTCTAGATGGTTACCAGAGAGACCAAAGGAGATCCAGTTCACGGGCACAGCAGGTTAACATCTCGGCATGCAGTCAGAGCCCCATGGCTGGTGGCCCATCCCCTCATGTCCTGTATGGTGGGGCCCAGCAGTCTTCTGTTGTTGTGCAGTCACAGCAGCCTCCCTCTTTTGGCTCTTCTCATGAACAGCTTGGTGAGCCCCACAGGGTCTTAGCCGCAGCGCAGGCCCTCAGCCCTCCTACACCCATCTTAATGACTCCTGCCCCGGCGAGTCCCCCCTCTGTAGACCCTGGCCTTCATCAGGTGGTTGACTTGTTAGACCGTGTGCTCTCACTGTGTTCGGCCTCGCTGGCCCCAGCAGTACAGGCTCAGCCTGGTCAGCCGTCTCGCTCCCACATCCAGCCAAGTAATGGGCAGACGTACCACTCACGCAACCAGGCCAGACCGAGTCAGCAGAGTTACTCGCGCAACCAGGCCAGACCGAGTCAGCAGGGTTATTCGCGCAACCAGGCCAGACCGAATCAGCAGAGTTACCCGCACAACCAGCACGACCCATGCGAAGTGTGTCAAGACAGCAGGCATAACACTTATCAACACTGTATGCTCTATCGGCTGTGCCACCGCTGTTTCCGCCCTGGTCACTATGAGGACTCATGCCCTGGCATCTCCCAGCCATCAGCTGGATCAGCATCTCCCTCCAACAGACCCGCTCAGACCCATCCTGTCAATGCTGCCCCTTTAAACTAGCCAGCCCATGCAATGAGAGGGATAGTATGGGCAAAGTGAATGAAACCCTCGAGAGAGAACCAGACTTAGAAGCCATCTATGTAAACAGCTGCAGATTACTTCCAGAAAACGAAACAGCCATCTTTGTTGGGTCACAGAGAGTGAACGGAGCTAGTGAACTGTTTTATGCTCCAGTGTTAGTCAGTGACAAGTACACATTGAGGGGGATGTTGGATTCTGGTAGTATGTCATGCACGCTCAGTGAGGAGGGTGAACAAAAGTTACAAACCGCTGGTGTTCTCCCTCGTGTCCAGCCGGCACCTGTGAATGTGGTGCTGGTTGGTTGTGGTGGCTTGACTGCTCGACCAAAGTGTGTCTATGATTTGGAGATTGAAGTTTGTGGGTCAAAATTTGTGGTTCCTACGTTGGTTGTGCCAGGTCAGAGAGACGAGTTTATAATTGGCACTAATGTAATCAAGTCCGTTCTCCAAAGGCTGAAGTCGACTGAAAAGTACTGGGAGCTTGTGTCCTGCAGAAACAGAGACCCTGAGTGTGAGAAGTTCCTTGAGCTCTTAAGCTGCACCTCCCGCTGGTCGGGCCCAGACCCGCCCGGGGTGATAGGCACAGTGAAGCTATGCCAGGCGGTTACCCTCCTCCCTCAGCAGGAGTATCTAGTGTGGGGGAAGCTACCAGCCAGTGCACATGTGTCTCCTGGGAGTACAGTCATTGTGGAGCCCACCTCAGCGAGGTCGGCCCCTTGCAACATCATAGTGGGGAGAGTGGTGACTCCCATGTGGGGCGACCGCTGGGTCCCCATGAAGGTCTTGAACCCGACACAGAGCCCCATCACGCTCCGTCGTAATGCCAAACTGGCTGATGTCTCACCTTGTCTTGCTGTTGAAGATCTGTCCATCACTCAGGGCCTGTGTCAGCAGCAGTCTGGTGTCTCCAGCTCCTCCGCCTCTCCTGGCTCCTCGTTAGATGCTGAGCAGATGTTGGCCGACTGTGGACTGGAGGACGTGAACATCAAGTCATGTGAGGTGTCTCCTGATGGGAAGAAGAGGCTAGCTGACCTACTGGTGACGTATCAAGATGTCTTCTCCAAGGACAAGCTGGACTGTGGAGAGGTCAAAGACTTTGTGCACCGTATCCACCTCTCGGACGACCGTCCGTTCCGCCTGCCCTTTAGGCGTGTCCCCCCAGCTGACTATCACAAACTGAGAGAGGTGTTGACTGAGATGGAGGTGAAGGGGATAATCTCCAAGTCGATGAGCGAGTATGCCTCACCTCTGGCCATGGTGTGGAAGAAGAATGGAGACCTCAGGATCTGTACGGATTTCCGCTGGCTCAACGCAAAGACCGTCAAAGATGCTCATCCGTTGCCCCATCAGTCCGACTGCCTTGCTGCCCTTGGTGGGAACGCTTTCTTTAGCACCATGGATCTGACCTCAGGGTTCTACAACGTCCCTCTCCATGTGTCTGACCGGCGGTACACTGCCTTCACAACACCACTGGGCTTGTACGAGTACAACAGACTCCCGCAAGGCCTGTGCAACAGTCCGGCATCTTTCATGCGTATGATGCTCGGCATCTTTGGCGACCTCAACTACTCCAGCCTCTTGTGCTACTTGGACGACCTGCTGGTGTTTGCGCCGTCTGAGGAGGAGGCGTTGAAGCGATTGGAGGTGGTCTTCTGCAGACTCAGAGTGAACAACCTCAAGCTCGCACAGAAGAAATGTAACTTCTTACAGAGGTCGGTCAGGTTCCTGGGTCATGTGGTCGATGCCAGTGGAGTCTCTGTCGACCAAGAGAAGGTCTCCGTCATCTCTGGCTTCCAGAGAGAGGATCTGATGGAGTCGGATGGCCGCACTCCCGCTCAGAAGAGAGTGAGATCCTTCCTCGGCATGGTGTTGTATTACCAAAATTTCATACATGGCTGCTCCAGTATAGCCAAGCCCCTCTTTGCCTTGACAGCTGGCCAGAAGAGAAAAGGGAAGACCAGTGCTGGTCGTACGAGAGCCGGTACGTTCCGGAAGCTGACTCCTGAGGACTGGACTCCCGCCTGTGAGACTGCGTTTGAGGAGCTCAAGAGGGCGCTCGTCGAATGTGTAGTGCTGGCTCACCCGGACTTTGAGAGGCCGCTCATCCTCTCCACTGACGCGTTGTTGGACGGTATTGGAGCAGTGCTCTCTCAAGTCCCTGTCGGGGAGGAGAAGGCCAGACCAATCGCCTTTGCGAGCAAGTCACTCAGCCGCAGTCAAGCGAACTATCCTGCCCACAGACTGGAGTTCCTGGCCCTCAAATGGTCAGTGTGTGACAAATTCAGTCACTGGCTCAAGGGTCACAAGTTCACTGTGTGGACTGATAATAATCCACTCACGTACATCATGACCAAGCCTAAACTTGACGCATGCGAGCAGCGCTGGGTGTCCAAGCTGGCCCCTTACTGCTTCGACATCAAGCATGTGCCTGGGAGGCTGAATACAGTGGCCGATGCACTGAGCAGAGATCCCTTCGTGAGGCCGCTCAGCCGGCGTCTCTTGACCGAGCCTTACTCCGCTCTTCTGGAGCAGGTGTGTGATGTGGAGAACAGGGGGGTGCAGGATATCTTCCGTCTGACATGCCAGCCCCAAGCTCTAGTGACCCCTTCTGGATGTGCGGTTGCTGATGTGTCCATGTCGGCGGATGAGACCTCCACGGTGCTTTCCTCCCAGGAAGACTGGGACTCTGCGCCAAGACACAGGGCAGTATCTATGGCGGGTCACCTGTCCACTGTTGTCACTGCCGACCACGACGCAGTCTCCTCCTTGTCGTTGGCCGATCTGCAGGCCCGCCAGCGAAAAGACGCCACCGTCTCCAGAGTCATCTTTTACGTTGAAAGGGGCCGCAGACCCTCCAGACGCGAGCGCTGCTATGAAGATCAGCCCGCCTTGAGGATGCTGAAGCAGTGGGAGAGGCTCGCTATGCAGAACGGCATATTGTACAGGGTTACGAAGGACCACATGACCAGGCACAAGAGGTTCCAGTATGTTCTGCCTGAGTCCTTGAAGTCGGAGGCGCTGTCTGGAGTGCATGACTTGGCTGGTCACCAAGGTCAACCTAGAACGCTGTCTCTCGTACGTCAGCGTTTCTACTGGTATGACATGGAGAAGGATGTGCGGGGCCATGTGAGGAACTGTCCCAGATGCGTACTCAGCAAGACTCCAGAGCCGGCGGCCAGAGCCCCTCTGGAGAGCATAATAACCTCTGCACCACTGGAGCTGGTGTGCATCGACTTCTGGTCAGCTGAAGATAATAACAACAAGTCTGTGGATGTTCTGGTCATAACTGACCACTTTACAAAGCTGGCCCACGCCTTCCCCTGCAAAGACCAAACCGCGAAGAAGGTTGCTAAAAAGCTGTGGGACAACTATTTCTGTGTGTATGGCTTCCCACAGCGCCTGCATTCGGACCAAGGAGCGAACTTCCAGAGTGAGTTGATGGCGGAGCTGCTGGAGTTAGCAGGGGTCACGCAGTCCCGGACCACTCCGTATCACCCTATGGGGAATGGTGGCACTGAGAGATTCAATCGGACCCTGGGTGGAATGCTGCGCTCCCTGCCATCGGAGTCTAAGCACAGATGGCCCCAGATGGTCCAGAGCCTGACCTTCGCCTACAATTGTACACAGCATGAGAAGACTGGCTTTGCCCCCTTTTACCTGATGTTCGGGAGGGTCCCGCGTCTGCCAGTTGATCTGCTGTTTAAGAATGTGCTCCAGGACGAGGTGGTCTGTGACTATGATGCCTATGTGAAGTCCCTGGCGGCCGATCTCCAGTCTGCTATGCTGTTGGCCCAGAGGCACACCTCAGTGGAACAGGGGCATCAGGCTGACCAGTACAACAAAAAGATGAAGGGCTTGCCCCTCTCGGTGGGTGATCGGGTCCTGGTGGCGAACAAGGGCGCCAGAGGGAAGCGGAAGCTGGCGGACAAATGGGAGCCGGACGTCTACACCGTCATCGCTTCCAGACCACAGTGCCACATATATCGGATCAGAGACCGGACTGGACGGGAGAAGACAGTCCACAGGAACCTCCTGCTTCAGGTCAACTTCCTCCCCTTGGACGGGTCATTTGATGATGAGGGTCTAGCCGCGGACAGCGACACCTGTGCGCCTGGTGAAGCCTCCCTCTCAGTCATGCCTGAAGCTAGCGCCTCAGACGCGGACAGTGTGGTGGCAGAGCCTTCCATGGGAGATGGACCTTCCATGGGAGATGGACCTGATGGGGATCGCACCGCATCATGGGTGCAAGAGCAGTCTTCAGTGGAGAGTGAGGATGACGGGCTACGTCCGTATTCCCCCCAGGGGATGTCCCCTGCTCTGAGTGAGCTTCCAGTGGCAAGTGCCGCCAGTCCCCCACTGTTGCTTGCTCCACCGAGTTCCCCCCCTGCTGTAGTCCAGTATGAGGACAGTGTTGTGTCCACACAACCAGGGTGTACTCCTGAGCTAATGAGTGTCAGTGTGCCTGGTCAGAGCCAGGGTCCACAGACCACTGAACACTACACGTCCAGGTTCGGTAGGGTCATCAAGCCAGTCTTTCGGCTGATAGAGACAATGGTCCAACTTGAGAGTATGATGGGCTTCGAGCCACAAGCCTCTATCAAACGTGTGTGAGGTTAGCTGCAGTGTTGTGTATAGCGCTTACAGCCTGATACAGTGTCCTTTGTGGTGATAAGGAGTAACAGTTTTATTTATGTGTATGTGCCCTCGTCATGGTATGGTCAAGTGTAGCTGGATGGTGTATAAGGCACCGTCGTTATCCCTGGAGGTATGGTGGGAGTTGGCCACTCCTAGTGCCCTCCTGGCCTTTTATTAGGTGACAGGTATCGTTGGATTGTTCCGCAGTGTGTGGTTCTCATAGTAAGCTTGTGACTAGTGTGACACGAGGTAGGCACAGTTTTTTTTCTTCGATGTAGGTGTAATTCTGTGGGGTGAATGTAACAAGTGCCTTGTTGCCTTGTATAGATAATTACACCCCATCACAAAATACACTTTAATACATTCCACTAATACTCCTAAACGTTTTATTTTATTGATTTAAGTTGATTTCATTCCTTTCGTTTTGTTTTATTGCACTTTTGGGAGTTAAGGCTTTTATTTTGAAATCGACACCCTTACTTTTCCGGTCCTCCGGGACACGCATCTTGCCTGCTTCCTGGTTGTGAGTCAGTCTCTCCGGGGATTCCGAGAGCTCACGTGCTGCAGTGCAGATGACTATTCCTAATTCTGGTGCATTGTGTTGCATTGTAATCTAACAGGAGGGAAATAAAGACCGTCAACAGTCATCCATGTCTGTCGTCCTTAACACAACGCCGTCAGAGTACACCGGTCACACTAGGGTGAACCTACCTCCACAGTAGGTTCTAACGGCATACAGCTCACACACACACACACACACACACACACACACACACACACACACACACACACACACACACACACACACACAGGCTATGTGTTCCATAGCCTTCTCACAAAGATGTTTTTCACAGATCTTGAGTAAAAAGCTAACTATGTGGTTTGACAAATTCAACAGCTATGTTGAAGGCTGAGCCCTCTTCTCTACTCCCTACTACACAGTAGGAGCTGCATTTCTAACAGCATAGAGTCAACAGATACATTGGTCAGAAATGAAAATGTTGTGATAGAAAAAAATGCCCTTTTTTGGTGGAATGATACCTCCTGTTGTAAAGAAAGGATTTTTCCACAAAGGGCAAGAGTGCAGAAATGTGAAGGTAAACAATAATGTCCACACAGAGCAGACGTCAATGTTCTCAAAGCACATTCATTGTTGATGTAATGTATGTGAGTAAAAAACCAGCATGGAAATGGAACTATCATTTGTTTGAAATCTAAGTGTGGATTTAATTCATGGCAAAACATGTTGGTCCCCCCAAACCACACATACAGTCATAACCCCTAAAACATATATACAGTACAGTCATAACCCCTAAAACACATACTGTACAGTCATAACCCCTAAAACACACATACAACCATAACCCCCAAAACATACATACAGTCATAACCCCTAAAACACAGTGTAATGGGAAATATTAAAGGACTAAACGATGAGCCGTTTACAAATCATTCTGAGTCATTATTAATAATAAGAAGAACGTTTATTTCACCGTGGCCACAAATAAAAGGACAGTGTGGTAATATTGAGTTGAATTTCATAAACAGCCTTGTATACTGTTTAGCAGAAGTGGTGGCAGGGATAGTTGAATAGACAAAGGTCACCCCCACTAGGTGATCAGATTAGTACTGTATGGTAAATAAGGCCCAAAGGGTCAAAGCGATCATGTCACACCCCCCCTCGTGAGACAAGCCAGGCCCCTTCATCTCAGCAAAAGATCACACGGACGTGGGCCACCGATGGGCCCCTTCTGTCTCTGTCCCATCAACGTCGCCACAACCCCAGGGGGGGGGGGGCTGCCAGCGCCCACAAGGACACCCCCCACAAGAGATCAACCCCCACAAGAAGACGCTGGATTGGACCAACCATATGTATTATTGGCTAGAAATGATAGGATATAAGGGCCTACATAGGGTTATTCTGGAGCTCTCAGACCGAACCAACCCAGGGGGTCTGTTGAGCTCCACCGCTTCACCACCAGAGAGACTGCTGTGCTGTTTGCATTTTATGTGAGTAAAATCATGGGAAAACACCATTTGTTGTTTAAAGTTTAGTGTAAATCCTTAATCTCTGAAACCAGATTTACTCATGTATAAATGTGTGCAGCATGGTCAATGTATGTTCAGATTATGTTACCGACTGTTTTATGTACATTATTGAGGTTGGAGATGCAAACCTGATTGTGATATTTCTGTACAACAGACAGCTCTGTTAATGTTCTCTGATCATCTTTTGTATGTAAAAGTCAACCTTTTATTCACCCTTGGCCCTGACTCAAATAAATCAGTTGAGTTGAAATACAGTTCTGGTTTGTCTGGCGTAAACGTTTTATTCCTCATCTGCTAAGTCAGAGGAGGAGACCAACAATTCTACAAGTATGAATCCTTCCTCCTCCTTCCAGATAGTCAATCTCCTCAAATTATTGTAGAAAGTCTGTGGGAATTTACCACAGAAATGGTGCCGTTCTTCCCATCCTTTGTGTCTCCCCCTGAAAAGGTGCGGTAGGGTCTTGTCATATGTATCGTATCTGGACCTTGCTGTGTGTTGGGGACACGGGGCAAAGAGCTGGGGTGTTGCTGCGTTTGGAGTGATTAACGATGGGCTTGTTGTCTGAATGGAGGAGAGAGAGGGACGGGGTGAAGGTTGGTTGTGTACGCCACTGTTTGGGGCCCACGGTGAATATGGCTTTTGCATGCAGGGTCAGGGGGTGCGGTGTCTTAGGTTAGGATGTCCGGAGGTATGACGATCGCGCTTGTTGTGCAGTGAACATGCAAACTTGGGCTTTTTGTGTTTGTATGTTCATTCAGACACAGGAGGCCGGTCTCGGCCCAGCGGGCCACGGGGGTTGGGTTGGTTAACTCGTATGGAATATACTTTATGAACTATACGGGGGAGTTGCACCAAGAAGGTTGGTGGCGCACAGACTATCTGGTCATGATGTAAAGGGAGATAGCGTCGCATGACGGCAGGTAAAAGGCTTTTCTGGCTAGGAAGCGCGGCGATCTGGTGTGTGCGACAGGGGCGCGTTCTGAGTATATAAATTCCCTAAAAATTATTCTCAGGAAGAGGGCGCGGGTAATGGTTGATTAAGATTTTTTTGTTCTGAATGGGGAGAGAGCTGTGTATAAGAAGAGCTCTGTTGTTATTTAGAACATGCAAATCAGGTATGGTAAAGATGAGTTTGGCCCCTGCATGATCGGGGAACTTGGTCTGTGCGATTGCAGGATTAACACGTAATAATTAATAGAGGGTAGGGGTGCCGGCGTGTTCAAGAAGGCTCAATAATGAATGGTTTGCTGGCTGATCACGTGATAGTCGGGACGTGTCTGCAGGGACCTATTCGGCCGAATTAAATGAAGATGTGTGTTCGTCCTTAGGCATACAATCGAATTGGGTCCGGAGATCCCTTTTTAATCTTGAGCGAAACCGGCGTGTTGATTAATTACGTTCGCTGTGATACAAAAACAATTCGGTCAAACTGACTGATAAGTACTTAATGGTTGTATGGAGAGTATGGCTATGGTTAAGAAATGCATGAATGGGTTATGGCTGTGGTTGGGAATGATTGGCGTAACGTAGGAGCTTATTGTTATTTTGTTATGATATTTTAATAACCAGCGAACATAGGTCGGATGCGAGTCCTACTGTTGGTTGGGGCTAGCTAGCTTAGCTCTGTGGAAAAGTCCGCGGTGAAACTGGGGACGTTACGATGGCGTTATGAGAGGATTGATTAAACGCTGTGGCGGCGAGTACAGGTGAGAGGCGAATCTAGACGTGGACGGGAGAAATTGTGGCCGTTTTGAGGGTTATTATTGATGCAGTAACGATGGTATAATATGATATTAGGGATTCGCTGCTTGGTGACGTCATAGTGTTGTGGAGAGTATGTAACGTTCGCGGTGCTATGAAGTGAGGCGGAGTAGGTAGGAGAAAGGATTCGTGTTGAACTATATGTGCGGCGTTGGTCGGTGTAAATGTTTTAAAAATTATTTTCTGTTAGAGTGGTTGGTTATTTTAAGCTTGTGTGAGTTGTTTATGCTTTGGTTGGTACTGAGCGAATTGCGTGGATGAACGGATCTTGAAAGGCACGGCTCCCGTGAGGGCCTTGAACGTCGCATTAGAGCTGGCTAAAGCTAGTTAGCTTGCATGCCGTTGTTTTGTGGCGTTTGCGGGCGGCAGATATTACGTTTCGAGTTTTGAGGATGATGTTGGGGAAGGGGTAGATAACGTGATGGATAACGTGATGAATGTCGTGGCAGATTATGAATATCGGGGCATGTTATGAATGTCGTGGCAGATTTTGGTTGTCGTAAACGACGTTATAACAGCCGCTTCGGTTGCAACTGCGCATGCGCGGTACAACGTGGATTGGGTCTAGTGCATTCGTGATAGTTCGCTCAGGGGACAGGAATAACGGGTAAGAGAATATTCTGCATTATGTAATATGGCGGTATTTGTATATTGTGCATTGTATTTTTGTGTAAGCAGGGGAAGAGATGTAACATGTATGGTGGTTAGGTTGCAAACAATACAGTGAGCCTATTGAGGAGGAATGAGATAATGGATACATTGCCTATGATAGATCTGGGGTTCACGAACCGGCTATAACTGGGTAGATTGTATTATTGTCTTTGATGCACAGGGGTATATTTTTAACCAGGGGGGAATGATTAGGGATTGATTAAAAATAAGTACAGCTCAATACACACAATTGTTAAGGAGATGCAGACCAGAGGAAGACTTTTGTTAAAATACATCATAACTTTTATTGCATACATGATACACAGATAAACGGTAGTTTGAGAGTAGTTATAGGCTGAATTTGGGAAAATGGCTCTACACTAGAGTACGTGTTGCTTGCAGTAAAATCAATTTATCACATGTGTATGAAGAAAGGAGCATTTAGGACTAACCACTATAAATGTTATGCTGAAATGAATGATGCCTACATATATAATAATTAGAGTTGATGGACATTTCCAGTTTTTTTAATTTGTGTAACATGTACAATTGTATGCTTGGAATAATGATGTTTTGTTTTATGTAGCTTGAATTAAGGTGCTTGTATAGAATGCATTGATGTTGAAATGTCAGATATTGATACTTGTTATAGCTTTAAGGCCATTGATTTAAATAGGATAATGTTTAGATTAATGTTTGCTGCAAGTCTTTAGATCATGAGGATGATAATTTAGTGATGTAGGCTTGTTGGGGTATATTTTCTTTGCATTGCTAGGTTGAAATACTGTTAGAATGTTATGTCGTTAAATGCCATTTGCAAATCCTTGGGTCACAGTGGGATAATTTGGTGACAGGGGGTTGTTTAGAAGCTGCTATGATGTAGGATTGTGTTTTAGCAGTTATTATAAATGTTTGATAGATGATTTGTGTATGAAGTGATTAATCCTTCTGTTGAGTTACAGGGAGGTCACGGAAACTCACAGGAGTGGCTCAGGCTATCTTTACTAGGCAGTAAACGGCCAAGGGGGGTCGTGTATACAGCTGTTTACAATGGCTGTTTGTTCTTTTATGACAGGATGAGAGAGATTAGATGCAACAGGAGAGGGTCAGAGGTGAAGATGCAGGAGAACAGTCATAGTGAGATAACAGATGGCGTTAGAGCAGAAGACAGGAAGTGGAGGTAGTGGGCCAGGGGGCCAGGAAGTGACAGGAAGGTGAGACAGGGGAGAGAACAGGGAACAGCTGGGTTAAGTGAGTGAGACAATCAAGAAAGTGGCATTCATTTGGGGTTATGACTTATGAATGTTAACTGGTTGATAAAGGAATATTTGGATCTGTCTGTGCACTGGAAGGCATGAATAGGTCTGAATTAAAGATGGATTCCAGTCCGTCTTTGAAGTGAGAGTAGAGGTTAAGAAGAGATGAGTGTAGCCTGATGAGAGAGCAGAAGAGATGAGTGCAGAAGAACTAACCTTTGTTTGTCAGAAGTGTGAAATGATTAACGAGTGTGGTGAAAGGTATATGTTTATAATATGAATGAGGAGTGGATGATGTTGAATTGTGATGTTTGGGGGCGTTTAGCTTTTATTTCTTTTTTAGAATGTGTTGTGGCACTGTGAAAGTGGAGGTTTGGTTGAGTTGGTACAGATGTTATTTTTTATTTAAATTTAACTTAATTACCCATTCACACACAGGCACACACACACACAGACACACACACACACAGACACACGCAGACACACATTCACACAATCTGATTTCACATACATACACGCACACATCTTAGCTTTCACTTGAGGTGAAACTAGTCTTAGGAATAACAGAATGTGTTTAGGTAAGGAGTGTATCGAACCACTTGGGTTATACCATTATCATTTGTTTCATATCGTTTGTTTTACTGAAGGAGTTTGTCTTTATTACTTTCATTTGATTTGATTTCTGTTGAATGTTTTGCAGGGATGAGGTATTGAAGTTAAAATTTTTAGATTTCTTTTCTATTTTTGATCTATGATTATGTGGCCTGAATGGGTGTGAATGGGGCCTGTAGAGGGAGAATGTGCTGGCTTAAGAGGTGTCAAAGTCACTGACATGTGTGGATGGTACGGTTGGCGGATGAGATGTTGAATGGGGGGTTTTGGAAAACCTGGTTTTTATTTTATTTTATTGATTTACTGTTTTAGGTATGAAAGCGTTAGATGTAGAGTTTTGATTTCTTTTCTTTTCTTTCTAAATAACCATTAAGGTGGTCTGCGGTTGGAGCTGCGTAATTTCATTTGATTTGCTTTCACATCTGTTGGAATGTTTTTTTTGATTATTTGCCTTTTGTTTGTTGTTTCTCTGTCATGATCTGGTGAGAGGACTGTTGGAGCGTGAGATGCATTGGGACAGATCGATGGCAGTTAAGTGGTCCCCTCACGTTTTGCATAATGGTTAACCATTTGGCGTCTCTTGAGAAATATTTGACATATTGTATAAAGAAAATTTGTTCTGTGTTTTTGTTCCCTTGCAGTTCAGTCGGAAGGGAGGATGGACCATCACAAGTGGAGGGATCATGGGGAAAATGTGTAGGAATACATTTCATTAGATTATGACACGATGGTGTGAACCCGTTCAGTCAGTTCCTGTGGGAGATTGTTGGACTGTGGAAAGAGGTCGCTTGTAGACGCGGCCCCTCCTTCAATATAGCCCCGGATACAAAGGCCGGAGGTTGAGACAAACCTCCAGACTGACGGAGTCGTTCGTCTGTAGATCCATGGAAATACAGTCATGGGACAGAATATGACGAGGTCCAGGCCTACGAACATTGGCTTCAGCTGAGGCTGGCCGACATGGGGTGGAGGGGGGGGGGGGGGAAACGGTCAGAGACTGTGCAGCCAAAGCGTTGAACAAGGGCCTCTGTGTGATTGATTGGTATGTTGGACGGGAGGTGACTGAACGGTAACAACTGGTATAGATTATGACACAACGCAAGAGTACTAAGATATTAGGTGTAGGTTATGGCCGACATGGTGAAAAAAAATTTTTCCTTGCGTGCTGCTCCGCCCTCCCTGTCCGTCTGTGCGCAGAGGTGGTAAGATTTATGTCCATAGGGATGTTCATAAAAGGGGGGAGAGGTGAGAAGACCAACTGAGTTGATTATGCAAAATGTGATTGGGCTGACTTGGAAAAGGAATTAACAGGAGAGGAGAAGCAAAATGTATGAAAGAATGAATAATAATTTCTGTGTCTCCCCAGATCATATAAACGGATACCATAATTTTAAAAAATTGTGTTTTATTTGAAATGTGTAATGGTTAGATTAAATTGTTTTAATTGTTTTTAGCATATTCAATGTGCCCAGAGGACGAGGCCGGATGAAAGAGTGGTAAACACTGTTTCATTTAAGGCAGAGTAGGTTAATTGGGGTTCTGGATGAATGGGTCATTTGAATTCCCCGGGAGGGGGCCATAGTCAGGGGAAATGTGGGAAAGAAAAGAAGAAGACAAGAAGGCAAAAATTGATGAGATGTACCAAAGAAGAATGGAACAAATTGAGAAGAAAAATTGTGAAAAATTCAAAATTTATGATTTTTGTAATTATGTTAAATTTTATGGCTAGTATGTATAGAAAATCAAGTCAATATATCATATGTGACGATAAGAATCGTCAAAACGGGGAATGTGGTAATATTGAGTTGAATTTCATAAACAGCCTTGTATACTGTTTAGCAGAAGTGGTGGCAGGGATAGTTGAATAGACAAAGGTCACCCCCACTAGGTGATCAGATTAGTACTGTATGGTAAATAAGGCCCAAAGGGTCAAAGCGATCATGTCACACCCCCCCTCGTGAGACAAGCCAGGCCCCTTCATCTCAGCAAAAGATCACACGGACGTGGGCCACCGATGGGCCCCTTCTGTCTCTGTCCCATCAACGTCGCCACAACCCCAGGGGGGGGGGGGCTGCCAGCGCCCACAAGGACACCCCCCACAAGAGATCAACCCCCACAAGAAGACGCTGGATTGGACCAGCCATATGTATTATTGGCTAGAAATGATAGGATATAAGGGCCTACATAGGGTTATTCTGGAGCTCTCAGACCGAACCAACCCAGGGGGTCTGTTGAGCTCCACCGCTTCACCACCAGAGAGACTGCTGTGCTGTTTGCATTTTATGTGAGTAAAATCATGGGAAAACACCATTTGTTGTTTAAAGTTTAGTGTAAATCCTTAATCTCTGAAACCAGATTTACTCATGTATAAATGTGTGCAGCATGGTCAATGTATGTTCAGATTATGTTACCGACTGTTTTATGTACATTATTGAGGTTGGAGATGCAAACCTGATTGTGATATTTCTGTACAACAGACAGCTCTGTTAATGTTCTCTGATCATCTTTTGTATGTAAAAGTCAACCTTTTATTCACCCTTGGCCCTGACTCAAATAAATCAGTTGAGTTGAAATACAGTTCTGGTTTGTCTGGCGTAAACGTTTTATTCCTCATCTGCTAAGTCAGAGGAGGAGACCAACAATTCTACAAGTATGAATCCTTCCTCCTCCTTCCAGATAGTCAATCTCCTCAAATTATTGTAGAAAGTCTGTGGGAATTTACCACAACAGCCTACAGTCAGAGACAATAACACATTAGCGTCTGGCCATAGACTGACCCCGAGCACTTGTTCAGACATATGTTAAATACACAGTTGTCAGTCATAACATAATATCAGATATGATGATGAAGGTAAACAAAAATGGTTCTCAGTCAGTGGGAACAACAACAAAGAAGTTATGGCTGGGGGAATGTCAGAGTGTTCTTAAAGAGACATACACACATTAACCAGTCAAGCTGGTCATACTGAAAGTCACGCTGTATAACATGATGTCTCAACACAGATCTATAAGAACATGATAATATATTCCACGACAACAGATACAACCATAACCCCTAAAACACACATACAACCATAACCATCTAAACACACATAGTCATAACCCCCAAAACACACATACAACCATAACCCCTAAAACACACATAGTCATAACCCCCAAAACACACATACAACCATAACCCCTAAAACACACATAGTCATAACCCCCAAAACACACATACAACCATAACCCCTAAAACACACATACAACCATAACCATCTAAACACACATAGTCATAACCCCCAAAACACACATACAACCATAACCCCTAAAACACACATAGTCATAACCCCCAAAACACACATACAACCATAACCCCTAAAACACACATACAACCATAATCCCCAAAACATACATACAGTACAGTCATAACCCCTAAGACACACATACAGTCATAACACCCGCAAAACACTCCCCCCCCCCCTTTTTATTCACAGAAAAAAGTGCATGGAACTCTTTCTGTTGTATGTGCCTTGCAAAAAAATATATATATATTCTATTTATTTTTGGGCTTTCTGTATTTTTCACCCATCCCACTTTAGTCGTTATGCCAATTCCCTTCCTGGTCGTAGTAGAAGTCGCAGTTTACAATGACCAGGACACATACCCCACCGGCTTCCCACCTGCTAACACTGCCAATTGTGTTAGTAGGGACGACTGACCAAGCCGGAGGTACCGCTGACAGCTGGATTCGATCCCAGAGTCTCTGCGGTGGTAGGCGAGTGCTTAGTCCAGTGCGCTATCCAGCCGCACCTCCTTGCACAATCTTAACAGGCAACAACAGCAGTACTATCTCCTCTCCTCCCTTCCTCTCCTTATCACAGAGAATTTGGCAATCAATATACGGGGACATGGGAGGTCCCGTATGGGACAAACCAATTTAGCGCAATATACAGAACATCCTGGCTAATATGGGATAGTCGGCAACTCTAGGTGGGAACAAAACAAGAAATTGCTGTTAATTTAGCTTGCTATTGTAGGAACCTTGCTAGCTCCACTAAATGCACTGCATTGGTAAATGGACTGCTTTTATTTAGTGCTTTTATCATAATTTATATATATACTTCATCAGATCATATATTTAGCTTTTAGCATTCTTAGATTATATATTAGATTAGATTTAGATTATTGGATTATTAGATTATATATTGCATATATTTAGCTTTTTTTTAGACTATATATTAGATTAAGATTATTGGATTAGATTATATATTGTAACTATTATTGTAGGGCAAATATAACAGAGGGCATACATACCCTCACCTCAAACTTGAATCTGAGCTGGGCAATTCAGTAGATATATTTCCAGATGACAAAGGAAAATTGTTGATGGTTCCTCAAAGTGTATCCTTAAGGGACATTGTCTTGGAAAATCAAACTCTACAGAGGGAGCTCAAGGTTTGGAGGGCCAAGTCAACCAATCTCAACAAGATCATAGATCAAACTTCATCATATATCAGATCAATTAGTCAGGGGATGACTCCCTGGCCATTCCAACCATCTGATGTGAAAGATAGATATGCTCATATGTCCATACCAGAACAACTAGAACGGCTTCTTGTTGGACTGCTCACTGGAAATCCTGACACCAAAACTCAAACACAGAGAGTCAAATGCTCTGGTTCAGTCATTTAGTCAGGACATAATATATGCTGTGACATGTGGTCAACACAAACCACCAAAGCACCTTCTACTTCCTTATGCAGTAGAACCTTGCCAGGTAACACTGAGCTCATCCAAACACTGAACAAGCTTGGGCATGGGGTCTCTTACTCCCAACTTGAAGAGAATGACACTGCTCTGTGTCTCTAAAAGCTAGCAACAGCCTCAAACCAGAGAGTTGTACTTCCAGCATTCATCAAGCCTCATGTCTTCACCAATCTTGCATGGGACAATATCGATAGACTTGAGGAAACTCTCACTGGAAAGGGCACATCACATAGAGTCAATGGCATAGTTGTACATGCCAATGTCTATGGACCACAACTGCCAAGAGCTGAGCTTTTAATATCAGCACCAGGGACCAAGAACCAATCACACAAGATATAGTAGGGTATCTGCCAACCATCAATTCACCAGCCACACAGTTGAACACAGTGTATCAATCAGAGATAATCAGGAAGGAACTGCATCTAGAAACAATTGTGGTAGTCATGGATCAAGCACACTATGCGAAAGCCACTGAAATTGCCTGGAAGCACAAAGATCGCTTCTCCAACATTCTTCTCAGAATGGGGACATTCCATACCATATGTAATGCCTTAGCCATCCTAGGAAAGCGATTTCGGGATGCTGGTCTAAAGGACATATGCATAGAGGCTGGAATTGTCGCAGAGGGTTCTGTCAATGGAGTCCTTGATGGTAAACACTATAACCGTGCTGTCAGGGTCCACAAGTACATCTATGAAGCACTGATAAGACTCGCATGGGCAGAGTTCAGAGTTCACACCATGGGTTGAGGACAGTGTTTCAGAGAAGAGTGGGATGATCAAATCATTCTTGGATAATGTGAAAGACATTGATTGATTGATTAATTGATTGAAACCTTTATTTTAATGCAGGTGACCTCTGAGGTGAGGCCACCTCATTTACAGAACTGCTGAGTGTACAACCAGATAAAACAACACAACAATGTGCAGTGCAATCAGTTAAAAACAGTTACAACATGACATGGCCAGTGTCTTGAACCAACAGACGGCGAACAATATGCTGCAACGTCCACTCTTAGCTGAGCTGATAACCCTGTGGACAGACTTTCTGGAACACCTCCGTCACAACAATGGAGAGCTTTCTGCATTCTGGATGTCATACATTGACATGGTAGAGGACGTAATACTTGGCCTTCTGCGTGCCTCTCGTGAGGGGGACTGTCTGGGAGTTGCACCTCCATGCTATAAGAACCATGATCCCATGGTGCTTTGCCTATGATAAGATAAATTATGCCAGGTACCTGTCCCCTTACTTTGCTCAGATGACAAACCTCCCAGAGAAGGCCTCCCAGGCCAATTCTCGGCGCAGCTGTCAAGTAACAACCCCTTTGGACGGATCCCTGTGGACCAGGCTACTGAAGTCACAGTTAACAAAGACGCACAGACTCCTGGAAGACTTGGAAGACTTGGAAAATGATTGTGATTATTAGGTTATTAATAGTGCTGTCAGGTGATTAAAAAAATTAATCTAATTAATGACAGGATTTGTAATTAATTAATCGAATTAATCGCATAACCATTTTAGGCCTGCTATTTTATATTCTATAATCATATTTCAAATTGCATGTGTCCGGATGGCAGAATTCAGTACTGTATCTACAAAACCTTCTGTTTAATAGGGGTGGGAATCACCAGTTTCACCACGATACGATACGATATCGATTCTTTGGACAGCGATACGATATTTGCCGATATCACAAAGTCTGCCACGATACGATACGATTCGATTCAGGTGCCTGCGATCGATATGAGACGATATTATGTGCCCATTTAACACAATCAGTCACATTTAGATCAACTAAAAAAAGGCTACGGAAATATCAATTGACGTTTTTATTTTTGAGCTCCAAATATTTATATATTGAGCTTTAAACTTTAAGTAAAATGTTTTGGAACTCACAACACGCAACCTAAAACCCCTCCCTCTCCCAAACTGTTCCTACAATTGTTTTATGTTGCATGATGATCATGAATACATTTATTATGTATTCATGTTTAAATATCAACATTATCTGTCCATCCTCAGTAAATAATATCAATATAACAATACTCCTGACTTCATCTGTCTTTTCAAATGCACACACAGAATGCCCCTCCCCCAGTCCCCACACAGAAAGGTAGAATGCCCCCGACCCCCCCCTCCTCCTTCCCCTCTCCTCTCTCCTGTTCTCTCACGGTTAGCTGCTTAGCTTAGTTAGCTTAAGCAGCTAACGTAACGTTAATTTAGATCTGCCGTGGGCATAAAGGAATGGTGACGATGCAAAGCATGTTAGATGCATTTGACCCGTTGCGGGGAAAAAACTGCACAGACTTATATCGGGTCGCAAAATAGGCGCTCTGACTGTAGCCCTGCTGTGCTGTACAGAGCTACACAACGTTTGACTACTGGGCGGATACGACTCGCCGGATTTTCAAAATAAGAGTATCGCAATATGAATCGATCTTTTTACGTTGCATCGATCCTATTTGATGGCCAAAACATTTACATCATCTGAGTATACCTTTTTAAACTGTATCATAAATGTTGTATTTTTTATGTATTGTCATCACATTTACAGTTACATTTGTAGTCAAGGAGTAGGAGAACACATATTATCCATGGGATATTGGTTATAATGGTCATATTGTAAGGGTCCACCTGTCCTAGGACCCTCCCCTCCTTTCCGTCCTCCTTAACAGCCCCCACCCTTGCACCGACTTTCCACTACTCCTCAACAGCCCCCACCTTTGCACATACCTTTCCCATCTGTACCTCTCCCTGCTGGACATTCATCTGAACTTCCCCTTATCTCCCTCAAGCATACCCTCCTGGTGCACTGGTGTATATTTAATGTCTACATGTCTCTCTGTGCCCTTCCCCTGCTACTTTGTCTCTTGTTCCCCTGTTAAATGTTATGTTCCTTGTTTATTAGTTCCTTGTGTGGTTGTTTGGTTGTTATGTTTACTCTGTCTAGTGTTCAGTCTTTTCTTGTGTGTGTTTCCTTCCTGGTTGTCTCACCCCATGTGCGTCTTGTTTTGCTAATTGCCCTGCTGTCTCTCTAGTGTTAATTGTTCCCCCTATATAAGATAAGATAAGATAAGAGATAAGATATTCCTTTATTGATCCCCTTGGGGAAATTCCAGTGACAATGGCACAACATAAATTCAAACAGACATGTACATTTGTTGACTACAGAATGCCTGAGACACCATATGCGATAGTCGGCTGCGACAACACCGGGGTGTCGTTGCGCCAGGTGGCGGGAGGGAGGGTGGAAAGATTGTCCAGCGGGAGGGGGCAGGGATGGGGGGGATCGGGTTTTGGTGATGAGACAGTCATTTAGGCTCCCCCCTCCAGCGCGCGTACTAGTCGGCTGCCGTCACCATCACGTGGGAGTGGCGCCGGGCGTACACGCGGGAGGGGGGATTGGGTAGGGAGTGGGGGTGTGGGAAGCCGCTTGCCACTCTTATCTCCCAGAGGGCCTTCGACTCCAGCAGCTCCCTGTTTCGACCTTGGTCCAGGAATTTGTTTTGGCTGACTGACTGGCACATTTATCCCAGCCACGTCACTTTAAATTTGATTTGAATAGAGTGAAATATAACTCTATTGATTTGACTGGAGTGAGTTTTAACAACTCCGTCCAAATGACTGAATGCATTATTAGTCCAAGTGTCCAAGTGTCTTAATCAGTTCATTTTGGTAGGTCCTGTGCGCGGTAAACAGATCCAAAATCTTCTTATTGCAGTCCAAAAGCTTCGATAATAAAAAAAATTACCACGTCTTCAAGTTGGTAGCCCGATTATGATGTCCCAATAGGCAGAGAGGGTTAGCCTTATTCTGCTTCTTGAAGAAAATATGCAATCCACTGATTAGATCCATTTAGAGTTGATTTGAGTATAGTGCGGCAACCGGCACGAAGCAGAGCATAGCAGCGTCGGGCTCCATGGAGCAGTAGAGGCGGCGGTAGGAACGGCCTTGAGGTAGGGCTGGGCGATATGACGATATTATATAAATATCGGGTACAGTTCATTAACGATACACTTTTTAAACGTATCGTGGATATCGTGATGTTTTGCCCAAGAGGCTTGTGTCGCGTCAATCTGGTCCACACGTTGACACTTTTGAACAGCGCCGCCCCACACACACACACTACTGCATCAAAAGTTACTACTTATGATAAACAAAGGCATTCGTTTTGTGGCATTAACGTTATATAGTTACACTTTCAATAACATCAGCGTATTTACATAGCAACGACCGAGGTCGACCTAGATATAGCAAGCATTAGTCGTTCATATCTCAGCCCGTGCTGGCTCAGTTGTGCCCATTCTGCGGTCTGTTAATAACGTTTTCAATCAGACAGATGTATGGAAAGGCTTTTATTATAACATCCGTTGCAGTAAAATCATTATGTCTCCAGTCGTTTAGTCATTCTGCGGAGCTAAAAGCTAAACGTCGGCCGCGGCGAGCTACCGCTGCCATTGTTGTTGTCATTTAGCTCTCCAATGGCGGAAGTAAAAAATGAATACGCGCTTGCCGATTGGTGCTAAGAACAGCAGGGCGGGTGCAAGCGATGTGACGTAATTGGCAGACGCGACTGTCAATCAAAATGATTCTGTTTGCCGACTGAATGAATGAAAACGTTATTAACAGATTGCAGCATGGGTACAATACAGTACAGCTCAATACAACAACAGTCAACAGTGGACTGGAGGATGCAGACCAGAGAAAGACTTTCGTCTTGTTTACATCAGGGTCCCCCATTTTCAATTCATCATATTTCATATCTAAATCATATAATATCTCATTGCTAAATATATGCAATATATAATCTAATAATCCAATAATCTAAATCTAATATATAATATAAAAATGCTAAATGCATGGGTATTTTATTTTGTCTTTAATGTTAGCTTGCAAACTCAAATACTGTCTTGGTAAGCCTCATAATGAATTGTTTGGGGAAAAAAAGAAAAACATTGTGATGCGTATCGTGTATCGCCGAAAGGTCAGAAAATATCGTGATATCATATTTAGGCCATATCGCCCAGCCCTACCTTGAGGAGCCTGGGGAGAGGAGAGAAATGCGACTGTTTCTGGGAAGAGCTGGGAAGGAAAGGATCACTATAATCACTATATCTGGTGTGTGTTCCCTACCCTCCATTGTCGGTTCATCGTTTGTTGCCAGTGTTTCAGTTCCATGTCTTGATGTTTGTGTTCCTGGTCTGTCTGCCGTTGATTTTGCTTTGCTCTCCCATTATAGTAAGTGTTCCCAGTGTTAGTGTTGTTTTGTTTTCAGACGTGTTTACAGTCTAGTTTTTGTTAGTGTTTATTTTGTAGATTAGTTTGTGCCTTCCCTACCAGCTCTTTATGAGATTCCTTGTTTTGTTTACTACCTTTTTTAAACAAAGACCTTTCACCCCTGGCTCCACGTCTCGTCTGCCGTCCCAAAAATCACTATGAAAGTTAGTCCCCCAAGATGGTACCGACCAACCCTACTGGCTCACGGCCTAAGAGAAGGAGGAAGAAGGCAGAATCTTGCGCAACATGAGTAACGCGGCACATCATATATAATTCAACAGCCCAATGCAAGCCAGAGTGACAGGCAGGAGCAAGAGTTCCAAGATGAGTTCCAAGATGTCTACAGATGAAGAAATATACACCAATGTAGATGATGATGAAACAGATAAACCTAAAGCAATAAGGTCCATGATGAATATTGATGACCTGCAGAACAGGTCTACAAGGGATCCAGCTGGAAGCCAACTTGCAGGTACATAGACAGTCTTTATGTTGTATATGATCATGTAGAATGATGCGACAGAAAATTGGTTTCCTGTACAGAAACGGATCCAATTTTCCTCTAATTAGTAGAAAAAGAATTGTGGTGATGTAATTTATAGGCATGCTGCGGCATCAACTCTTAAACCTCTGGATTCTGCATATCACTCAGCTCTTAGATTTATTACTGGTGAGGTGACAGATATGATACTCACCATTGTGTCCTGCCACAGGAAAATTCGCAGAGTCAAATTTACTCAAATTGAGTAAAATTTTACTCCCAAAAAGACAGTATTGGCTCCGACTCCAGATAGAGTGAAAATGACTCTTGTCACAGAGTTAAATCTTCAGAGTTATTTCTACTCCATTTAGTGTTAACATTTAACTCTACAAAATACCAACTTACTCCATTTAGCATAAAGTAAAAACAACTCTAACATCTATAGAGTTATTTTTCACTCAATATAGAGATATTTTAAGTTATATTTCACTCAATATAGAGTGGTATTTTAATCAATATAGAGTTATATTTTCACTCAATAGAGTTATATTTCACTCAATATAGAGATATTTTAAGTTATATTTCACTCAATATAGAGATACTTAAAGTTATATTTCACTCAATATAGAGTGGTATTTTAATCAATATAGAGTTGTAATTCCCTCAATATGGAGTTGTAGTTCACTCAATATAGAATAGATTTCACTCGATATAGAATATCATATTTCACTCAATATAGAGTGGTATTTTAATCAATATAGAGTTGTAATTCCCTCAATATGGAGTTGTAGTTCACTCAATATAGAATAGATTTCACTCGATATAGAATATCATATTTCACTCAATATAGAGTGGTATTTTAATCAATATAGAGTTGTAATTCCCTCAATATGGAGTTGTAGTTCACTCAATATAGAATAGATTTCACTCAATATAGAATATCATATTTCACTCAATATAGAATTAAATAATAATTTACTCTGGAATAATACATTTAAAATAAACGGGGGCAAAGCAGAAATCAGTATTTAACAATGCACTTTTATTTGCAACATGCAGGCATATCCTTTGGGATGTAAACAGTTTTACAACTAATAAAATAAGATTCATCAATATAAGCTTGTGCAATCTTTGTTTTCAGTTGCCAAGAAATTTGAAATTCCTAGTACCTTGGACTTAAAGGTCTATGATGACTTAAAACACTGAAGTCGACAAGGAGGCGTTTCAGTTGGGATGCAAACAGTTTTACAACAGCGTGTGAGAATCATGACTTCAAGGGGCGATCGATAGAAAGAAAAAAAGGTCATTAATAAAATAAGATTCATCAATAAGCTTGTGCAATCTTTGTTTTCAGTTGCCAAGAAATTTGAAATTCCTAGTACCTTGGACTTAAAGGTCTATGATGACTTAAAACACTGAAGTCGACAAGGAGGCGTTTCAGTTAAAGAAACCAGACATGGGTGTGTTGGAGATTTGTTCACCCCAAGTTGCTTATTAACATGGAGCCTAGCCTCATCCAAAATGTCACACAGGTACTGTATATGTTTGTACTTTGAAATGATCTTTGTTTCTATACGCCCAATGTAATGTAACATAGTAAAAAAAAAAAAAAAAACACGTCTGAGGAAGAACTTGCTTGGTGTGGATCCTTCCTAATCTTTTTACATTACACTTGTCACAAACATTCCTCTCTTGCTAATCACACTTGGTATATGTCTACGTGATTGTTAGATTCAGTGAGCCCCTCTGCAAACAACTCCATTATATACAAAAATCACCATGACTTCAAGGCTTCATGGGGAGAGTAATCGATAGAAAAAAGGTCATAAATAAAAGACAATTACATTTTGGCCTCTGTAAAGTGACAGCAGCATCTGCACCCTTTTAAAAAGGGATAGCTCACCCAAAAAAAGAAATCTACCAATTACACACCCCATGAATCCTTGAATTCATGGAGATTTGTTTGTTTGTCGCATTCCTGAGCCAATAATTCAAGCCAGTCATCAAATTATTGGCTCAGGAATGCAACAAAAAGAAATCACCATGACTTCAATTAAGGCTTCATGGGGAGAGTAATCGATCAATTACATTTTGGCCTCTGTAAAGTGACAGCAGCATCTGTACACCCTTTTAAAAAGGGATAGCTCACCCAAAAAAAGAAATCTACCAATTACACACCCCATGAATCCTTGAATTCATGGAGATTTGTTTGTTTGTCGCATTCCTGAGCCAATAATTCAAGCCAGTCATCAAATTATTGGCTCAGGAATGCAACAAAAAGAAATCACCATGACTTCAATTAAGGCTTCATGGGGAGAGTAATCGATCAATTACATTTTGGCCTCTGTAAAGTGACAGCAGCATCTGTACACCCTTTTAAAAAGGGATAGCTCACCCAAAAAAAGAAATCTACCAATTACACACCCCATGAATCCTTGAATTCATGGAGATTTGTTTGTTTGTCGCATTCCTGAGCCAATAATTCAAGCCAGTCATCAAATTATTGGCTCAGGAATGCAACAAAAAGAAATCACCATGACTTCAATTAAGGCTTCATGGGGAGAGTAATCGATCAATTACATTTTGGCCTCTGTAAAGTGACAGCAGCATCTGTACACCCTTTTAAAAAGGGATAGCTCACCCAAAAAAAGAAATCTACCAATTACACACCCCATGAATCCTTGAATTCATGGAGATTTGTTTGTTTGTCGCATTCCTGAGCCAATAATTCAAGCCAGTCATCAAATTATTGGCTCAGGAATGCAACAAAAAGAAATCACCATGACTTCAATTAAGGCTTCATGGGGAGAGTAATCGATCAATTACATTTTGGCCTCTATATAAAGTGACAGCAGCATCTGTTCACCCCAAAGAAATAAAAGAAAACTAATAGTGTTCATCCCCAGTGCAATAGTTCAAGAGCTTAGTGATTTTCTCTTTTCCTTTTTTAAATCACAGGAAACAGTATGGAACAATAAATGAGCTTGAATCGTCATCACTGTATGACATCTGTATATCGAATGCTTTGTAAAACAAAAGCTCTTTGACATCAACTACATGAGGTCCATCTGTAGTACACACAACTTTAAATGCATAAAAATGGTCATCCAGAGACACGGTTTGTAGTGCAAATGTAAACAACAGTAACCTCTCATCTTTAAGAACAACACGGTGGATTTTGTGAAAAACTGGAACCTCACTAAGAACTTTAAGGCAAACAACTAAACCTGGACGATACATATTTCCATGGTGTTTGGCCCATCTAACATTTAACACCTTGGTGTCACTTGGTACCTGAAGAGTCTCCGCTATCTCACAGCCTCTGTCCATCACATTTAATGCTACCATTTTACTTGGACCAAGCACCAGTCTGTTGGGATCAAATGTCTGCCAATTGTATGCTACTTGACTTTGGTGTTTCTTTGCCAACGTTTTAGTTATATTTTTGAAGCTTTTTAGTTGTTTTTTAAAGAAATTATGCTTCGCTTCATAGCGCATGCACCAGACATGCAAAAGTGGTCCAATTTTACGAATACATGTAGGATAGTGCACCATAAAATGATGCTTTGGTAGTAGCCTCCTGTTGGGAAACAAATGCTTGAATAACCCGTGGTGCTCTGCAATCAAGTGTTTTAAATAAATAGTAATGCCAGTTGATAACCTGGGAGAAAATACAATATCTGCTATTTGAAGCAACAGCAGAAGCAAATACCAGTGTTGATCATTTGGACAAACCAAGTCTCCAAAGATAAGTGGTAGATTGCGAAGTAAACACCAAGATTGGATTGCATTTAACCCCAAGTCATTTGAGGTCTCTACTAACTTCAATGCAGGTGGCTTGTTGTTTTGTTCCAGGTAACCATAGTTAAAGCTCTTAATTCTCAAGTCTATTTCCTTTGATGTTGTGTAGTTTTTAATCAAGTGTAGTATTAGCAGTTTCATTTCATATTGTGCCACGCCCTCCAAGATATCATGCATAATATCGACAGAGAAATTGTCACATGTATTGAAGTACTGCAAGGAATTTAGAATGCAAGAACGTTTAACTCCCATCACATAGGGAAGACCAATAGTAGTCTCCATTGTGTGGCAGTGTTCTGCATGAAGTGCTCGAGTTCGCATAACTATCTTGGGTGAATCTTCTTTGAATTCCGTCTGAAAGTCCTCTTTCTCAGCAAGACAAAAGCGGCAACAATATCTGGCACTGAATGATTCTACGAAACCAAACAAACCGTGAATACCAAGGTTGTCACCTGTAACTTGGACAATAGTTCCATACACTGGCTGATCATACAATGGGACCTTAATTCCATCCTTCTCCAGTATTTTAATATCTTCCACAAGTGGAGCAAGTATTTTAGAAAAGCCATGTGTTTTAATGTCTTGGGCATGGAATAAAGCGACCAAATGAATATTAAGCAGAATTGAGTTGTACTTTGGAGAAAAATTACGCAAGGTGAAATAGATTGCTCCTAATTTATGTATTCCCTTTTTACTCCCCAACGGATTCGCGCATTCAAAATCATCATAGAAAAGCTGCACCTGAATTGCATGCTTCTGTTTTGAAAATAGAGGATGACTCTTGAAATACTCTCCATCACACAAGTCATTAAGAAGATCTTCTCTTAAACTGGAATCACTCTGCATCATCTCTTTTATATTAGGGTGTTTGTAAATAAAGTCTAATGTTTTCAAAATTGGGATATAAACACATTTATCAGTAACAACAGCCTGATCATAAGTTCCAGTAGTCCGATTGCGCAGGGTATCAAATCTTGTACCAAGGACATATTCAACTGGGTCTACCCTTCCCCACTTCTCTGTAAAATATTGCCTTCTCTTAGTTTCAGAATTTAAGATACAAAAGGGATTTTCAATTTCTTCATAACACTGATCAATTTTACACTCAACCTCACTTTTGATAGAAAGATAGACACTGCTTCACATATTGTTTTGCTTGATTATGGATATTGTTGTGAAGGGCCAGATTAAACCGAATATATATATTTATTTATATATATATATTTAATTGTATTTGTATATTCTCTAATATTCCCTGATATCCCTTGTATATTCCTTGTACAATATGCATTGAATATCCATTCTAGCCTACTGAACATCCCATAATAGTCTCCATTCTACTATTGGTCGAGACCTTGGTGCCAGGCTGCCATACCCCTCAGACCCAGTTCAAACGTACCGCTCCACATGTACGAACAAGTCCTAGTTCCGCGTAGGAATCTGGCTACCGCACCACTAATGGGACTATTTGTTCATAGTGCGTATATATACTGCGCTACTAAAGTAGGACTTTCTTTTCAGTCCAGTTTCTTACCCTCCAATAGAGTCACAGACGTAAAGCCTCCCCGCGACGCCACGTGTGGGAGTAAGGCCAAGTTCGCCTACCATCGGTATTGAGACATCGTGTATATTAATATTTGAATAGTCATATTTGGCACTATATCGTCGAGTTGGACGTAGTCTATTAAGCTAATAATAGTCTGTTAATATATAGTGCTTCGTGCGGTGAGAATACTACCGTAGTCAGTACCCCATCGTTTCGGGCAGAGAACTGGCTGCTTATCCAGGGTGGTTGACCCCACGTGAAGCTGCACCCGAGGAGCCCCAGAGCCGACGAGCGAGTGGACCTGTATACCGGATTATTCTACCGACGACAGCCCGCCTTCCCAGGCACGGATTATGCTTTGTATACTTTGATTATTCCATGGATAAAGACCCCCGACACTGCCGTGTGTTGGAACCCCCCCCCCTGGAGAGGACGCAAGGTGAGGAGACGCTCTGCAAGACGAGGTCGCTTCACGTCTCTCCCCCGTGGACCGGAGAGAGCCGGCTCACAGAGAGTCCACCTGCTTTCATCTGTGGTCCAAGGATCGCCGGCGCATTGAACGGCACTACAGTGGGTTCACCTGGGATACCCTTGGCCGGATGAGGCAGCCGGATTCTACCCCCCCCCCCCCCTCCTACTCCTGTCGGCTTACAAGCGACCGGATTAACCCCCCCTAGTGTATCCAGTATATAATCATTAAAGTATCATTGCTGTTATTCCTTAAATTATTCCAGGTCGTATATGTACCACCTGCGCCTTCAGAGATTGGACATTCTCTATTGATATACCGACGAATACTCTTGCCATAAAAGTGCATACTAATTTCCATTCATAAATGTGATTGATTTGATTAAGTGCTTGCTCTACACACCATCGCTGTGTAGAAATAAAGACCTATTTCTAATTCGTACATTTGTGTTGGATCCGTTTCATCTACGTGACAGTGTTCATCATAATATATTTATGCCGTGTACTGGGTGGCCGAATATTAAGTACAAAGGTAGTGGTAGTAAGTATCATATCTAGTAATACAGTCAGGGAATTGTACCCCTCAGTTACAGATATCATCAACAATCACTTCCATTGAAGTTACCAAAGAGTTGATTATTGTTTCACCTACACCTGCCACTTTAAGTTCAGCTACTGTTGCAGCACAGCTGTCTACAAGACTATTATTAAGAAGGACTGGAAGGACTGGGTCAGAAGGGGCACTGCCTGATGGAAAGTCATCAACATAACTTTCAGCTAAATGTTCAGCTGTAGAGCGGCCTTCACCAGGATCATCACATGGTTGATGACGTGCTTTAAGATGCTTTCGAAACCCAGAAAAAGTGCAAAAGACATGTAAACAACCAGGCTGACCACATTTAAGACGAAGTGTCCTTCCTGAACAAAGTCCGTGGATCAACCTTAAGTGCCTCATCAGTGAATTGGCATTTGCCTGAGAGTTTTTGCAAATGAAACACAACATCTTATCAAAAAACACTGGAGCATCAGAGGCCTCAAGATAAAATATCTTCTCAGTATCAAAAGTCTGTGCAGCATCAGAGGCCTCAAGATAAAATATCTTCTCAGTATCAAAAGTCTGTGCAGCATCAGAGGCCCGAGATAAAATATCCTCTCAGTATAAAAAAGAAATCAGTGCAGCATCCGAGCCCTCATCTCTTTAACCCTGGGGTTGACATTAGTGGTAGCAGCATCGATCTTGTAAATGGCGGTTTGCAAGAAGTTGTACATATTGGCCAGATCCCGGTTGTATGAGGTACCAAAGACAAAATGAGCTTTGAAAAGCTCATCAAAAGAGGCAAGAGAGTCTGGTGACTTACAAGGGATTGCATGTTTGTCAATCACAATGAAGTACTTGTGAATCACACTCCTCTGGGTCCCCACAGCAAGCAGATAGGGTTGAAGGCTCTCCGTGATGCTGTCCAAATGCCCCTGGATACTGGTCCCAGTCTGTGACAAGAGAACTTCATTAGTCTTGCTATTAAAATTAGTCACGGTTTGCAAACCGTGGTCTTTGCATGATTTCAATCATGCAGGTCAATATCAGGGATGCACGATAATTATCAGGCCGATATCAGCAATTATGACGTCATCCCGATAAAAGTATTGATAGCTCTGATAATAAAAAAAATATATATATTTTTTTTACTTTTTTCTTTTCATGTCAACATTCACACGCACTATATATGCTTATTTAGGATTTGACTTGATTCAACAACAAAGCAGTCGGGGCAAAGGCAAGCCAAAAACGGTCGAAAATGTGGTTATTTGAAGTTTGGATTTTTTTCTTCTCACAACTGAGGTAGGTAGATTACATTTTTAGAGACTAAAGTACCGAAAAAGGTACCGTTGGGTACCGGTATCGATTCACAGGTACCGGTACCGTATCGGTTCAAATGTGAACAGCATCCCTACTGACAAAGCACAATACCTGTTGGTTTTTAGTTGTTCAGGGAAACACATTGTTAATGACATTGACGGATTGTGAATTTTGTGATCGACTCAAATTATATTTATTTGGAAAAATAAATAGTCACTTTATTTGAAGAGTCAAAACTGTTCTCTTGGCTTTGTTTTGTTCATATAGTAACGCTCATGTCATGATAAATCTGGTTAGGTCAAAACTACAGGAATATACATAAAAGAATTTATAATTATAGTACAATAAATATATATATCGGTTATCGGTATCGACCTTGAGGAGCAGAAAGTTATTGGTATCGATATCGGGGTCAACAAATCAATATCGTGCACCCCTAGACAGAACAGTGATCCTTCTTATACTTTAATTCAACTGTAACTAGGGATGCTCGATATTGGCTTTTTTACCGATATACCGATATTGTCCAACTCTTAATTTCCAATACCAATATCAACCGATACCGATATATGCAGGGTTTCCCCCCCAAAAAACTGAATAATTTCAGGTAATTAACATTACATATGTCTTGTTGTGGAATTAACATAACATTATGCATACTTTTGACAATAAATAAAATCAGAATTTGTTCTTACTTGCCTGGGTAAATAAAAGTTGGTTATAGAAATGTAAAAAGAATAATTAAAAATTTTTTTACCGATATTTTCCTATATCACATTTGAATGCCAATATCGGCCAATAATATAGGCAACTGTAACCTTACCTTTATGAACTTCACAAGGGAGTCAATGGCTTCTCTGGCTGAGAGCTTTCCCGGTCTCTTGTTGCGTCCCTGAGGTGATGGTGGCAGGAGGTGGACAAGAAGCAAGAGGGAGGACATTTCACTGTCCCATGCTAAAAATACAAAAAATTAAATAAAAAAAATCAGAAATACATTTGACTAAAAGCTGTGTTTCCATTTGTTTAAAAAACAATTCACCCTTCCATTATTATATTCCTTTAATTCAAGCATACCATTGTTCAGTTCTATTGTGTCTGTTGTGGATTCAGCATTCTGAAGCAGGTCTTGAAGGTCGCCGGTCTGGGTGAGGCCACGGCTTTGTTCAAGGACTTTCTGCCTGCAGAAAGTAGGCCACTTCTCCAGGAACTTTGCAGAGATGTCATCACCAAACATCAGACTGAAATCCTGCTCAATCTGCAGACAAGATGGAATAAAACATGGTTGAAATTTTTTTGTCATACATTGTTAAATAGTAGGGCTGACCCCTATTAATCGATTAGTCGACTAATCGGTCGAAAGGGGCCGTAGTCGACTGGCCAACCTCTTAGTCGAATATAATATTATAAAAAAAAAAAGAAAAAAAAAATATATATATATTATAATTTTTTTCAAAAGAAAAGAGGCATAGAAGCGTGGCTAACGCTAATGGCAGGCATACCAGAGGCTAACTGCCTACGAAAACAGGCACAGAGGCACTGAAAGAGGATTTCATCAGTGGACCAATTGTATGCTTTTGCAGAGGACAAGAAGCCTTCAGTTGACTCCTTCAGACATTAAGCACCCCCCACAGCCCAAATGGAATGATAAAAAAAAAAAAAAAAAAAAAAAAACGTTTTTTTTTTTTTTTTTAACAATCCTAGTCGACCATCCAAATCCTTAGTCAGGGACAGCCCTATTAAATAGGTTCACCCTATGACCAGGGATGTGATCTAAATTGTTTAAAAAGGTCATTTTTTATTTCAGTTAGACTTTAATGCAAGCCACATACCATTCCTGTGATGTCTAGGAATCGTGGAAAGGTGGTGAATATTTCAGAGGACTTGATTGGGTCATGCATCATTTCTTGGCGATGGGTGAAGGTCTGTTTCATCTTCTCCTTGATGATTGCTTCATCAGTTGTATGCTTCATCAGTGCACTGGCCTCACGAAACTGGGTGTCTGTGGTTAGCTGGTTTTCCTCAGAGAAGGGGGCTCTGTCGCCAGAACTTGGACCACCTGTAACAGTGTAGAAACCACACATACTGCTGCAATACTTTCCAGTGATATGCATTTACTATAATGATCCATCTTCACAGTTGCTAGATAAACAGTGGACTGGGACAATCAAAATTACATACCGATCAGTGGCTGAACATTACGGCTCTTCTTTTGTCCCTCTGATGCTATCTTTTGAAGTGATTTCACCCTCCATGCCAGAAACCCACTCCCATCTACTGGATTGTAATACTGCTCCTAAAACACAAGAAGTAAAGAGAAAAAAAAAAAAAGTTATTTGGTTTAAATGGGCATGTGTAAATGTGTTTATTTCTCTCCTTAAAACTTAACACATGCCCTTCTCTGAAGAATTGCTAAAATCAAGGTCAACAGGTAGGACATCTGTGGTTCTTAAATTGTTGAGGTTAGGAGAAATGGTCAGCATACAGAAATGTTAACAAATATTTAGTTGAAATCGTACTCCGCACAGCCCTTTTAAGCAATTCCAGAGAAGTGAGGAGTAATGGGGTTGGTGTTTTATGTACCATGCATGTGATTGGATAATGTTATGCATAATGTTGTGTTAATTCCACGACACGAGATATGTAGCCTAATGTTAATTACCTGAAATTATTCCTTTTGGGGGGGGGGGGGGGAGAAACCCTGCATATATCGGTATCGGTTGATATCGGTATTGGAAATTAAAGAGTTGGACAATATCGGTATATCGGATATCGGTAAAAAAAAGCCAATATCGAACATCCCTAGAAATTATATAACAAGAATGACCTATAAACATAATAATTGTTAGACTAGAAGTCTTTATTTGTCATGCAGTTTTAACACACACGCAAGATGGGCGACCCACAGGAACACACATGCACTGAGTCGCCGATGAAATGTCTCTCTGCACTTTTCCCTGATGTACTTACATATCCCAAATTGCCCTGGGGATCGGCCAGGTATGGGAATAAGGCAGTGATGCCCTTTGCGTAGTCTTCTTTAACACGCCTTGAAGGACTCGTCCTACAGTGCACACATACACAAGTATGAGATCCAAACAAAAGTATTGCTGTGCCAATGCCTTCTGCACAATCTATGTAAAGCGCTTTGGATAACCATTTATCATTTACCAATTCTGCAAAAAGGAGGATCTTAGTAAAAACCAAAAATGTGTATTGGGTGCGTAATGTTTAGATAACATAATTACCCATGCTCTTTTGCCATGTGCGCAACCAATATCTTCACCATGTCGCGTCTTCTGGTATCCGTTAGGGTTTTCGTCCGAGCATAATCGACAATGATCCTCTCTCCTCCAGCTGTGTCCCTCAGAATCTTTTCAGTCATCTAAGCGGGAGTAAAAAGGGGGGGGGGGGGGGAGGACACACATGGATAGACAGTCATTTGGTGGCCAAGTATATTTAACCCTTTCACTGCCACACTAGTACCAGTATGTGGTATACAGTATGTGGTACAGTATGTGGTATACAGTATGTGGTACAGTATGTGGTATACAGTATGTGGTACAGTATGTGGTACAGTATGTGGTACAGTATGTGGTATACAGTATGTGGTACAGTATGTGGTACAGTATGTGGTACAGTATGTGGTACAGTATGTGGTACAGTATGTGGTATACAGTATGTGGTACAGTATGTGGTACAGTATGTGGTATACAGTATGTGGTACAGTATGTGGTATACAGTATGTGGTACAGTATGTGGTACAGTATGTGGTATACAGTATGTGGTACAGTATGTGGTATACAGTATGTGGTGCAGTATGTGGTACAGTATGTGGTACAGTATGTGGTATACAGTATGTGGTACAGTATGTGGTACAGTATGTGGTACAGTATGTGGTACAGTATGTGGTATACAGTATGTGGTACAGTATGTGGTACAGTATGTGGTACAGTATGTGGTACAGTATGTGGTATACAGTATGTTGTATACAGTATGTGGTACAGTATGTGGTACAGTATGTGGTACAGTATGTGGTATACAGTATGTGGTACAGTATGTGATAGTAAAGGGTTAACCTTCTGTAGTGCGGCAGTGAAAGGGTTAACCTTCTGTAGTGCGGCAGTGAAAGGGTTAACCTGCTGTTGTGCGGCAGTGAAAGGGTTAAGGTGACAAATGTAAACCATGACCCCCCCCCCCCCCATTTTCTCCCCAATTGTACTTGGCCATCCCCAATGCCCATGCTACCCCTTTATCAGAGTCACCATCTCCATTTCAAACAGTCATATGCAAAGCTTACCAGAGTGATACGAGTCAGGTCAGCACCGTTTCTTGGAGCAGGACTAGACTGCAAAATGATGGTGTCATCAGACTCCCCCTCATTGTCTGCACCAGAGCTGAGAACGGAGCTTTGGCTGCTGGAGTTGCTTGCAGAGGTCCTCACTGAATCTAACAATCATGTAGACATATAAGTGTGATTAGATAGGAATGTTTGTGACAAGTGTAATGTAAAAAGACCACATTAGATTAGGAAGGATCCACACGTTACATTGGGCATATATACAAAGATCATTTCAAAGTACAAAAATACACAGTACCTGTGTGATATTTTAGGTTAGCCAGGACACGTGTAGCCTTTTTACAACGCATCCGCGTTTCCGGCGCTCTGATTGGCCAGGTCATGTGACATGTGCGCCCAATAGCGTGTTTGCCCATTTCCGCGTCGAACAGCCTGCAAACTACCTGGCGTTCTATCGCCATGCTCTAAGACAAACTCTAACCTTAACCAACTTCGAAGAGTGCCCTTAACCAGTGTAGAAACTTGCCGTCCCACGATTGCCGCTCATGTCACATGACCTGGCCAATCAGAGCGAAAAAAACGGGAACCCGGAAATGTTGTAAAAAGGCTTCAAGCAGCCAGGACTGTATGGATGAGGCTATAAGGCTCCATGTTAGCAACTCACCTTCAGGATTTGAGTCTTGGGGTGAACAAATCTCCAACACACCCAGGTCTGGTTTTTTTAGAAGAAATTGAACCGCCTCGTCGTCGACTTCAGTGTTTGAGTCATCATAGACCTTTAAGTCCAAGGTACTAGGAATTTCAAATTTCTTGGCAACTATAGACAAAACAAGATTGCACAAGCTTATTGATAAATCTGTTGTGCAATTTATTTAATTTGTATTAATAAAAATGTCATAAAATGGGATATTAAAATAGCCACTGAAAATGTGATCATATGAGGAAGATTGACAGCCTTAATTGACATACTTAACACCGGTTCCTGACAGGCAGCGAGCGTGCGAACTGGAGACGAAATCGTGCGCGACACTGTCCTGATATGAGGCGGCGCGTGTCCGGGTGTGTCTGTGTGTGTGTTACCTGGAAGCACACAGGGGCAAAGCAGCCTGCGATTCTTGACCAATAAAAAGTGTTTAGGGGCGTGACTCGGCCGCGTAATCGCTCAACTAGAGACACAGCGAGCGAATATTTGAGGGGGGAACGACATCGCCGCTCAGTTTGCTGTCGCTCGCGGCAGGTCAGGATAGTCTGATTGAAACGAATACATTTTAATCATTTTCGCAATCACGCTCGCTCGCGTCACTGCCTGTCAGGAAGGGGTGTAAGACATTGATTGGTTCACTCTATCCTAAATAAAATGGATTGTGCTTTGTACTGTAGGCCTACAGCTTAAATTAACATGCAGGGAAAGCCTAAACTGATACCCAGTATGTTGTTGCATAGGGCAGTGGTTCTCAAACATTTCATGTCAAGGACCCCCCAAATTGACAATTAGCCCACAGACCCCCCATTTGAAAAGATGTGCCATGGACCCCCATAAGACAATATTTGTACGGCTCTAGCAGTGATTCTCAACCATTTTAATTCCAAGGGCACCCATTTAATGGCATTTGTATCTTTGGGACCCCAATTTATATTGTAAAATCAATGTTAATTTAACTCTTGACGGTGTACAATGGACGTTGTGGTCCATGTGTTCACAGTCAGAGTTACAGACCAATAAGGGTCCATTTGGTTCCTAACTATCAAGGCGGACGCCATTTTGAGAACCAACGGCACGCTGTGCAAAATGTTTCACTCACCACACTCCAAAAAAGTTGTGAAGGTCAATTGGCCCTCAAAACAGATGAATTTCTGCCGGTCAACGTGTTTAACACGTACAGCCTGCATCTGATGGCAAATAAATAATAACAGTTACTAAGATGATACATATAGGGCACAACAACTCATGCATTATGAGGAGTGTTACAATTAGAAAATATTACAAAAGCACCATACAGTAAATTTCGCTGAGTACATTTTACTCAAACTGAGTAAAACTTTACTCACGTCTTGGGCTCAAATTGACTCAGTTTGAGTAAAATTTACTCTGTGAAATTTACTGTGAGGATAGTTCCACAAGTTTCCATTATATTATACATGGAGGCAGAACACACAAATTAGTCAACCCAGTACAATGGTTCAAATAAACACTTGTTGAACCGAACAGTGCGTCAAATTAACTTGTTATGTCCATTTACCACTAGTAAAACAGTCAACCTACAGCACATTGCGGCAAATTTACGTGACTCTATTTAGAGTAAAACACACGTTGTCTCTTCAGCAAAATCCGCCAACATGTAACATATAATTGTTCCATCTCCTGTACTATGTCTACTTGTCTTGTATGTTCTTAATAAGTCAGTTTTTGTATGGATATAGTTATATCACTACTTTTAACAACAGCCTACAGGCATGGTCTACAGGTATGGTCTCAGGCCTATACAGGTGGAAATTAGCTTCTGGCTATACACTAGCTCATATACATTTTACATGAAAACCGACATGTTGATTAATGTGCACTGTCCCTGATAGCAATACTGTTGATAATTGAATACTTGTCCATACAACTGTAAAACGTTTATTTAATAGCGTGCGTGCAAACGTATAGCAGCTAACATGCGAACATCGTGATAGATGGCTCTGTGGCTTAGCTGTAATGTTGCAAATTAGTTACACACATTGCTGTTTAATAAATTAACAAATAATAATAATAATCTTACCTGGTATTTGGCATCCAAGAGAAGGAAAATATCGCTGTATTGCGCTCTTGCTGGTATACCTGAGCTTGAAGCGAGAGAGAAAGATGGCGTCGGCACCTTTGGGAATTATATGGATAGTAGGCGTGACCAATGCTGTATTACTCCAATAGAAACTCTTCTGGAACTTTACTCTCACTCTATTGGCCACAGGCAATGATTATGCCCCAAATGGAGTAAATATGACTACTTGAGAGGAAAATAATAACTCCGTAATAATTACTCTGGGAAAATGACTCCCCAGTTTTTCCTGTGGGTTGGCCTTCTCTTGCAGAAAGGTGCAACAAACACTGGTATTTATTTATTTTTAAAGCCCTTGTTGGTAAACAACCTGTTTATATCTCTTCACTGTTAGATTGGAATATTGGAACCTATTCAACTCGATCGAATGACTGGATGGTTCTTAGGGTTCCTCAAGTTTGTTCTGATCTAGGGAAGTCAGCCTTTTCCTTTGATGCCTCTAACTCATGGAATGTCCTTCAACTCTCTCTGAAATTGGAGGTTCTCCCTTCCCTTGGAATGTTTAAAACATATGATTTCAGACCATTGTGTGACTGACTACCTGTAACTGTTTTAGCTGATCTGTTTACATTTTGTACAATCGTCGTTTCTGTAAATGAGGGAAACCTCAGATGCTTACGATTTTAAATAAAGGTTGATAAACCAAGTAAATAATTTTATAATGTAATTTTTAGTATTACTGTATGTATTTTAAGGCCTATTATTGTCACATATTCACAATTGTTAAAGTAGCCTAAATAGGAATTTTAAATTCAAACTTGAATGAGGTGTCATTGTTGATAATGGCAGCCAATAGAAATGCGATGTGAGTGACCCAGAACATTTCTGAGTGAAATGGAGTCCCTAGAACAGATACTTCTCAACAGAACTTATATATAGAATAATTAAAAACTGCCTCGAGCTACAACAAAAAAATATATATAGGCTAACTGCAAAGCCAGTTTTGTGACTGAAATTACTGGGATGTTCATTCACATTGGCTTAATGTTATCAGGGGAGGACCTGCCTTCACCAAAATACGGTAATTTGCACTCATTTGTACTGTAGACTACTTTACAAATAGCAGATTCACATGGGATTATAATAGGGCTGACCCATATTAATCGACTAATCAGTCGAAAGGAGCCGTAGTGGACTAGCCAACCTCTTAGTCGAATAAAAAATATATATATATATATTTATTTTTATTTTTTATTTTTTTTATCATTCTTTCCAAAAGAAAAGAGGCCTAGAAGCGTAGCTAACGCTAATGGCACGCATACCAGAGGCTAACTGCTTACGAAAACAGGCACAGAGGCACTGAAAGAGGATTTCACCCATCTAATGAACGCACTAGACTAGACAAATATCAAGATGTATCCATCAGTGGACCAATTGCATGCTTTTGCAGAGGACAAGAAGCCTTCAGTCGACTCCTTCAGACATTAAGCACCCCCCACAGCCCAAATGGAATGATAAAAAAATTATAATAATAATAATAATAATAATATTATACTATTTTTTTTTTTATTACATTTTAGTCGACTAACGGCAAATTTTGGCCAATCATAGTCGACCATCCAAATCCTTAGTTGGGGACAGCCCTAGATTATAATCAGCAATGATCTCAGATCTCATTTTTAGGCTTTCCAAGCGGTCTCTTTCTTGGCTACGCCGATTCATCATGTAGTAGGTGTTTAAGCTGCGACAGCCCATATCGGGGCATATTTTTGGACTTTTTGCAACCGGCACTTTGGCGACCCCTAGTGGCTCGGGTGTGCATATTTTGTAATACAATATATATATATCTGTTGACAGAGTCAGCTATGGGGCGACAATAATATGTTCATGAGGCATGGTTTCTCTCTTTAGCCATTAAACGGCGTGGTTTATTTCACATTGGTACACAGCAGTACATGAGAGTCCTTCTCTTATGAGAGCGACGGTGGAAGAGACAGAGGAGGAGTCGACATCTCCTTTTATACCTCTATACCTGGCGGCAGCATTAGCAGCTCCGCCTATAGCACCCTCTTGTGGAAACAGTTAGACACAGTTACTTGCAATCATACATAACATCTAACTTTAACACTCCCACTTATGGTTGTCTAGTATACTGTACAACTCCTTCAAAAACAATTTACAAAGAAAATAATACAGTTCAGAGCATCAAAAAGGATATGGCAGTCAATACTACATAACAGTCAATATTTACACACCAAACATGACCTCTGCAAATCTTCTCAATTTCAGTTTGGAAACGGGCTTCATCATAGCGTCTGCTACCATGTCGTCCTACAAATAAATCAGTGTCATTCTTTGTTCTCTGATGACAGATCTGATGAAATTATATTTTATATCCACATGTTTACACCTCTGTCGGCACACAGGGTTTCTAGCAATCTCAATGGTTCCCTGGTTGTCTTCATAAACAATAGTTTTCTTATATACATAGGTATCCATTCCTTCAAGCAGTTGTTCTAGATAAATACATTCCTGTATTGTCATAGCTAGAGCCATGTATTCGGCTTCACAAGTTGATAGTGCCACTGTGGGCTGCTTCTTTGTTTTCCACGAAACCAGTGAGCTGTTTGTGTTCAAACTCACACAATACCCTGTGGTACTTCTTCTGTCTGTGGTGTCTGCTGCCCAGTCTGCATCACTGTAGGCTTTAAGCCCTAAGCCTTCGCTGCTCTTTCTGAAACAAAGCTGTTTATCTGCTGTACCTTTGAGATAACGAAAAACATGGTTTGCTGTAATCCAGTGCTCCTCTGTGGGGTCAGCAAAATGCTGTGACAATTTACTCACTACAAAACATAGGTCAGGGCGAGTACATGTTGTCAAATAAATGAGGCTATCTACAGCTTCTCTGTACATTTTTACATCTGTCAATCTCTGAGCATCCTCTTGGTAGTCTAGCTTTTGATCACATGGTGTTTCCCTTGTTCTACATTCTTGCATGACAAAACATTTCAGGATCTTTTCCACATAATTAAATCATCCACCTCTGTATTTAAACATGGAATCCGCTTCTGTATTTAAACATGGAATCCACTCCGGTATTTAAACCTGGAATCTACTCCTTCTGTATTTAAACATGGAGTATCCTCCTTCTGCATTTAAGCATGCAGCCACCCTCCTTCTGTATTTAAACGTGGAGTACCCTCCTTCAGTATTTAAACATTTAGCTACGAACCTGGCTTTGTACTTGTTGTGGCCTTCAATACCCTCCTTGATTTGAGTACACCCATTTCCCTCCCACTGTCTGAGTGTCTGTCTGCCCTCTGGTAACTTGGTTAGAGTAAAGGTGTGGTTGTCCTCTAGGGACCTCATCACCTCATCCATTGCTCTCTCCCATTTACTTGATTCAGGGGACACTATGGCCTCTTTAAAGGTCTGAGGTACTCCACTTACTACTCTGTAGCAGTAATCAATGCTGGTAAGTGTACTGTCATCCTCGTCACTTTCTCTCCGGGCATAGTCTGTCAGATACTTTGGGGGTTTGTGTTCCCGTGAGGGATACCTCCCACTGCTTGGGGCACGTGACGTCACCCTCGGGTACTCCTCGTCATCGTCCTCTGGGGGTTGCTGACTGTCTGTCTGCACGACCGTGCTAAGTACACTAGGCTGATGTGTCTCTGTTTCTTCACACCTTACTCTGGAGTCCAGCTCTGGCTCCTCTGTCTGTGTCTCGTTCTCACATGTTGTCTTTGTGACAAATTTTACTAGCCTGTGTTTCTGCGCACTCCCTTTACCGGGATAATAGACTAGGAAAGCGGGGCTTCCTTTGTCGTGCCCTACAAAGAATCCTTTTTCACATCTGGACTCGAGCTTTCCTCTGTCCTGCTGGTAAGCACAACACACTGATCCAAATTGGTGCATTCTAGCTAGATTACACTTCTTTCCTGTCAGTGCTGTGTACGGGGTGGTGCCCGTGTGCTTATTAAAGCACCTGTTTCTGGTGTAAGCGGCTTCTTGCACCGCATAATGCCATAGGCTCTTAGGTAGGTTACCAGCTATTAGCTTACACCTAGCCATTTCTAAAAGAGTACGTCCTTCCCTCTCTGCCACTCCGTTCTGGTGTGGGGAGTATGGACATGACGTCTCGTGTCTTATCTTGTTCCTTCTCAACAGTGATTGGAACTATCTATTTGTGAACTCGGTTCCGTTGTCGGACCTCAAGCATTTTATGTTACCATAAGGGGCTACGTCTGCCAGGAATTTCTCCGTGGCCTGGAGTGTGTCACTCTTTCCTTTGAGAAAGTAAACAAACACTGCCCTTGTACACACATCTGTAAAAGACTGTACATATCTAAAGCCTCCTATGGACTCGTTGCTTACTGGACCGGCTAGATCTGTGTTAACCAGCGCAAGTGGTACCTTTACTTTTTCTGTGGGATTTCTGTTTCTCGATTGAGTGAACTTCCCCTTTATGCACACTACACATTCTTTGTCAGGTCTACGCTTTTCACCTTCAATGTGCATGCCTTCTGTCACTGCTTGCAGTCTCAGTAAATCCTCGTAATTACAATGACCCATAATCTCATGCCATGTCTGAATATCGTGACTGACAGTCACATTACACATATCATTATTATTACACTTGTCGTTGTCATTACACTCTGTTTGTAGATAATACATTCTCTTGTACACCTCTATGTTAAATCGCGTACCATCAGGCTCTACAAGAAAATCTTTACCTTCATTGAAGAACACTTTGGCACCGTTCGCAGTAGCAGATTTTACAGAGAATAGTTCTTGTGGGAACGAGGGTATGTAGAGAGCGTTCTTTAACGTCACTGTACACCGGCGCCCCTCACTGTCTATGAGGCATACCTGTGCATCTCCTCTCCCTTGCGCCAACCCGTAGGTGCGCTTCCCATCTGCCAGCTCCATGCTGTGTCTCTCCGGGTCGAAGGTGTTGTCAAAGTTCTTGAATCGATTCCTGTCGTTGATGACGTGGGACGACGCACCTGTGTCCACGATCAGTCCCTTCCTTTGGGCCTGCTGCAGCTGCGTTGGCCGGGTGACGTACGCTGTCTGCGCCCCGAAGATGAAGTCCTCTTGTCCCGCTACTCTCCGGGCGTCGTCTCGATCCGTCTCACGTCCACCGTCGTCGCCATCTTGTCCATTGCCACCATCTTGTCCATGCGCGTACCGCACGCTCTGGTCGCGTTTCTTCCTGCACACTTTGTCTGTGTGCCCCGTGGATTTTCAGAAGCTACACCAAACTTTCCGTTTTTGCTTTGTGCAGTTATCTTTCCGATGGCCTTTTTCTCCGCATCGCCAACACGCCAGCTCCGTCGTGGGCCTGGTCTTCTCTCTCGGAGTCGCTCGGGCCTTCAGCACCGTCTCTCCCGCCTCCGCGGCGGCTGGGTGGGTATCTTCTGAGGCCTCGAAATTTTGCAACTTGGCCTTGAACTCTCCCAGCGTCATGTCCGCTGAACCGTGTGTTACCAGTAGTGTGAGCGGTTTGTACTACTCCGGTAGTCCTCTCATCACCATCGCCATCATTAGTCCATCGCTTGGTGCTTCTTCTGCACTCTTCAGCGCCGTAATGATCTGCTCAGCTCTGATGACGTATTCGGTCACAGTCTCGGTGTGCCCCTTCTTCAGTGCTGTTAGTGTTATGTAGAGGGATACGATTCGGTGTCTTCCTTGTCCGATATAGTGTTCTCTCAACACTTTCAGGCTTTCTCTGCCTTTGTCCTTAGTGTCGCGGAATAACAGCCCCAAGCTTGTGTCGTCGAGCAGTGGTGCTAACTCACAGTATGCATCTGCATTATGCTTGTTGTCCAGGGCTCGCGCGGCCGCCGTTACTTCTCCCGTGGGGGCCGTCAAGATCGTCGTCTTCAGTCCCACACCGTGCATGCAGCACAACATGCGCTCTTCCCAGAGCTCATAGTCCTCGGCTCTTCCATTGAACGAGGGCCATTTGCTCTTTCCTTTTGTCGCCATCCTCTTGTTGATAGTAGGCGTAGCTTTAGCTCTTGTTGGCCTAGCGTCTAGCCACGTGGTGCTCCCGGTGCTAACCTAGCCTATACTTCAGCTAAACTTGCTACCCTTTATTATTTCGCCCCTGCGTGATCTGGGCCCATAACCTGTTGACAGAGTCAGTTATGGGGCGACAATAATATGTTCATGAGGCATGGTTTCTCTCTTTAGCCATTAAACGGCGTGGTTTATTTCACATTGGTACACAGCAGTACATGAGAGTCCTTCTCTTATGAGAGCGACGGTGGAAGAGACAGAGGAGGAGTCGACATCTCCTTTTATACCTCTATACCTGGCGGCAGCATTAGCAGCTCCGCCTATAGCGCCCTCTGGTGGAAACAGTTAGACACAGTTAGACAGTTACTTGCAATCATACATAACATCTAACTTTAACAATATCGAATTGAAGGCTTATTTGTTGCCTGTCGATAGCGACAAAATCCGCCAAAATCCGTTCAGCGGTTCTCGAGTTACATGCCGGTATTTGAGGCTTGTGCAAAGTACACGGTATTGCGCAAAATACAACTCCCGACTCAGGCTGCAGTAGTTCCGTCAATCTGGATCCGATCTCGAAAATGATTGTGGATCGTTGTAGTAATGAGTGTGGCTTCCAATGATACCCCATGTGGGGATGTGTGAATCAGGGATCTAGGTGAACAACTAAATTCTTTAACAGGAAGCCAAATTAATTGAAGTCTATGAGAAAACTCCTAATCACTAATTTCTGAATGGCTCCGTCTGGATTTGTAAGCCATACCACCTTCTGGGGAAATACTACCTCTGGACTACTAACTACTACAAAAAAACTTGAGTAACACGTTTTTTTTTACAACTCAAGTTCAGACCTATGTAGCTATCCTGGAGCGCGCGGCTAATGCTATGCTACGATGCTGGCTTACTGTTCTTTTGATTCCCCGCTGAGGGCTGTCTTTTTAAAAAGGTCTTCCCTCCTCTTAACCATTTATGCTGACGGTCAATCGGTGTCTACTGTTGGGAGTTTTGACGGGGGCTTGTTTACCTTTTTCATGGGTGAATGGGCTGAGGCCTAGGGCTGGTGTGCTTTTTGTGAATCTATGAATTGTGTGCGGGACTGGTGTTTCTCTGGTCTGCATCCCCTTAACATTGTGTGTATGGGCTAGCCCATTCTGCAGTGTGTTGGTGGAGTTTTAGTTCATTTATTCATTTACCCCTTCATGGGTGCACACCACAGTGGAGGTTGCTGGTTGCAACCACCACTGGTGCTCCGTGCTTGTGAAGCAGGTGGCATCAGTCCTTTGCCTCTGGCATGTTGGAACGGTGCCCCGCCCGGCCGACGCCATGAGGTGAGTCGACCCGGCAGGTGGCTGGTGGGCTGTTAAGCCTATACCGCCACGGTATAGAATTAGCAGCGATTAGTAACATTGTTCGAATTGCTGTTTTTTCTGTCAAAAATTGTGTCAGGTGGCGGGGCCTTGAACATCGCGCGATGTTTTGACGTTATTAGCTTTGACCTAGCCGCAAGCTATAACCGCAGGGAGGGCTAGGATGCTGTCAACGCTTGTTTACAGACATCTTGGTTGGATCAGTCTCCCTTTGAGGGGGTGAGACGTTTTTTTGCCTCCTCAGGGCTCCCCTCTCCGCAGAGGGACTTTGGTCTTTCCGCAGGAGCGCGGGCGGTATTTGACCTAGGCCCCACACTGCCTCACACCGCGCAGCCAGAGGTGAGAGCACGGCCTCGCCAGCGGCTGTGGCGAGGCCCTCAACCAGCGGCCATGTTTCCCCCGCCTGAGGTACCCTGGGCACAACGTCAACAGGTGACCGCAAGGCCGACAGCCTTGGCGGTCGAGGGATCGGCTACATTAGATGAGCACGCACTAAAAAACCGTCACCGTCTAGCTGTGTGCAGCTCGCTCTCCAGTTACTCCCCCCCTAACACCAGCGGGATAAGGGCTCTGATTTGTTTCCTTTGGTTGCGGGTCGCGTGTCTTCAATGAAGCGCAATCGGCCCCACCTTTCGCTTCTCATGTGGACAGGGGCTGACACCCAGTTGATGGCTGAAACTGGGTCTGTCCGTGAGAATGTTGTGCTGTCAAGCGGCTCCCACGCCACACGTTCTGCATCTGTGTTTGGTTGAGCCTGGTGTTACGTCTGTCAACTACAAAGGTTGTCAGCAGGGGGGCTCGAGACCTCTTGAGGCAAACCTTCGCCTTCGCCAGGCCGGGTATCATGTTAGTGCCTCCCACTCCCGGAAGACCGGCAGTGGTCTGGCAGGCGCGCGTGATTTGGGTGGTAGTAATATCACTGCAGGGCTACGGTGTGTAGGAACCCACCCTATCGGGCAGTGTGGGGGCCTCACACCTTGCATGTCCAGCTGTAGAACAATTCCTCAGCAGTCCATGCTGGAGGGGTGTTCAGTGGGGGAGCTTTTGTCACCTAGCATGATGTCAGCTTCTCCCGTATTAAACCGGCCCTTTCTGTCGGGGTCCCCCCCTTGGGTGCGATTGCCTCGTGGGTAGTGTCAGGGTCCGATGTCCCAACTCCACGGAATGCTTTGCTTGCGAGGTTAGCGGATCCAGGGTTGGCTACGCACAGCGGGCGGGACCGGGCCGCCTATCTACGGTTTCTGGCGGACCAGCGGCAAGTGGCGGCGGGTGCGCTTGGGATTATCATCACATATGGCTACAGCAGTGCCATATGTCGAGGTGGATGGAGAGAACGCTGAGGCGGGGACTTGTGTTTACACAACCCCACCCGTTTTCAGGTTTGGTACAGACCCTATTGTCAGGGTCACCAGCAGTGACAGCTCTGGCCAACGAGATCCAATCTCTGTGGGTGAAGCAAGCCATCGTCGTGGTCCCAAAGGAGGACGCGATGCGTGGCGTTTCCTCCCGGTATTCTCTGGTGCCCGAGAAATCGGGAGGGGGGGTGTCAGACCCATGCTGGACCTGTCCCATGGAAGGTTCAGCATTTTGACCGTCTCCCACCTGTTGAACGCTGTCAGGTGGGGGCCTGGTTCTCCTCCATAGACCTGTAGGATGCGTATTCGCATCCCCGATCTTCCATCCTAGGGCTTACCTACGCTTCCTTTGCAGGGTTTAGCGTATGAGTACCAGAGGCTGCCGTTCGGCTATTCTCTGGCTCCCCGCATCTTCACCAAGTGCGTGGAGACCGCACTGGGGCCTCTGCGTCGTCGGGGGTTACGAAGTATATTCTGCCCTGGACGACGTTCTGGTCCTTGGCGGTCAGGGTAGATTGTCAGGTCTCATACCAGGCAGGTGGTGGAATTCCTCACCAGCCTGGGTTTTGCTGTAGACTGGAAGTAGAGTACTCCTATTCCCAGTCAACGGGTGGAGTACTTGGGCTTATTCTAAGCTCAAGGTCTATATGGGCATCCCTCTCGGAGCGGCGGCGAGTGGGTGTTCTCGGCGCGCTTAGGAGGTTCCGTCCTAGGACGGTTACAGCGCTGTCCGTGATGCGCCTGCTCGGTATGATGGTATCTGCTCATTCCGTGGTCCCTCTTGGCCTCCTCTTCACCTCATGAGGAGGATACAGAGGTGGTTTTCCAGTATGGAAATAGACCCGGTGAGAGGCAAGTGGAAGCGGCTAAGGTTCCCATGTCAGTACTGGGGGACCTCGCCCTCTGGGGAGGGCCTGGGGCCCTCACCAGCGGGGTCCCCATGGGCAGCAGGCTGTCACACGTCACGGTCTTCACCGACGCCTCCCTCACTGGGGGGGGGACGCGTCGGGCCAACGCAGTAGGGGGCAGCTGGCAAGACCATGCTGCCCGGTCTGCGCTACATTCAATGTGTTGGAATTGAAGGCAGTCCTTCTGGTCCTCAAACGGTCTTTTGATCAGGACGGACAACACGATGTCAGCGTCGTATATCGACAGACAGGGAGGAGTACGCTCCTCCCGTCTGCACCGGGCGGCGGTCGGTGTGGGTGCAGGTGTGATGTCGCGGGGCGGTCCTCACCCTGACGAGTGGGGATTACGTCCAGACATAGTCGGGCAGGTCTGGGACCGATTCCGTGGCCGTCTGGGATTCTGTACGCTTTCCCCCCCTTACACCTGATAGCTCAGATGTTGGGGCGGGTACGTCGGGAGCGCGGGACTTGGTCCTGGTTGTGCCGGGCCGGGGCTCAGCTGTTTGGTCCCGGGCCCTGATTCAGCTCTGTGTGGCCCCACCGTGGCCTGTTCCGTGGTCACCGAGGGCCCTCTCTCAGGCACGCGGAACTCTGTTCTGCCTTCCTGTTCTGGGGCAGCCTCTATGCTTGGCTGCTGTCAGTGTGAATCTGGTGGGGATGCGTCTTGGCTATTCTGTGGTTAACGCTATCCGGCACGCGCGCTCCGTCCTCTACCGCGGCTTATGCGGGTAGGTGGTGTATTTCCAAGAGTGGTGTAGAGTGGGGGGCTTGGATCCGGTGTCCTGCCCCCTGGACGCTGTCCTTTCCTTCCTTCAGTCTATTTTGGGTAGGCTGTCGGCTTCGACGGTGAGGGTATATGCCGCGGCTATGTCCTCTTGTCATGTGGGGTTTGAGGGCGTTACGTTGTTCAGCCACCCTCTTGTGAAGCGTTTCCTGCTTGGCGCTCGCCGTCTTAAGCCGGTGGAACGTTCTCTGTCTCCGAGTTGGGACCTCCAACTGGTCCTCGGCCGGTGCCCCGTTTGAGCCTCTTGAGCAGGCGTCTTTGGAACTGCTGTCTTCAAGACTGCATTCCTGCCGGCAGTCACCTCCACTAAGCGCGTGAGTGAGCTGTGTGCTCTCTCGGTGCGGCCTGAGTGCTTGTCTATTCGTGTCAATAGCGGTGCGACTCTGAGGCCTGATCCAGTCTTCGTGCCAATAAATATCCGGAGCTCTTTTCACTCCAGGGATATTGTGGTTCAGGCGTTTCATCCGCCTCCTCACGCTGGTGAGTTAGAGGCGAGCCTTCACCTGTCGTGTCGTGTCCGGGCTTTGGGGGTTTACCTCAGTCGGACTCAGGACTTCAGGGCTACCCATCAGCTCTTTGTTTGTTACGGTGGCTCTCGCGCTGGTAAGGCACTGTCCAAACAGCGCCTGTCACATTGGTTGTGCGAGGGCATTGCCCTTTGCTACATGTTGGCTGGACTGGCCCCCCCTGGGGGTGTCAGGGCGCACTCCACTCGTGGAGTGGCGGCCTCTGCCGCCTTGTTAGGGGGGGCCTCGGTGGAGGACATCTGTGCTGCGGCCTCCTGGTCCTCCCCGGATCCCTTCGTTAGGTTTTACCTCATGGACATGACTGGGGGTTCTGTCTCCCAGGCGGTTCTGAGGTCTGGGACCTCCCCTGCGTCCCACCCTTCGGTGGGTTAGCGGGGGTGTGTGGGTGTGTGCCACGGGGTGATGTGTCACACGTGGTCCCGCCTGTGCTGTGCGTTTTTAGGGGTCTCTAGTTCCCTCTTTTTTCGCACTTTGGTGGAGTTGACTGCCGCCCCCTCTTCACTAGGAAGGGCGGGTGGACGGGACTCCCCTCCCCCCTGGTGGTAGGGCTTGCGGGTCCTCAGGGGGTACATTTGTCGGGCCACGCGTCTGCTCTGCCCCATATCTCGGTATGGCGAAGAGCGAGACACGAGGCCAGTGCGCTATATAATGAAAGGTTATGACTATAACCTAGTTATATGAGTACTGGCTGAGCGTCTCGCTCTTAGCGCGCCCTGAGGTCCCTTGGTTGGGTTTTCTATGATGGAAACTTTTTCCCGAGGAAGGGCGAGTATGACCATGTCCGGTGTCTTATAGGGGGACACTGGGGCGGGGCCTGGTCAAGTGCATGGGTGCATTGTTTTCGTTAATGAAGTACAGTAGGTACTAGAGATGAGGATATATCTCAGTATGGCGAAGAGCGAGACGCTCAGCCAGTACTCATATAACTAGGTTATAGTCATAACCTTTCGTTCGTATGCAACGGGATACGTAAAGGGAGACATCTAGTGGCCAAGACTTATAACACACTCCACAATTTATAATTATTGTATGGAATTGCAAGCTAGTTTAAAACCTGTTCCAGGGACCAAACTTTCTCCGGAGGACAGTTTGATTATTCAGTTATGAATATATATTTATCTTCCAAAACTGCATAGAGCACCTTCAATTTAAAGGGTAACTTCAAAATGCTTTATTGAAACAATGTTTTAAGTTATGATTTATTACTACTGGAATCCTTCATTACATACTACATCTTGATCAGGCTAACGATGTGATTATATGTATAGTAAGGGGTGTGTTCATCCTTCATTACACACTACATCTGTGATTATCTGTTAAAGGGGTAAAACTATGGAATAACTGTGACAACGAATAAAACATTTGTAGTTCAATACATACATTTAAGAAATTATTCAAATACAAGGTGATACATGAATATAAAACCTTATTATAATCATAATTATATTTTATTATAACATAACTAAAAATATATATAATTGTGTATACGTTTTGTATATTACTGTATAAACAGTACACTAAAACTATGAAACTTTTGTAACCTTTTGTTTTTGCTAAATTATGTACTGAATTGTGTTTAAAAAAAAAAAATTAAATATATAATGTAACGTAAAAAGGGTAGGCAATATAAGCCTCGGCTTCAGCCTACACCTTTTCGGTCGTTTTCTTTCTTTGTTTTAAATACATTTCCTACTACTGTATACTGCTTTGTAAAAGAAGACCGAAATAAAATTCATTCATTATATCAGTGTATTTCCAAAGGAAGCAGAGTCCCCCCAGAGCCTCTGATCATGTTTTCACGAACTCTCCCCAGCATTGAAGCAGTGCAGGCCCGCTGCAGTGAGTCTGGCGCTGCTGGCTCTTCTCCTACTGGCTGGGATGCCGCTGTCCTGTGAGTCTATAAGGCTTTGACTCTAGAGGATGAATCAATTCACAAAACGGACATAATCATATCAATCATTTTTCTGATAATTGCATTGCTTTCAATGATATATTGATATAATTGATGACATTTAAACTTTTCAGTCGCACAGAATCGGATCCAGAGAGACACCCTGGCCAAACAGTACGACTACGAGTACGACGAGATACTGAACAGTAACTTGAACCCGACCGAAGAGAGAGACCAGATGCTGACCAGATACAACAAGCTGACCAAAGAGAGAGACCAGATGCTGACCAGTTACAACAAGCTGCTGCTGACCAGTTACAACAAGCTGACCGAAGAGAGAGACCAGATGCTGACCAGTTACACCAAGCTGCTGCTGACCAGTTACAACAAGCTGACCGAAGAGAGAGACCAGATACTGACCAGTTACACCAACCTGACCGAAGAGAGAGACCAGATGCTGACCAGTTACACCAACCTGACCGAAGAGAGAGACCAGATGCTGACCAGTTACAACAAGCTGACCGAAGAGAGAGACCAGATACTGACCAGTTACACCAACCTGACCGAAGAGAGAGACCAGATGGTGACCAGTTACACCAACCTGACCGAAGAGAGAGACCAGATACTGACCAGTTACAACAAGCTGACCGAAGAGAGAGACCAGAAGATACTGACCAGTTACAACAAGCTGACCGAAGAGAGAGACCAGATGCTGACCAGTTACAACAAGCTGACCGAAGAGAGAGACCAGATGCTGACCAGTTACAACAAGCTGCTGCTGACCAGTTACAACAAGCTGACCGAAGAGAGAGACCAGATACTGACCAGTTACACCAACCTGACCGAAGAGAGAGACCAGATGCTGACCAGTTACACCAACCTGACCGAAGAGAGAGACCAGATGCTGACCAGTTACAACAAGCTGACCGAAGAGAGAGACCAGATACTGACCAGTTACAACAAGCTGACCGAAGAGAGAGACCAGAAGATACTGACCAGTTACAACACGCTGATCGAAGAGAGAGACCAGATGCTGACCAGTTACAACAAGCTGACCGAAGAGAGAGACCAGAAGATACTGACCAGTTACAACAAGCTGACCGAAGAGAGAGACCAGATACTGACCAGTTACAACAAGCTGACCGAAGAGAGAGACAAGTTACTACACGATGTAAATCAACTGAATCAGAAGATTGCAGGTGAGAAATACTATAGTAAAGTGGAAATAAGTCTAAGGACTTTCTTGCGCTATCCTGATATATTTGTATACTGTATGCACCTGTGTATTGTATTTTATTATGTCAAAAAATAGATATAAATAAATTCATGTATAAACTGATGAGTATCATGAGAGGCCTTCACTAAAAGACATGATTCATGTATAAACTGATGATGAGTGTCATGAGAGGCCTTCACTAAAAGACATGATTCATGTATAAACTGATGATTATCATGAGAGGCCTTCACTAAAAGACATGATTCATGTATAAACTGATGATTTGTGTCATGAGAGGCCTTCACTAAAAGACATGATTCATGTATAAACTGATGATTATCATGAGAGGCCTTCACTAAAAGACATGATTCAAACTGATGATTAGTGTCATGAGAGGCCTTCACTAAAAGACATGATTCATGTATAAACTGATGATTATCATGAGAGGCCTTCACTAAAAGACATGATTCATGTATAAACTGATGATTAGTGTCATGAGAGGCCTTCACTAAAAGACATGATTCATGTATAAACTGATGAGTATCATGAGAGGCCTTCACTAAAAGACATGATTCATGTATAAACTGATGATGAGTGTCATGAGAGGCCTTCACTAAAAGACATGATTCATGTATAAACTGATGATTATCATGAGAGGCCTTCACTAAAAGACATGATTCATGTATAAACTGATGATGAGTGTCATGAGAGGCCTTCACTAAAAGACATGATTCATGTATAAACTGATGATTATCATGAGAGGCCTTCACTAAAAGACATGATTCATGTATAAACTGATGATTAGTGTCATGAGAGGCCTTCACTAAAAGACATGATTCATGTATAAACTGATGATTATCATGAGAGGCCTTCACTAAAAGACATGATTCAAACTGATGATTAGTGTCATGAGAGGCCTTCACTAAAAGACATGATTCATGTATAAACTGATGATTATCATGAGAGGCCTTCACTAAAAGACATGATTCATGTATAGGGTGGCGTTGTCCCGCAACTTGGCTGAAGTTTGGTCTCAGTTGTTACTACGTCTCCACTGAGCATAAGACCTGGAGTGAGAGCAGAGCGGCCTGCCAGAGGAGTGAAGCTGACCTGCTCATCATCAACAGTAGAGAGGAGAAGGTATTGTGTGTGTGTGTGTGTGTGTGTGTGTATGTGTGTGTGTGTGTGTGTGTGTGTGTGTGTGTGTGTGTGTGTGTGTGTGTGTGTGTGTGTGTGTGTGTGTGTGTGTGTGTGTGTGTGTGTCTGTGTCTGTGTCTGTGTCTGTGTCTGTGTCTGTGAGTGGGTAGTGGGTACAGGCGTGTGTTGATACAGGCGTGTGTTGATACATGTAATTTGTTATAGTTGCTTCTGTGGTTATATTTTGAAGAAAAGATTGGAGGGGAAAAACCTCCAGAGACCTACTCATCTTTAACTGACCAGGCAAAAACAGCATAGCCAAGTATGAGTTGTCCACAAAAAGACACACTACTACTACTACTGTAAGGTTGTGAGAAGCGGACCCCCAGCCGACCAGAGACGACCGGGAGCTCTGGGAGAACCGTGGGTTCCTTCCAGCCCAATTCCACGGAGCAGGTGACCACACTATACAACCACCACAAACTGCTGGAAGCCGCGGGTTGTCGTTTTTCATCTGACAAAATGGAGACACAAACCCAACCCAACCGTACCGTGCTAGACCATGGCTAGCCCCCACCAGGCTGAACACAGCTAATGGAGACACGGCAAAAGTCTAGCAGAAGAGAGAGACCATGCAGTTAGCTTATGCATGCTTATCAATACACAACTATCAATACACAACTATCAATACACACGATTATCAATACACAATTATCAATACACAATTGTCAATACACATGATTATCAATACACAATTATCAATACACAATTATCAATACACAATTGTCAATACACATGATTATCAATACACGTGATTATCAATACACAATTATCAATACACAATTGTCAATGCTTATCAATACACAATTATTAGTACACAAGATTATCAATACAGATTCATTCATTCAAACCTTTATTTATACTCGTGAAAGCACTGAGGTTTCCCTCATTTACAGTGATGACGAGTTAACAAAGAACACAAATATCATAACCGTTATGAATTACAATGAATTACAATTACAATTATTACAATGATGGATTAAAAACAATTACATGATTCATTACATAGGGCAAGTGCAATGCCTTTAAACTCCATGACTGACGGGAATACTCCGAGCTTTGGAGTCTGTCGCAGGGTATTCCATGTGTATGGAGCGTCGTAGGAGAAGGCAGACTTTCCAAGCTCAGACCGAACTCGACTCGAGGCACCCTGAGCACAAGCCCATCATTCTAACGAGTGTGGTAGGTGACAGCACTCCAGACCAACAAAGATGTAATATAAGTTTGCCAATAATTGCTTTGTAGATAAAAAGATACCCATGATAACTACGTCGCAACGAGAGATGACCAGCCTACCTTCTCATACAAGAGACAATGGTGAATATCATATTTGTCACCCGTAATAAATCTTAGGGCGGAGTGGTAGGCAGAATCCAAAGGCCTTTATGTAGACGCAGACGCATGCCTGTAAATGACATCACCGTAGTCCAATAGACAAAAAAACAGCCTGTACAATTCTTTTCCTACAGAACATAGGAAAACTAGCGCGGTTACGGTACGAGAAACCAATCTTTTGCCGTAATTTAGTAGCTAGGTTATCTATATGGAATTTAAAAGAGAGTTTATCATCCAGCCATATACCAAGATATTTATACTCGCTAACTCTTTCAATATACAAACCATTTGCCGTTGTTAGGTGTAGCATGTCATAATCTATAACCCTGGCTCTAGAGAACATCATAGACTTGGTTTTACTAGCATTAAGCAGCACTAACTTGAGCTTAGCTAGAGCATTTTGGAGAGTGTCAAACGCAAGCTGCAGGTTCACAATAGCTTCCTGAACAGTACCCACAATGCAATGCAATGCGGATACTGTAGACACACAATGTAGACACACAATGTAGACACACAATGTAGACACACTGAAGAGGAGGAGGAGGAGGAGGAGGAGGAGGAGGAGGAGGAGGAGGAGGAGGAGGGGTGGGGGCTGTGGGGAGGGGTGGGGGCTGTGTGGGTGGGGGCTGTGGGGCCCCTTGTTACTGTCAATGAAAACAACCATTATGGTTGATGTGGTAAATCAAAGACCAATGTTGTTTTATTTACTACATTATCAGGAGTTCATCGCTACGATCGCAAAGCATCCTTCCTGGCTCGGTCTGACGGACCTGGAGAGCGAGGGGACCTGGCGGTGGGTGGACGGAACGCCACTGACCACAGACGCGTTGTAAGTTATTTCATTTCAGAATGTCCATGTTTTAAACGTTGTTTTAGTCACCAGATACAGCAGCACGGACTAGCACGGATATAAATGGCTTCTCCTTAATCTCCTAATGTATCATAGTTGTATCTCCGACCATTGGTAGCTACAGCCATATAATCTTGTTAATGTATCATATAGTTATATCTGTAGCTACAGCCATATACTCTTGTTAATGTATCATAGTTATATCTGTAGCTACAGCCATATACTCTTGTTAATGTATCATAGTTATATCTGTAGCTACAGCCATATACTCTTGTTAATGTATCATAGTTATATCTGTAGCTACAGCCATATACTCTTGTTAATGTATCATAGTTATATCTGTAGCTACAGCCATATACTCTTGTTAATGTATCATAGTTATATCTGTAGCTACAGCCATATACTCTTGTTAATGTATCATAGCTGTATCTCCATTGGTAGCTACAGCCATATAATCTTGTTAATGTATCATATATCTGTAGCTACAGCCATATACTCTTGTTAATATATCATAGCTGTATCTCCATTGGTAGCTACAGCCATAGAATCTTGTTAATGTTTTCATGGATTTGAGCATTGGACAGTAAATTTAATAAAATGTTATAAGTATCTAGTACACTGTCATCCTTATATTAAGTGGATGAGATTGTTAATGGTGTTGTTAATGATGTAATGACTTATGTATTGAATATAATTGTATTGTTTTAAGTGTCGGACCCCAGGAAGAGTAGCTTCTGTCAAGTGCAAACGCTAATGGGGATCCTAAATAAACATAAACATAAACTAAGGTTTGCAACTGCTATACATATGACATCTAATTTGATGAAGAAACATTTTTTATTTCAGGTATAGATATAAATAGATATACCAGCAAATGATCATTCCAGAATATAGATGTGAATGGCCATTCTACCAATAAATGGAAGATATTAATCACCATGTTCTTCATATGGCAGGAGCTGGAATCCTGGACAACCTGATAACTATGGAAACGAGGACTGTGGACATTTCACAGCGTGCAGGGATTTGAACGATAACCCATGTTCTGCTTCACTTCCTTGGATCTGTGAGAAATAAGGTTCCTGTTGACTGTTTAGTGTTGCTGTCACAGTTACAGAAAAAATAAACAACGCACATCCTCCGTTTGTTGGTGCTGAGCCAAACTGTAAAAACAGTAATACATAAGATAAAGCAGGGCTCGCAACTCATTCGTAGTTCCAAGGTGTTTATTTGACAAAAAAAGGCAGATGCGACGTTTCGACCCTTCTGGTCTTCTTCAAGCAGTTACAACCAGCAGTATACTGTCTAATGTTACAACCAGCAGTTTATACTGTCTCTAATGTTACAACCAGCAGTTTATACTGTCTCTCTAATGTTACAACCAGCAGTTTATACTGTCTCTAATGTTACAACCAGCAGTATACTGTCTAATGTTACAACCAGCAGTTTATACTGTCTCTAATGTTACAACCAGCAGTTTATACTGTCTCTAATGTTACAACCAGCAGTTTATACTGTCTCTAATGTTACAACCAGCAGTTTATACTGTCTCTCTAATGTTACAACCAGTAGTTTATATTGTCTCTAATGTTACAACCAGCAGTTTATACTGTCTGTCTAATGTTACAACCAGCAGTTTATACTGTCTCTAATGTTACAACCAGCAGTTTATACTGTCTCTCTAATGTTACAACCAGTAGTTTATATTGTCTCTAATGTTACAACCAGCAGTTTATACTGTCTGTCTAATGTTACAACCAGCAGTTTATACTGTCTCTAATGTTACAACCAGCAGTTTATACTGTCTCTAATGTTACAACCAGCAGTTTATACTGTCTAATGTTACAACCAGCAGTGTATACTGTCTCTAATGTTACAACCAGCAGTTTATACTGTCTAATGTTACAACTAGTAGTTTATACTGTCTAATGTTACAACCAGCAGTTTATACTGTCTAATGTTACAACCAGCAGTTTATACTGTCTAATGTTACAACCAGCAGTGTATACTGTCTAATGTTACAACCAGCAGTTTATACTGTCTCTCTAATGTTACAACCAGTAGTTTATATTGTCTCTAATGTTACAACTAGCAGTTTATACTGTCTGTCTAATGTTACAACCAGCAGTTTATACTGTCTAATGTTACAACCAGCAGTTTATACTGTCTCTTGAAATGCTCTGCCCTTCCTGCCCTTCCATGGACTGTTCTCCCCTGCTCTGCATCTCCCCTTGTCATTATTTGTTCTCTTTCTCTCTATCTTTTCTTTCTCTGTCTCTCTCTCTCTCTCTCTCTCTCTCTGTCTCCCCCCTTTCTCTCTCTCTCACTCTCCTTCCTGTTCCCCTGTTAGTTTAGAGTTTTGTATTTTCTTGTATTATGTTCTCTGTTTAGTATTAGTCTTTGTAGTATTCTTGTTTTGTCCCAGTGTCTTGTATTTGGTTGTCTTGGTTTCCATAATTGTAGTTCCTGGTTTCATTTCCTGTAGTTCTTTGTCAGTATCTTTGCCCTCCCAGGTGTCTGTAGTCATAATCATCCCGGGTGTTTCTTGTTTGTCATTTATTGTATTTCAGTTCCTTGTTTCCTGTTCTCCGTGTTTTACGTTCCATGCCTTCCGGTTACCTGTGAGAATCCCTAGCAAGTCTTTTATTATTGCTCTTTTCCTGCTCTCCAGTGCGTGACTGGGCGAGTTTATGTTTTTTGTACGTTTTTCTCTGCACTGTATATTCTTTGTTATTAAACACCCTTGGACCCGCCATCTGCCTCGTTTTGTCTGCACTTGGGTCCTATTCCACTACCCCACCGTGACACTCTATGTTACAACCAGCAGTTCTCTCTCTCTCTCTCTCTCTCTCTCTCTCTCTCTCTCTCTCTCTCTCTCTCTCTCTCTCTCTCTCTCTCTCTCTCTCTCTCTCTCTCTCTCTCTCTCTCTCTCTGCTGGTTTGATGTATGTAAATAAATCCTAGTCCTCACCTACACAGTTCTTCACCCACAAATTATGGTCTGTCTGATGTTAATGTGGATCGTATTGATGCATTGCAAATGGGGGACCCTGATGTAAACAAGACGAAAGTCTTTCTCAGGTCTGCATCCCCTTAACAGTTGTGTGTATTGAGCCATACTGTATTGTACCCATTCTGCAATCTGTTGAATTGAATTGAAAAAAGTTTTCAATCAATCAATCAATCAATCAATCAATCAATCAATCAATCAATCAATCAATCATATATATTATGTTCTAATGCAGACCTTGCTTCTGACATACTGTACCCCACTCACCCTTAAATAGTTTCAAGTTTCTTTAATAGTTGTCATACAGAAGTACAGAATACTTTTATACAAAATGCTTCTTACTGTTACGCTCCAGAGACTGTGCAAGACAAGATAAGTATGAAATAAAATAACATAGTATAGCATGTAAATTAGAAGTAAAAAAATGAGGTCACAGTGTTCAGTATAGACATATGTACAATGTTCGATGCAGAATAGACGTAACTGAGTTACCATATAATATACATTACTGTGCAGTGTACTAATATACAATACTATATAGTGCAAGGCAGAAATGGGATGAGGTACAATTTAGGTACAATTTACAGTAGGTGTACGAGTTGTAGTGCAAATCCTTTATCAATAAATATAAAGTGTGTTTGTGTGATCTAAAGTGTGGAGAGTGGGTGCTGCAGTGTGTTGTTTGTTTAAGTGAGTGTGTGCGTGTGGGTGTGTGTGCTGTGTGCATTTGATGGTTGTTGCATAGTGTTTATTGTTCGTTTAGCAGCCTGATGGCCTGGGGATAACAGGAAATACTAGTCACATTCTGAAATCTACAGCATGTCCCAGTGTATTTTTCTATTGCATTAGAATTAATTACATTTTTTACATTTACATTTAGTCATTTAGCTGACGCTTTTATCCAAAGCGACTTACAAGTTCTGTACGACAAGCCATCAGGAAGGGCACAACTCTATCAGCTGAGCAACAATGTTCATCAAAGTGTTGAGTGCTACAGTGTAGGTTAGTTTATTAGGACAAGTGCATGACAGTACGGTTAGTTAGGGTTAGATTTTTTTTTATTGTTTTTTTTTAAATTCAGATAATGGTTGAAGAAGTGCGTCTTTAGTCTACGGCGAAAGATTGGACGTGATTCGGCTGTCCTAACTGGGGTGGGTAGTTCATTCCACCATTGTGGGGCAAGGACTGAGAATAGGCGACTTCTCTTTGATGACCCTCCCGGAGCTTGGATAGGAGTAGGTCTGAGGCGGCCAGAAGATGCAGAGCGTAGGGGTCTTGAGGGTGTGTAGTTAGAGACCATTGACCGGAGGTAGGCGGGAGCGGTTCCCTTTGCCGCACGGTATGCTAGGTCGAGGGCCTTGAAGCGGATTCGTGCAGCAATGGGGAGCCAGTGCAGGTCCCTAAGAAGTGGGGTGACATGGGCCGACTTCGGTAGGTTTGAGATCAGGCGGGCCGCTGCGTTCTGAATGAGTTGAAGAGGCTTAGGCAATTAAAAAGCATTACAATTATAAAAGAAAAATACATATTTAAGCATTATATATATATATATATATATATATATATATATACTCTAAATATCTGCATGGCATTGGCCATTGAAAAACCCACTAAATTGGATAATAATACAATCTGTGGTCAATCAGGAACATTTATTTAACAAAATATAAATAAACAAAATATAAACACATGTATTGAAAATATTCCCTGACTCACTCATCTCACTTGTAACCTATTTCTCATGCAACAATATTTTTAATTAGTAATAGCTTCCAGCACGGCTTTATTTGGTCACCCTTGACGTCATGGCATGCAATGCAACAATGTAACACTGGAGGGCGCACTGGTCCTACAAATGCTGCAGTAACCGTCCTAGAGTGACAGCCTGACAGTAAAGACGATTAACTTTAAATTCCAGCTGACAATCAGGCTATATCAGTGAAGTTATTTGCATACAGATAAGGGAAATTCAGCTGTTTTCAGTGCTATTAAATGTCTGTCATTTTGTAGGGGACAGACGGCACAACGGTAACACGTGATTGTAACACGATGATGATCTTTAACTGCTTAAACACTGTTATGACGCCATCATTCTGGCATGTGTCACTGCAGTCCTCTATAAGTATTTTCATAAATCAGCAGGATTCGTCCACTGAAATTACTCCAAATCTAAGGCTGTAACAGTACTTGAGTAGTAATACTCTGTACACAGCCCTGGCCTATTTTATTTTATAATTATATTCTATTCTATTGTGCCTCTATTTTAATTTAGTTTATATTCCATTTTATTTTTCCTTGTATGTGTAAACTACTTGGCAATAAAGACCTTTCTAATTCTGATTCTGATTATCATACTCTTACCATAATTTGCCTCAAATAATCCTTGTCCTAAAATCAAACAGTCAATCATTCAGCGATCAAAACAAGTGCGTTCTGCTTGGCTGTAGTAAGACAAGTGACCTCTGTATTGACACAGTGACGCGGGTGCCGGGTGCCTTTTGCTTTTTCCAAATCCAACAGTGCAAAAATGCTTCCGCATTCGTCACCGGAGATACCGTAGTGGCGTGCGGTAATGCGCCTTTCATTTTCGGAGTTGGTTAAGGTTAGAACGGTTAAGTTTAGGCGCTGTTAAGGAGCTGGTTAAGGTTAGAGTTTGTCAAAGAGAATGGCAATAGACAGCCTATTTCCGCGCGACAGCTCCCAAAGCGGGCCTGAAAAGAAAGGCGCTTTACCGTAGTGGCGTGCAGTGACGAATGCTTCCGCATTTTTGCACTGTTGGATTGGGAAAAAGCCACACGCAGACGGGTCAGTCCACCTCTTGTTTGGTGAAGGGTATCTCACGGAGATAAAACTGGGAACGAGGTTAGGTGAAGGGTGGCTTGATCCTTGTTTATGACGTCCTCCTGGAGTGCAGCACAAGCACCAGGGCCAAAGGGACGGAAGTATCACGCAGAACTTGCAGAAGGCCGTTACTACTACACCACATTTACATTTGGTACATTTAGTCATTTAGCTGACTCTTTTATCCTGTAGTTCTGTACGACAAGTCAGCAGGAAGGGTACAACTCTTTCAGCTGAGTAACAGTGTTTTTCTCGCCACCGTATGTATATTTTTTCTCCCACCCACCCACCCCCTCCTAATGTACAGTCTCCTCCCCACTATGGGTAACAGTACTGTATATTTGCATATCGTATATGTCACAAATGTAACATTACTATATATACCTGTATGTCATGTATGTCCCTATGCCATAAATGTCATGATGTCATGCATGTTGTGTATGTCATAAATGTCACTATGAATTGAAAATGGGGGACCCTGATGTAAACAAGACAAACGTCTTTCTCTGGTCGGCTGCACCTTAACAATTGTGTGTATTGAGCCGTACTGTATTGTACCCATTCTGCAATCTGTTAAATAAAGTTTTCATTCATTCATTGATTCATTCATAAACCTGGGTGCTACAGTGTTGAGTGCATAGTAGTAGAGACATATTAGTATAGTAGGTACTGGTAGTAATATAGACAAGGAAAATCCATTAGTGGCAGAAGGTTAGAAGACGGTAAGAAGGTTAGTATTCTTAAAAAAATAAAAATCCTTTCATTTCAGATATTGATTGAAGAAGTGTGTTTTTGGTAGACGGCGAAAGATTGGTTGTGTTTCGGCTGTCCTAACTGTGGTGGGAAGTTCGTTCCACCATTGTGGAGCGAGAATAGGGGGCTTCTCTTTGATGACCCTCCCGGAGCTCGAATAGGAGTGGGTCTGAGACAGTAATAATTACTGTCATTTGATATAATAGTGTAGTAAATAAAATAAAAACACAGCAACACGTGTACAGAGGTGTGTGTGTGTGTGTGTGTGTTTACTACTACAGGGGGTCGTCGACTCCTTAAGAGTGTGGAAGTGCTATAATGTCCAAGTCATTAATAGCCTGCCCTACTGTGGAGGGACGGTGGTGCACTGGTTAACACTGTTGCCAGGTACCCAGGTGGTGTGTCTCCCGGGCCTTTCTGTGTGGAGTTTGCATGTTCTCCCCCCCCGCCTGACGAAGACGGACAGGAGCACTTGGATTGGTCCTTGGCCCCACGCCCCCATGTCTGCTCCCTGCTGCCCTTGGGGGGGAAGGACGACGGGATGGGTCAAGCGCAGAGACGAAATTTCATCAGGGACCCCAAAAAAAGAAATGCATGTGTGTGTTTCCTGTGTGTGTCGCCCATTGCATGTGTGTGTTGCTGCATGACTACGTTGCAATCTGTGCAATGAATAACGACTTCTTCAAAGTCCAGTTAATGGTTAATCTTAATCTAATTTGAGAACATTTGGGTGGATTCCAGCATTCACCCCCACCCTCATCCACCTCCACTGGCTCCCGGTCAAGTCCTGTATCTCTTATAGGATCCTCATCCTCTACAAATCCCTCCATGCCTCCCCCCAGTACCTACAGTATCTGCCCTCCTCCACCCCCTCCATGCCCCCCAGTACCTATCTGACCTCCTCCACCCCTACACCTCCTCCATGCCCCCCAGTACCTATCTGACCTCCTCCACCCCTACACCTCCTCCATGCCCCCCAGTACCTATCTGACCTCCTCCACCCCTACACCCCCTCCATGCCCCCCAGTACCTATCTGACCTCCTCCACCCCTACACCTCCTCCATGCCCCCCAGTACCTATCTGACCTCCTCCACCCCTACACCTCCTCCATGCCCCACAGTACCTATCTGGCCTCCTCCACCTCCTCCATGCCCCACAGTACCTATCTGGCCTCCTCCACCTCCTCCATGCCCCACAGTACCTATCTGACCTCCTCCACCCCTACACCTCCTCCATGCCCCCCAGTACCTATCTGACCTCCTCCACCCCTACACCTCCTCCATGCCCCACAGTACCTATCTGACCTCCTCCACCCCTACACCTCCTCCATGCCCCACAGTACCTATCTGACCTCCTCCACCCCTACACCCCCTCCATGCCCCCCAGTACCTATCTGACCTCCTCCACCCCTACACCTCCTCCATGCCCCACAGTACCTATCTGACCTCCTCCACCCCTACACCCCCTCCATGCCCCCAGTATCTATCTGACCTCCTCCACCACCTCCATGTCCCCCCAGTAGCTACCTATCTGACCTCCTCCAACCCCTACACCCCCTCCTGGAGGCTGTGATCCTCAGACACAGATCTGCTCTCCATCCCCCACACCCGCCTACCACTTTGTAATTGAAATGTATCTGAAATCAGCAACTTTTTATTCACACAATACAATGAATGTATCCAGGCGTTTGTCTTTTGTGGCAATGGTGCAGAAATATCAATAACCACATAGTGATATCCGCAGTATGACAACGTCCAATGACAACAAACTGAACAAGCTGGTGAGGAAGGCTATCTCCGTGGTGGGAGTCGAGCTGGTCAGACTAGAGGTGATGGCAGAGAGGGGGATGAGAAGTCACGAGCTAGTCAAGATGAGAGCACGTTCAGTCACAGACTCATACCCCCCCCCCCCCCCCCCCCCCGACACTCAACTAACCGACTCGGCCAGTCCTTCATACCAACGGCCATCAGGCTCCACAACAGTGGGCAGGGACTGCTGCCAGACATCCAACTACTAGGAACCTAAAAGGACAATATACTACCTTATGCATACTGCACCTTATGTGAATAGTGTATACTTCATCAGATCATATATATATTTAGGGGATCAATAAAGGAATATCTTATCTTATCTTAACATGATACAAAAATCAAGTCACCCTTCTTTAATTTTTTTTTATAATCTTTTAGCGTTACCTACACATTTTGTAGTTATTTTCTGCCCACTCAGTGTCCGTCTGAAAATGTGTCCTAAAACACCACATGTGGCAGTGGTGAGCAGTGTTGTGCTAGTTACTGAAAAAATAGTAACTAGTTACCATTACTAGTTACTTAATTTCAAAAGTAACTCAGTTACTTTTACAATTACACCAAAAAGTTATGCGTTACTGTGAAAAGTAACTTTTGAGTTACTTAAAAAACTAAAACAAACGTTTTTCCCAAAAACAACATTAATTCAATTGCTTGAATGTGGTCAATCTCACCAGCAATGACATCGTACGTGTGCCGACCCTTAATGCTTACAAGCCAATGCAGCTTTCTGGCGTTGTAAAGTAGTGGGGTTTATCCAGTAAGACGTTATCCAGAGGAAGCTTTTGTTGTGGACGGACCAAATGTCTGCGGTGGTCAAGATGTAGTCCAGCCCCTCAAACCTTTTCTTTAGCTCATTTTCCATTATTGTATGAGTCGGATGAGTCCGGGTCTTTCTTTAACGTTAGACTCAACTACTAGCTTTGTTGAAGCATGTTTGTTTCTCCAGGTGCTTCAACAGATTTGAATAGCTGTTTTGGGCAGTAGATAGGATCTTTGAGCCAAGACACAATTTACATTTAACTAAAACGTTATTTTCTTTGTGCTCGACAAAAGAGAAATAGTGAGAATACATAAAACATAAAAATAACGCAGTAACGAACCATTTACTGTAGTAACTGTAATTGAGTTACTGAATTAAAAAAGTAATGCGTTAGAGTACTATATACTGCCAAAAGTAATGGCGTTACTGTAACGCGTTACTTTGTAAGTCCCAACACTGGTGGTGAGTCAAGGTTACTGGTGGTAAGGCGGCACGGTGGTGTAGTGGTTAACACTGTCGCCTCACAGTAAGAAGGTCCAGGGTTCGATTCCCGCTTGGGGACCAGGTTTCCATGATGCCAGGTACCCAGGTGGGGTATCTCCCAGGCCCTTCTGTGTGGAGTTTGCATGTTCTCCCCGTGCTCGCAAGGGTTTCCCCCCCGATAAGATAAACCCAATGGAAAAACATGCACAACAACAGATCGCTAAAGCTGTGGTGTCCTTGATGAAGACGGACAGGAGCACTTGGATTGGTCCCCGGGGCACGGCTCACGTTGACGCCCTATCTGCTCCCGGCTGCCCATGGGGGGAAGGACGACGGGATGGGTTAGGCGCAGAGACTCTATCGCATCGGCGACTGAGAAAAAGACAATGCGTGTGTGTGTGTGTATCCCGGGTGTGTGTGTGCCGCTCCAATTGCATGTCCAGTTCGTTGCATGCCGATTAAAGACCCCCTAAAGAGGTCCTGCATTATTATTATATAAGGTTGGTAGTCACTTCTAGACGCACGGTATTCTTCAACCATTATTTGGAAGAAAAAAAATATATATAAAAAAAATATATATATATATAACCCTAACTATTGTCATGCACTTGTTCTAATATACTAACCTACACTGTAGCACTCAACACTTTGATGAACATTGTTACTCAGCTGATAGATTTGTGCCCTTCCTGATGACTTGTCATACAGAACTTTGGATAAAAGCGTCAGCTAAATGACTAAATGTAAATGTAGTCATTTTCCGCCGATTCACCACTGATTTACCACTGCCATAGTATCTGAAAACGTGTCTTTAACACCGAAATAAACCCATGGATGTCACCACGTCTGACTGAAATGCCATGCTAGCATCTTAGCTGCAGACGTTTTTTGTTTTCCCCTTGAAAAGTGTCTCCATTGTGCCTTCTTACGGTCTCTAAAAAGGGACAAAGAGGAATTTCTTCCTCAGATACTGTATATCACAATGGCAGCGTTTTGTGACACTCTGTATTATGTCTGACTCGGTTTACGTGGTGTTTAGGACACAGTTTCACAGACACTGGAAGCCAATGGCAGCTGTGAATCTGACTGCATACCTTTTTTGCAAACCAAAATACTATACTTTATACTTATAGCACCATGCATGAGCCTGGTCTCTTTTGAAAGAGTACATTCTGAAGTTTCTGATACAATAAAGAAAACTCACTTTCAGTGCTAATGAAATAGAGTAACATAGGTCTGAACTTGAGTTGTAGAAAGACTTGTTACTCACATTTTTCTGTAGTAGTTAGTAGTCCAGAAGTAGTATTTCCAAGAAAATTGGTATGGCTTAAATGACACCACAGTGACTTTTCACCTAGATCCCTGATTCGCTCATTCCCAGGTGGGGTACCATTGGAAAGCCCTCCTCATTGGTTACAACCCTGTCCAATAATTTTCCAGATCACCAAATGATTGACGGAGGTAGAGGCTCGAGAGTCTGGAGTGGTATTTGAAAAAATTTAAAGTCTGCCGTGTACTTCGGCGCACGCCTCACATATCGGCATGTAATTCAAGGATTATGTCACCTGAAAGGTCTATCGACAGGCAACAAATAGGGCTTTAATTCGATATATATTATTGTATTGAAGAATATGCACACTAGAGGTCGCCAAAGTGCCGCTGGGCAAATCGTCCTCAAGAGGGCCCACATGTGGGCCGTTGCATGCTAAGAGGGTCATTAAATGATGTAAAAGGTCATGAAGAAATAAGGGGCGCCTTGGTTTTTGTATCAAGGCAAGAATGACTTTGAACCCACATGTCAACAAGACTGGTAGTACAGTCTGTAAGTGGTATTTTATTTGTTAAAACAAGTGTTAAACATGTTAAAATAATCTACACTCCAACAGCCATCACTGATATAGGTTGTTTGGTCAGTAACATGGTTCTCCCAGTCCCAAAACACAAAATAAATGTCCTGGTATCCCGTTCTCACTTTATCTAATCAGGAGAGAGAACTCCACACTGCAAAAAAGTGTCCTTGAAACAAGTAACATAATCTACCAGTGCAGTAAGCAAATCTGTCTTGGCAAGATTTCTTGAAATAAGAAAATAATATCTAGGGTTCTCTCTCCTGATTGGATAACGTGGGAAGGGATACCAGAACATGTGGAGGGACTGGAAGACCCATGTTATATTATCGTATAGCTTACGCTCTGCTCTCTTGGAACTATCCCTTTATCCAATCTAATAATGAATAATTTTTCTCCACATTGTTGACAGAATCCGGCTATAGGGCGACAATAATGTGGTCAAGAGGCATGGTTTCTATATTTAGCCTTAACTGGCGTGGTTTATTTATTCACATGGTATGAGCAGCAGTTCTAGAGTTCTCCTCTCACTGAGAGGCTGGGGGGAAAGAGGTAGAGTAGGAGGAGACATATCTATTTATACTCACCACCTGGTGGTGTTCCTGAGTGGCTCCGCCTAGAGCGCCCTCTAGTGAAAACAGTTATATATACAGTATGGCAGTCAATATTTACACATTAAACATGACCCTTGCAAATCCCTTCAATCTTAATTTGGAACAGGTTTCCTCATAGTGTCTGCTACCCTGTCGTCCGTTGGACAGTAAACCAGTGTCATTCTTTCTTCTCTGATGACAGATCTGATGAGATGATATTTTCTATATCGACATGTTTACATCTATGTCGACACACTGGGTTCCTAGCAATCATAATGGTTCCCTGGTTACTCTCATAAACCACAGTCTTCATATATACACAGTGTCCATCATTTTTAAATGATGTTGACAAAACGCCCCTCATCTTCAAAACCACCATATTCGGTATAGAGGATACATTCCAATTACCTATTACATATTAAGCAATATACTCATAATCTTATCTCCATCACTTCAAGCAGTTGTTCTGGATAAATACACTCCTGTATGGTCATAGCTAGAGCCATATATTCGGCTTCACAAGTTGATAGTGCCACTGTGGGCTGCTTCTTTGTTTTCCACGAAACCAGTAAGCTGTCTGTGTTCAAACTCACACAATATCCTGTGGTACTCCTTCTACATGTGGTGTCAGCTGCCCAGTCTGCATCACTGTGGGCTTTAAGTCCTAGACCCTCGCTGCTCTTTCTGAAACACAGTTGTTTATCTGCTGTACCTTTAAGATAACAAAAGACATGTTTGGCTGTAATCCCATGCTCCTCTGTGGGGTCAGCAAAATGCTGTGACAGTCTACTCACTCCAAACCATCGGTCAGGGCGGGTACACATTGTTAAATAAATGAGGCTACCCACAGCTCCTCTGTACATTTTTACATCTGTCAGTTTCTGAGCATCCTCCTGATAGTCTAGTTTTTGATCACATGGTGTTTCCCTTGATCTACATTCTTATGTAGATCACATGGTGTTTCCCTTGATCTACATTCTTGCATGTCTAAACGTTTCAGGGTCTTTTCCACATAGTTAAATCATTGAGAACATGGTAAGTCATCCACCTTTGTATTTAAACATGGGATCCATTTTTGTATTTAAACATGGTAAATCATCCACCTCTGTACTTAAACATGGGATTTAAACATGGTAAATCATCCACCTCTGTACTTAAACATGGAATTAAACATAGGATCCATTTCAGTATTTAGACATGGACTCTAATCAGGTATTTAAACATGGATTCTACTCCTCCCGTATTTAAACCTAGAGTATCATCCTCCTGCATTTAAGCAGTGTAGCCACCCTCCTTCAGTATTTAAACATTGAGTACCCTCCTTCAGCATTTAAGCAATTAGTCACCCTCTTTCAGTATTTAAACATGGAGTACCCTCCTTCAGCATTTAAGCAGTTAGTCACCCTCCATCAGTATTTAAACATGGAGTACCCTCCTTCAGCATTTAAGTAATTTGCTACGAACCATACTTTGTATTTGTCGTGGCCTTCAATACCCTCCTGGATTGAATACGCCCATTTCCCTCCCACTGTCTCTCTGCCCTCTGGTAACTTGGTTGAATACACCCATTTCCCTCCCACGGTCTGTCTGCCCTCTGGTAACTTGGCCGGAGCAAAGGTGTGGTGGTCCTCTAGGGACCTCATCTCCTCATCCCTTGCTCTCCCCCATTTACTTGATTCAGGGGACAATGTGACCTCTTTAAAGGTCGGGGTTACTCCACTGACTACCCTGTAGCAGTAATCAACGGGGGTAGGTGTACTGTCCTCCTCGTCACTCCCTTTCCGGGCATAGTCTGGCAGATACTTTGGTGGTTTGTGTTCCCTTGAGGGATACCTCCCACAGCTTGGGGCACTTGACATCACCCTCGGGTGCTCCTCGTCATCGTCCTCTGGGGGTGGCTGACTGTCTGCCTGCACGACCGTACTAAGTACACTGGGCTGATGTGTCTCTGTTTCTACACACCTTACTCTAGAGTCCAGCTCTGGCTCCTCTGTCTGTGTCTCGCTCTCACATGTTGCCTTTGTGACAAACTTGGCTAGCATGTGTTTCTGCACTCTCCCTTTACCGGGATGATAAACTAGGAAAGCGGGGCTTCCCTTGTCGTGTCCTACAAAAAGTCCTTTTACACATCTGGACTCAGGCTTTCCCCTGTCCTGCAGGTACGCATAACACACTGATCCAAATCGGTGCATTCTGGCTAGATTACACTTCTTTCCTGTCAGTGCTGTATACGGGGTGGTGCCCGAGTGCTTATTAAAGCACCTGTTTCTGGTGTAAGCGGCTTCTTGCACCGCATAATGCCATAGGCTCTTAGGTAAGTTACTATCTACTGGCTTACACCTAGTTATTTCGAAAAGGGTGCACCATTCCCTCTCTGCCACTCCGTTCTGGTGTGGGGGATATGGATGTGACGTCTTGTGTCTTATCTTGTACCTTCTCAACAGTGATTGGAACTCTCTGTTTGTGAACTCGGTTTCGTTGTCGGACCTCAAGCATCCTACGTTACCATAAGGGGCTACGTCTGCCAGGAATTTCTCCGTGGCCTGGAGTGTGTCACTCTTTGCTTTGAGAAAGTAAACAAACACTGCCCCTGTGCACACATCTGTAAAATACTGTACATATCTAAAGCCTCCTATGGACTCGTTGCTTACTGGGCCGGCTAGGTCCGTGTAATCTAATGCAAGTGGTACCCTTACTTTTTCTGTGGGATTTCTGTTTCTCGGTTGAGTAAACATCCCCGTTTTGCACACTGCACAATTTTTGTCAGGTCTACGCTTTTCACCTTCAATGTGCATGCCTTCTGTCACTGCTTGCAGTTTCAGTAAATTCTCGTAATTACAATGACCCATAATCTCGTGCCATGTCTGAATATCGTGACTGGCCGTCACACTACACATATCATTATTATCGTTACACTTGTCGTTGTCATTACACTCCGTTTGCAGATAATATATTCTCTGGTACATCTTTATGTCAAACCGTGTACCGTCAGGTTCTACAAGAAAATGTTTACCTTTATCGAAGAATACCTTGGCACCGCTTGCAGTAGCAGCTATTACAGAGAATAGTCCTTGTGGGAACGATGGTACGTAGAGAGCGTTCTTTAACGTCACCGTACGCCGGCGCCCCCTACTGTCCGTGAGGCATACCTGTGCGTCTCCTCTCTCTTGCGCCAACCCGTAGGTGCGTCTCCCGTCTGCCAGCTCCATGCTGTGCCTCTCCGGGTGGAAAGTGTCGTCAAAGTTCTTGAACCGACTCCTGTCGTTGATGACATGGGACGACGCACCTGTGTCCACGATCAGTCCCCTCCTCTGGGCCCGCTGCAGCTGTGCCGGCCCGGCGATGCACGCTGTCCGCGCCCCGAAAGCGTAGTCTTCTTGTCCCGTTATTCTCCGGGCGTCGTCTCGATCCGTCTCACGTCGACCGTCGCTGCCATCGTGTCCGCTGTCGTCATCTTGTCCACAGCCGTCACCTTGTCCGTAGCCGCCATCTTGTCCACAGCCACCATCTTGTCCATAGCTGCCATTTTGTCCGTGGTTGCCGTCTCGTCCATGGCCGCCGTCTCGTCCATGGCCGTCATCTTGTCCATGCGCATATCGCGTGCTCTGGTCGTGTTTCTTCATGCACGCTCTGTCTGTGTGCCCCGTGGATTTGCAGAAGCTACACCAGACAGTCTTTGTGCAGTCGCTTCTCCGATGGCCTTTCTCTCCGCATCGCCAACACGGCAGTTCCGCCATGGTCCTGGTCCTCTCCGTTGCTCGGGCCTTTAGCACCCTCTCTCCCGCCTCCACGGCGGCTGGGTGGGTATCTTCTGAGGCCTCGAAGTTTCTTAACTTGGCCTTGAACTGTCCCAGCGTCATGTCCGTTGAACCGTGTGTTACCAGGAGTGTGAACGGTTTGTATAGCTCCGGTAGTCCTCTCATCATCATCGCCATCATTAGCCCATCGCTTGATGCTTCTCCGGCACTCCTCAATGGTGTCGTGATCTGCTCCGCTCTGTTGACATATTCGGTCACAGTCTCGGTGTGCCCCTTCCTCAGGGCCGTTAGTGCTATGTAGAGGGCCACAACTCAGGGTCTTCCTTGCCCGATGTAATGCTCTCTCAACACCTCCAGGCTTTCTCTGCCTTTGTCTTTAGTGTCGCCCCATAATATCAGCCCCAAGCTGGTGTCGTCGAGCAGTGGCGCTAACTCACAGTACACGTCTGCGCTACGCTGGTCGTCCAGGGCTTGCTCTTCCGCCGTCAGGTCTCCCGTGGGGGCTGCCAGGATCGTCTCCTTCAGTCCCGCACCGTGCATGCAGCATAGCATGCGCTCTTCCCAGAGCTCGTAGTCCTCTGCTTTTCCATTGAATGAGGGCCATTTGCCCCTTCCCTTGGTTTCCATCCTCTTCGTTGAGGGTAGGCGTAGCTTTAGCTCTTGTTGGCCTAGCGTCTAGCCACGCGGTGCTCCCGGCGCTAACCTAGCCTATACTTTAGCTAAGCTTGCTACCCTTATTATTTCGCCCTGGCGTTATCTGGGCCCATAACCTGTTGACAGAATCCGGCTATAGGGCGACAATAATGTGGTCAAGAGGCATGGTTTCTATCTTTAGCCTTAACTGGCGTGGTTTATTTATTCACATGGTATGAGCAGCAGTTCTAGAGTTCTCCTCTCACTGAGAGGCTGGGGGGAAAGAGGTAGGAGGAGACATATCTATTTATACTCGCCACCTGGTGGTGTTCCTGAGTGTCTCCGCCTAGAGCGCCCTCTAGTGGAGACAGTTATATATGCAGTTAGACAGTTACTAACAATCCTACATAGAACCTCTGACTTAAACACACATGCACACACCCATCCGCCTGGCCACACCCACATCCGCTCCTCTACATAAGCGGGGTCGTGGCCACACCAACAGCTCCTTCCCTATTTTCACCACCGTAAAGTGCCTGTATACACCACTTTAGTTTAGTGCCGAAATAGTTATTGGAAAGGAGCTACGTTATTGGAGAAAAGGAGCTGCGTTGACATTATATCTTTGTTTTCTCTCTCACAATTTTTCGAGGTAATACAGCGATAATGTCTTCACCACCGGAGTGTCTAGAAGATGATGATCATTCTGACCTCCACCGGCGCTTCGCATTAGGGGCGCTCGTCGCTGAGCAATCACCGCCAGCATTGCCTCCGGCTCTGCAGCTGGACACTATGCTTGGGAGGCTGTCGGCTGTGTGGGGGCTGACGGCCTCTCTGGGCGGGTGATGTTTTTTGTGACGCAGGCGCCAGGTGTGTCAGTTGTGGGGGGGTCAACTGCACAGCTTAAGAAGGTCGGCTCCTGGCTAGAATCCTTTTTGCTGCCCCTTAGCGGCGTGGAGGGGGTTCTAGTCTGATGCCCCACGATAACATTAGCTCCTCCTCAGTGAAGTCGTAGCTTCGTTTTCCTGGGACCGTAATTCCGAATCTGCGGTTCAATTCCCCGGGTCTCTGGACAAACGGATACCCTCTGTTGCCGTTCGTTATGAGAATATCCCCGAGCTCAGGTCGGCTGCAGCCCGCGTACAACGAGGGGCTTGCTGCCGACACCGCTGTGTCTGGTAAACACCGTTCTGAAGAGGGGCGTGTGTTGCCTTTTTCCCCTTTTTCTTCGGATAAAAAGAGGAAAAGACAGCGGCTGTCTGAAGTGTTGGCCTGTATTGGTTTTCTCACGTTGTACAGCTTTCAGTAGTAGCCGCTTAGCTTGTTTCTGCGTTAGCTAGTGGCTAGCGATAGCCGGTATGAGCTAACTGTTAGCCAGTTAACTGTTTAGCTACGACGTTAGCTGCCGGCTGCACTCGGCTGGAAACGTTAGCTTGATGCTATCAGTTAGCCTAGAGTTAGCTGTTTAGCTTGTGCTACAACCATTGGCGCTAGCCGTGAGAATAGCGGGCCCTGGCACTCTGACTACGACGTCATCTTTGGCAGGAGATGTCGTCGGGCCTGCGCCATGACCGGCTGCAGGAGGGGGGCGTCACACCGGAGCGAGGCTCCGGCCATTGCTTCTTCTGGCCTTGCCAGCGAGAGGCCTTCGTCAACGTGGTGGACCAACCTGTGTTACGGCCTTGTTGGTGCAGGTAAGATGTCCATTGGACATTACCCTACTCTTCCTTCCTCCCCCTCCCGAATGTTTTTTGTTAATAACGATGTTTGTGTTTAACAAAACATATGTTACTTCACTACATTTGGAGATACGACGTGTGGTGTGAAAATTGTCTTGGTCGCTTTGTATAGCTTAGGTTAGCGTTGGCCAAGGCTTATGTCTTCTCTCTAGCGTTGTTTTTTACGTGAGTAAAAATGAACTGGGTTTTTCTTGTATGATGAGAAGTTGTGTGTGTTCATGTAACGTTTAGACAACGTGGCTGAGCCCGGGCAACTGGCTGGGTTACCCTACAATGGTTAACCGCCTGTAGTGTGGTAGTGAAGGGGTTAACCTTCTGTATTGTCGCAGTGAAAGGGTTAACCATTTGGTAGTGTGGTAGTGAAAGGGTTACGTATGGTTGGCATGTGGGGGGCATGGTGGTCACAGCAGTGAGTGTACTAGAGTAGTGTATTAGACCAATGTACCACGAGGTGATTATACTAATAAGTAGCATGTGATACGTTATAGGGCACTGATAAAATCCCTGAATTGATTAGCCAGTAAGCTGTGCCTCAACAGAGTCCTGTTAGCGGCCGCCTTATCTGTTTGAAGTCTATCCAAAGGAGGAGGTTGATGAATAACCGTGTGTAGACACAAGTCTTCTTGGTCTTTGGTGTTTTTCACATTTCCGGAAGAGTCACCCGCCATCTCAGAACCCACTCTTTATGGAGGGGGTTCTCTCGACTGCCGAGAAGGAAGGAGGGGCACGGGAGAGAGAGACAACAGAAGGAGACAGCACCGGGGGAGAGTGTTGTGAAGTAGGGACAAAACAGAAGGAGACAGCACCGGGGGAGCGTGTTGTGAAGTAGGGACAAAACAGAAGGAGACAGCAACGGGGGAGAGTGTTGTGAAGTAGGGACAAAACAGAAGGAGACAGCACCGGGGGAGAGTGTTGTGAAGTGCATGCGTGCTCCTCCTACTTTACAAAGAAGCATAGACGCGTTTCTCCTCCCTCCCTAGAAAAAAACACCCACTTCTGCAAGTGAAGGAAGTGAAGGGGGAAAAACAAGCCTCTGAACCCAGAAATTCCACACTCCCTGTGACCGTTGCCTCCCATTGGATGAGAGTAGTTCCATGCAAGGGACGGCCCACTCCTCTTCCCAGACCCAGGATTTCAGCTGGTTAACCTTAAACTACAGCCCCCCACACACACCCTCCCTTTTTCTACATTTGGCCGTTAGACTATGAGGGGGGGGGGGGGGCGTGGGTGCACAGTTCCTGCTCTAGTAAGAGGGGGAGAGAACTTCTCGAGCCACCTAGTTCACGTTTAGGCCGGAGCAGGCAGGAATGCTACGGAATCATCCGGAAAAGATGTGATAACGTGGGGCTACTACTACATGCTGGTGGAAACCTCCCCAGCTGCACAGAGAGAGAGAGAGAGAGAGAGAGAGAGAGAGAGAGAGAGAGAGAGAGAGAGAGAGAGAGAGAGAGAGAGAGAGAGAGAGAGAGAGAGAGAGAGAGAGAGAGAGAGAGAGAGAGAGAGAGAACTCTGAGGTGGCTGGGGAGCACACACGCGCACACACACGTAACACGTAAGCCACACAAACGCACAAAACACACACATACTGGCTAGATATTAGAGGGAGGAGTTGACCAGGACCACTGCTGCAAGGGATCAGTTGCAGGCTGCCTCAGTCCTCTAAAAGAAGAGACAGGGATCCACACCAGGAACCTTGTTTTTTTTAACACAGGCAAGCTCTCTCTCTCTCTCTCTCTCTCTCTCTCTCTCTCTCTCTCTCTCTCTCTCTCTCTCTCTCTCTGTTAACAAGCATTCTGATGCTTGACTCCCTCCTAGCTTCATATACCAATGTTTTGTCTAATGTAAAATTGAGTGACAGAATGGCATGTGCATAGTTCTGGCTCGTACCAGCAGTTGTATTAGTTTATGAGGTAGTTTTTTTTTTTAATAGGTAGTGTTCTTGTAATATGTTCTTTTTCATGTGTACCAGGTGTAAAAGGGTTGACCAGTGTTCCTCATCTCTATCTCTCTCTCTCTCAGTGGTGGAAAGTAACTAAGTATTTTTACCCAAGTACTGTACTTAAGTACAATTCCAAGCTTCTTTTACTTTATTTACTTGAGTAGAATTTGAACAGAGGACCTTTACTTTTAACAGCGTAATCGTTTATCTGGGTATTTCTACTTTGACTTAAGTAAAGGAACTGTGTACTCCTTCCACCACTGCTCTCTCTATCTCTCTCTCTCTCTCTCTCTCTCTCTCTCTCTCTCTCTCTCTCTCTCTCTCAGATATTAGCCATGCTCTCCTTGGCCGCCCTCTCGCTCCGCCTTGGGGCCTTCCGATCCCGAGGAGGGAGATGCACCATGGCGACCGTTGTCTCTGGCAACAAGACCTCCAAGTGAGTCAGTCCGCTGAGGCCAGCGTGTGATGTCACGTGTGATGTCACGTGTGGCTTACCTTGCATGTATTCTACAGTGTGATATGTTGCACGGATCATACTTAAAGCCAAATAAGGACCCGGGTGTTTGTTTAAAAAGGAACACGTCGACGTTATGGGAAATGCAATGCACTTACCGGCTTCTCCAGAGTCAGACCAGCTGCAAGGTAGCCTAGCTTAGCACAAATGAATGGAAGAGGATATGGATCAGCTAGCCTAGCTGTTGGCCCAAAACTGTTTTAAAAGCTAGGGCTAGCTGATCCGTATCCGCTTTGATTCATTTGTGCTAAGCTAGGCTACGGAAGAACCATATAACTCAGTTTTGGAAGGCGCATGTATGCTCATTTGTAGCTAATGTCAACCCATAATCACTTGGGTGTGTGAATGTGATACATCACAAGAAAGTACTCTCCACTGTCTTAACCCTTTCACTGCCACACGACAGCCGGTTAACCCTTTCTTTTTTTTAAACTTAAATTTTTATTAACAGTTTTTAGACAGACAGCACTTACAAAAAATAAATAATAAAAAATAAAGAAACTAGCATCACAATAAAAACAAAAGAAAAAACAGTGCACATAAATATTTACATGGGTATCATGGTTAGTTGTCTGGTTCCCCTACAGTTGTTTTCTAGGTATTTGATACAAAGACTGATTGTGTATCTCCCTTAAACAGGCATAAACAGGTAATTCCTACTCAAAGATGATAAATGCTGACTAAGGCTTGTATGTGTGATCTGGGTCCAGAGACCCTCCTTGAGCTTCTTTCTTCCCTTATCCTTCGTCCTTTTTTTTTTCTTTTTTTTTTTTTTTTTTTTTTTTCTTTTTTTCTCTTGTTTATTAACTTTCACTTTGTCTTTTGGTTCACCCATACACAAACCACATCATCCCTGAATATTTAATATCACACCGTTAAACAGACATAAATAATAAGGTATAAAAACATTCAGCAATTGTAATATCCCAAAAAACAAAATAGAAAATACTAACTAAAGCACAGGTGTGTGACATGGGTTCATAGACCCTCCTTGAACATCTTTCCTCCTTTACCCTTCGCCCTCTTGTGTTGCATTTGGTTCTTCCTCTGTGATGTCGTTCTCGTTCCTTTTATAATCCTCCCACTTTCCCCATCTTTCCCCAAATTTCTCTTCCTGTAACCTCAGCATGTGTGTTATCCTTTCCATATCCTGTATTTCTTCCACTATTCCTACCCATTGTGCTATTGTCGGTGGGTCTTCCTTGTACCACAGTCTCGTTATTGCTTTTCTGGCCGCTATCAACATTATCTTTATTAAATATTTGTCCCCCCCTTGTATTCCCTCGTGTGTCAGGTCTCCTAAGTAAAGCACCAGTCCTGTTTGTGGTAGCCCGTATCCTAATATTCTGATCATTGCTTCCCCTATCTCCTCCCAATACCCCTTCAGCTTCTGACATCCCCAGAATATGTGCGTGTGATTTGCCCCCTCCTTCCCACACATCCTCCAGCATGCTCTTTGTGTTGGTGCATATTTTCCCTTCAGCTCTGGGGTTATAAAGAATCTGATTATGTTTTTCCATCCAAATTCTTTCCATATTCTCGATCCTGTTGTTGAATGTTGTACCTCGCATATGTTCCCCCATTCCTTCCCTGTTATTCCTATCTCTAGTTCTCTCTCCCATTTCTCCCTTATATAATCGGTCGTGTGTCCCTTGCTGGTCATTATAGCCCGGTATATTGCTGATATTACTCTTCCTTGCCCCCCTTCGTATGCCCATACTATCATCTTTATTATTCCATTCTGTTCCTCGTCTTTGGCCCCCCTTATTTCTTTGTTGTAGTAGTCTCTAACCTGTAGATATCTGAAGTGGTCCCTGTTTTCTAGTCCAAATTTCTCCTTTAATTTTTGTAGTGTCTGCATTTCTCCCTTCTCTATCATTTTGCATATCGCTGTTGCCCCCCCCTCTCCCACCTTCTGAATCCATGGTCTAACCTCCCTGGTTTGAATCTCTTGTCATGTGCTACCCATCTCAGGACCCCTGACTGCTTCTCCAATTTGTGTGTTTTTACTACTCTGTTCCATATGGTCAAGGTGCATTTGGTGATTGGATCTAATAGTCCCTCTTTTTCTTTAAATAGTTCCCTATCTCCCACCAGAGCTTGTACCTTGTATCCCTCCCCTTCTTTTTCAATGTCTTTCCATCTTGCCTCATATCTGTCGTTACACCAGCACGTCACTGCTCTCAGTTGTGCTGCATAGTAATAATCTTGTAGGCTGGGTACTGCCATCCCTCCCTCTTCCTTTGGTAGTTGTAGTGTTTTATATCTGACCCGTGGTCTTCTCCCCGCCCATATGAACCTCGATATCAGTCTGTCCCACTCCCTGAATTGATTCTGTGGTATTTGTATCGGTAGTGACTGGAATAGGTACAGTAACCTTGATAGTATGTTCATTTTAATGACCTCTATTCTTGAATTGAAGTCCAAGGGCATTACTGTCCATCTCTCTAAGTCTCTCTTGATGTTCTGATTTATCTGTGTATAATTCGCCTCAAACAGTTTCTCCACCCCTCTCGTGATGTTCACCCCTAAGTATTTAATCTTGTCCATGTCCCATCTTATCCCGTACTGTTCTCTAATTTCCGTCGTTGGAGAATAGTTCCATGCTAAGGTCTGTGTCTTTGTCACGTTTAGTTTGTATCCTGAGTAGTGGCCATATTCCTTCAGTAGATCCATCAGTGCCGGGAAGCTCTTTTCTGGTTTCCGGTTAACCCTTTCACTGTGACAATACAGATGGTTAGCCCTTTTTTATATTCTGGAGGGGAAACCCTCGCGAGCACGGGGAGAACATGCAAACTCCACACAGAAAGAAAGGCCCGGGAGACACCCCACCTGGGTACCTGGCAACCCGGCAACCTGGTCCCCAAGTGGGAATCGAACCCTGGACCAGTCGCCAGGAGTCGACGGGGAGCATGACGCTGAATGGCAGATGGCAGCTAAATGTACACTTCGGTTTGATTGATTGATTGATTGATTGATTGAAAAGTGTATTAACAGATTGCAGAATGGGTACAATACAGTACGGCTCAATACATACAATTGTTAAGGGGATGCAGACCAGAGAAAGACTTTCGTCTTGTTTACATCAGGGTCCCCCATTTTCAATTCATCATGTGCTCTGAGGCACTAACACTGGCAGGGTTAGGTGATCTATTCCCACTGGGGACACCCATCCTGAAAAAATAAATGTATGCACTACTTGATTAGTACTAGTAGGAAAGCGCTACAGAAATGCAGCCTTAATTGATAAAAGATGTTACTTATTGTTACCATTCTTGTATTCATTGATGTTTCGTAATTGTGCACTGTTGAGTCTATAAGCTCGAAACACAAACATGTGCAATGCCCCTGTATTGTTGTGCATTTGACAAATAAATAACTGGAACTTGAACTTGAACTTGATTCACCAGAAGGAGTTCAGCATCTACTGTTTTTAACTATGAGTGAAAACAATACTCTTATATACGTACCATCGTTAGATCATAAAGTTTGAACACATTGTTCCTCTGAAAACCTCAAACGGACTTCTATGGCTCTTCCTCTGAGTTATCCAACGAATGAATGAATGAATGAAATAATTAATTTGTTCATTCCACTTCCTGTCCCCAGGTTGGTGAGAGACAGGCTGAAGCAGGAAGTGGACAAGATGAAGGCGCAGTTCCCCAGCTTCAGGCCAGGCCTGGTGGTGCTACAGGTGTGTAACGTTAGCCCCTTTACACATCGTTCCCATTATATTACTGGGATGATCTATAGGGACTTTCACCATTCACACATGCAGCTACTTTCAGGAACATTTCCGTCTCGTGTTTATTCACACAATGCCATGGCAATGCCGGATTGGAACGGGGCAAGGCGCTTAGTGTATAACAGCGGGAGATTAGCAGAGTGTGCGAAGCTTTTGTTATTATTTTGAGGAAAATGTCAAAGTCTTGAATGTCGCATATTTGGATTTTATGTTTTCTTTTTTTGCGAGACAAGCCATGTTTATTTCCATGGTCCACTTGAATCAGAAAGACACACTGGTGTACAAAGGAGCTTGTGTTGCTTGTTATCAAACAGGTCCCCCAGCGAAAGAAATGGCAAATGGACACAACTGGTGGATTTCAATAATAATAATAATAATAATAATAATAATAATAATAATAATAATAATAATAATAATAATAATAATAATAATAATAATACACTTTATTTGTATAGCACCCTTCTACAAGAATTGCTGCCTAAAGTGCCTCACAGCAGTAATGTATAGACACAAAATAGGCATAGGCATAAAATGAGCATAAAATTGGCATAATTATAGAGGGGCATAAAATGAGCAGAGAATTGATATTAAAACCTCCTGGAAAATTTGTAATAGATTTATTTAATTAGAATCTATGAAAAAAATGATTATGATAGATTTCTGACATTCAAATCTATAAAAGACTATTAGCAGGTTTCTGACTAAATAAAAGCAATGCATAAAGTGCAGACATAGAATGAGTATAAAAATAGACAGAATAAGAGCAGTGCAAATAAAATAGTAAAATAGTGCAGTGCAATAAAATATTTATCATCTACAGTACAACAATCACAGTCTGGGTGCAATGAGTCCAAGCAGAGTATTAACACAATGGCGCCCAAGGACGTATATCTCCGTGTTTCGATTCCACCCGTTGTGGACAGAAGCACGGATAAATCTGTGGCAAGTTGTTTTTGCTTCTATTCCATTTTAATAACCTATTCAAGGTCGCCGAGCGGCACTGCAGATCTACCCTACTCTATGAATTCGAGAAGGTGCAATACCGGCCAGATCCTCTTAGGGGCGCTAATGCAGTGTGCCCTGTGGCTGAACGGATCAGTATTTTTTTTACTTTCAATGGAGATTTCAGTTAGCAGGATTCTAGATGTGTAGCCTGTAGCTTGGATTACGTTTTGGATCGCAGATTTCACCATGCAATAAGGGGATTTATCATCAGCCAATGGATATATCGATCTACCAGATGGCGATCGATAACGGGGAAATGCTCGGGGGGATCCCACGGTAAGATATTTTTCACGTAAAGTACATCCCGATCGGGCCTTGTTTTGATAGCCATCCAGGCGTTCGGCCTATGAGGCTAATGAGGCTAACGCGGTTATTGGTAATCAATCATCAGAAACGACATCCCCCGCCCCCCCCCCCCTTTCATGCATACATGCGTGATGATCGTGCCGATCATATGCAGTTTGAGTTTTAACTGGAGCGTATCTATAACCGAAATGCCATTGGATTTAACGTTATTAGCTATTAGCCCATTATCTCGGCTTCCAGGAAATATACTAGACCAAATCCGGTATAATGCTTATATTCACGGCGCTATAAAATTAGAACGTATTGATGATTTTTTTTTTCTTTAAGCCATTTTGAAGGGACGGTTTATGGTCTCAATTCACAATGAGAATGGACAGATAGCAATACTATAAAGTATAGATTTAGCTCTACAAACAGCCCCACGTCTGTTTACATTTCCCGGTCCTCTTGATAATAATTATACTCATCCCAGTGGCCGTGAAAGTGTTAAAAGGCTAAGGTGAAGAGGTACGTTTTTAGCTTGCTTTTGAAAATATTTAGTGATCTAGGCTCCCTAATGTTCATATAGGTTCCATAGCCTTGGTGCATAATTTGCTGGTTAGCCTTCGGGAGAGGTGTTAGTTGGACAATGCCTAGGCTAACCGGCCATGTCCGCTTCCATTCATTGTGCTAAGCTAGGCTAACATGCAGCCAGATAGCTTTCTACTGAACGCACAGAGAGGAAACTGGTATCTATCTTCTTGTCTCTCTCTGGAGAAGACGGTATGCTAATTTCCCAAAATGTTGCTGTGTTCCTTTAAATATCAGGAACGTCAATTTCAATATTGTAAATCAAATCTTTTCTCAATTTGATGTAAAAACGAGTCAAATTGTTAGCCTAGCTTACCCTCGTTGTTTGTACATCGTCAAAAAAGGTGAAATACATCATCAGTATGCGCCTAAAATATAACAAACATATTTTTTTGGATTCGCTGAATGACATTCCGAGTTTAAAATGTCAATATGTTAACACTTTTGCGGCCACTGGGATGCGTCTAATATCACTCTAGACGACCAGCATTATGTAAACAGACTTGCACAGTCCGTGGGGCTGTTTGTAGAGCTAAATCTATACTTTATAGTATTGCTATCTGTCCATTCTCATTGTCAATTGAGACCATAAACCGTCCCTTTAAAATGGATTAAAGAAAAAAAAATCATCAATACGTTCTCATTTTATAGCGCCGTGAATATAAGCGTTATACGGTATTTGGTCTGGTATATTTCCTGGAAGGCTAGATAAAGGGCTAATAGCTACTAACGTTATATCCAATGGCATTTCCGTTTTACAAAAGCTACAGTTAAAACACAAACTGCATATGATCGGTATGATCCTCAAGCATGTATGCATGAAAGGGGGGGGGGGGGGGGGGGCGGGGGACGTCGTTTCTGATTATTGATTACCAATAACCGTGTTCGTCTAAGTAGCCACATACGCTGGTCGGTTGGTTGAGTATCATAGCAAGCTCTGATCAGCATGTAATTTACGTGAAAAAGATCTTACCATGAGCCGGTTGGATCCCCCCGAGCATTTCCCAGTTATCGATCGCCATCTGGTAGATGATAAATCCCCTTATTGCATAGTGAAATCCGCGATCCAAAACGTATTCCGTGCAACAGACAATAGCGCTCGCTTCAGGTGAGTAGAAAACGACATTAGAGATCCTAAAATAAAAAAGACAGTTTCTGCCACAGGGAACACTGCATTATCGATACAGCGCCCCTAAGAGGATCTGGCCGGTAATGCACTTTCTCGAATTCAAAGAGTAGGGTAAATCTGCAGTGCCGCTCGGCGACCTGGAATAGGTTATTAAAATGGAATAAAAGCCAAAACAACTTGCCACGGATATATCCGTCCTTCGGTGCATTAAGCATGGATTCGAAACACGGATGTATCCGTCCTTGGGCGCCATTGTGTTAACAAGGCCCTAAACATTTAGTTTATTCTGTTGCTCAATCAAATAAGCCTCCTCTACTTTTTTTTATTTTTTAAACGTTTTTACGTCTCACTCCATTCATTTGAGTCCCAGGTCTGCTTGTTTTCCCAGAGCTGGTGCTGGAAGTAGCCAGTTGTGTCTCGGTTCCTTCCTGTCTCTGCTACTTCTTTCAATTACAACACAAGCCATACAGGAAATGTCCTGAAATTATACTATTGATACCCATTAACCATATCACATGGCAGCCATTTTACCCGTATGTTGTGCTCATACCTCAGGAATCCCACCCTGAGCATGACATAAGAGCAAAATGGCCACTGTGTGAATAAAAGATTCAATAATATGGTCAATTCAAACATGACCCTGTGTAGGAAATGTTCCTGAACATTCCAGGGAGAGACTGCATGTGAACGGGTTATTGTTTACTCAAGCTGTGACGGACAGCCGAAACCTGCCCAATTTTCCACCGTCGACTAAAAACACACTTCTTCAATCAATATCTGAAATGAAGAAAAAACACACACAAAAAAACCTTCGTACTAGTATGCACTGCTACTCCTAAATTTCCCCAAGGGGATCAATAAAGGAATATCTTATCTACTAAGGAATCTACCATGGCTATATTACTATACCTACTATGCTAATATGTCTACACTACTATGCATTCAAGATTGTAGCAGTTGAGTTTGATACTGTTACTGACCCTTAGCTGCCAGAGTTGTACCCTTCCCTTCCTGCTGACTTGTAAGTTGCTTTGGATAAATTACTAAATGTAAAATGTAAATGTAAGTCTTCCAAAGAATAGTCATAACCAGAACCGGCCCTTGGTGTGAACAGTCTACTATAACTGGTGATGGTGTGAACAGTCTACTCTACTGTATGACTGTAGATAACTGGTGGTGGTGGTGTGTGTGTGTGTGTGTGTGTGTGTGTGTGTGTGTGTGTGTGTGTGTGTGTGTGTGTGTGTGTGTGTGTGTGTGTGTGTGTGTGTGTGTGTGTGTGTGTGTGTGTGTGTGTGTGTGTGTGTGTGTGTGTGTGTGTGTGTGTGTGTGTGTGTGTGTGTGTGTGTGCGTGCGTGCGTGCGTGCGTGCGTGCTTTGCTGGATGCAAGTAGAGTGTTTTTGGGCCCACCAACAATCCCATTTAAAGGAGCACGTCAACATTTTGGGAAATTAGCTTACCGCCTTCTTCCATTCATTGTGCTAAGCTAGGCTAACATGCAGCCAGATAGCTTTCTCCTGAACGCACAGAGAGGAAACTGGTATCTATCTTCTTGTCTCTCTCTGGAGAAGACGATATGCTAATTTCCCAAAATGTTGGCGTGTTCTTTTAAGACTGTGCTCTGGTAATAAGCCCTAAGAACATTCACAGAGTTCAACAGTGTAGTTGAAATGGAGCGAAAGTGGCTCAGGAGGTATATCGGTCGTCTGGTAATCAGAAGGTTCCCGGTTCGATTCCGGCCCCTCCCGGCAGCGTGTCGAAGTGTCCTTGAGCAAGACACTTAACCCCCTAACTGCTAAGGTCAGCACCTTGCATCGTTGCCTCCGCCGGCGCTGTCGGTGTGTGAATGTGTGAGTGCATGTGTGAGTGAATGTGAGGCATAAGTTGTAAAGCGCTTTGGAGAAAAGTGTTATATAAATGCAGTCCAATTTACCATTTTAAATACTTTCTAACCATTCTTTCTCTTTTCTTTTGCCCACGCTATCAGGTGGGTTTTAGAACTTTTAGGTAAACATGTTGATTCTTTGATTGGAGGTGTGAGTTCATTTATTTATGACTTGTGTAGAGAAAGCTCCTTTTATACAGAGTGGGATGAGGCAACAAGCTGCTGGAGAGGAATGACGACTTAAAGCAAGTTCTATCTGCTGAAATGTTACTTTAATTCTATTGTTCATGCCTTTTGTTTTGACTGTGTATGCTCTTTTGTAGTGCTTTTATGCAATAGAGACTTGCACTAAAAGTTTATCAATAATACATAAATACTCCACCAATCCTTAAATAAAACGACCACTTGCCCTATTGAACTTCTTTGGGCCAGAGATTGTCAAGCATAATACTATACACAAGCTACAGTACACAAGTGGTATTGTAATCATTGTGTATTGTTGTTTAAAAACCTACTATGCGGTTGAGGAGCCGGGAAAAACAAGCATCTCACGTTTTTCCTCAATGTGCGTACATTTAAAAAAGCGGTGACAATAAAATGATCTGAATCTTAATCTGAATATGCAGGTAAACAACGAATCAATTCAAAGTAGCGAATGTTTGAACTATTTTGCGCATGGATTTCTTTTCGACTCCAGAGTGTCTGTGAGTTGGAACAGTGTGCTCTTTGTTTACTATAAGAAAGGTCTTTATTGCCAAGTTTGGTAGTTTTCTGTGTGACATTAACCATTAACCATTTCAGTACTGTCTATCTGTATGTCGTGTATGTCATATATGTTATGATGAATTGAAAATGGGGGACCCTGATGTAAACAAGACGAAAGTCTTTCTCTGGTCTGCATCCCCTTAACAATTGTATGTATTGAGCTGTACTGTATTGTACCCATTCTGCAATCTGTTAATAAAGTTTTCAATCAATCAATCAATCAATCACTACCACACTACCAAAGGGTTAACCATTTCACTGCAACAATACAGAAGGTTAATCCTTTTACTGCCACACGACAAAGGGTTAACCCATTCACTGCAACAATACAGAAGGTTAACCCTTTTGCTGCCACACGACACAGGGTTAACCCATTCACTGCGACAATACAGAAGGTTAACCCTTTCACTGCCACACACTACCAAAGGGTTAACCCTTTCACTGCGACAATACAGAAGGTTAACCCTTCCACTGCCACACACTACCAAAGGGTTAACCCTTTCACTGCGACAATACAGAAGGTTAACCCCTTTCACTGCCACACGACAAAGGGTTAACCGTATGCAGTGTGGTAGTGAAAGGGTTAACATCATGTAGTGTGGTCATGAAAGGGTTAATGGACAGACAATAACAGACGGATAAGAAGATAAGAAGGTGGAATATAAACTAAGTTAAAATAGAAGCACAATAGAATAGAATAGAATTATGAAATAAAAATAGGCCAGGGCTGAACAACTGGAAAAATAAAAAGGTGGAATAAAATACAATGGGATATAAACTAAATACAATTTAAATGTATATAAAATGTAATTAAAATTGAAGCACAATAGAATATAATTATAAAATAATACTTTTCTTTTTCAGGTGGGTGACCGGGACGACTCCAACCTCTACATTAGCATGAAGCTAAAAGCCGCAGCAGAGGTAAGAGACAACAGCCGGTACTAAACCCAAGGTTCTAGGGTTCTAACCTCTGTGTGCTCAGGGAGGGTTGACTGGGGACACTGGGGGGACAGCCACGCCCTGCTTCACACCCGGGAGCTGCCCAGCACAAACACGGCACTGACTCGGTTGACCGCTGAGCAGAAACGCCGGAGCAGTTGGGTGATTTATTACTAACTATGTAGTTACTGCATGTGTGTGATTGTGTTACTGTTCTGTTACTGTTGTATACATATAATATAATATTATAATCTAACATAATATGAGATCAATAACTGCGCACGTTTTTTTTGTGTCAACCACAGCACCTGGTGGTTAGGTATATGGTCCTTTTAACCAGAAGGTCACAGGTTCAATCCCCTTCAGCAGCCATTGTATCCATCCCCGTCAAATTGTCTTTGAGCAAGGCACTGAACCTCTCTACATGTTGCCCAAATGTGCCGCAGAAAATGTGACGTGTAGGCGTCTCTCAGAGGGATACGGGGTACGAAATACATTCCTTAGGACAGTGTTTCTCAATGTGGGGTCCACGGACCTCTATAGGACAGTGTTGCTCAATGTGGGGTCCAGGGTCCTCTATAGGACAGTGTTGCTCAATGTGGGGTCCAGGGTCCTCTAGGTAGGACAGTGTTGCTCAATGTGGGGTCCAGGGTCCTCTAGGACAGTGTTGCTCAATGTGAGGTCCAAATAACGGTGTCGGAGAGCCGCGACCCCCACTATTATAGGAGGTAAAATAAAATAATAAAATAATAATAATATATATATTTTTTATTTTTTTATAAATGGAAATGTATGGTTGAAACATGCAAACGTTCAAACGCACACACACTAATAAGCATTGGAGGCTTTTAACCAGGGCCGGACTGGGGAAATCATTCAGGCCAGGAAATATAGCCCCAGTCAGGCCACTTTTTAAGCAGGGGGTCTGGGGGTCCCCCACCAGGAGATTTTTTATTACAAAGACTTAATTTCCTGCATTCTGGTGCAAGATTTTTTTTTATTTGTACCCTTTAAATGCCAGTGTTTGTGATGGCATCACAAATTATTGTTAAAAAACAGGCTAGCATGTATGATTAGCAACAACACAGATTTCTATGGATTTTCAGTTTTTTTGTAATTGATAAAAAATACAATCTTTTATTCAACTTCAGCCCTGATCATAACACCTATTCATTTTATAATTCTAACCCTTTAAATGCCAGTGTGTGTGATGGCATATATTTGCAATATAGCAAATGCAAAGTAGATTTTTCTGGGGGGGATTATTACAGGCTAGCATGTGTCAATGATTAGCATTTTAATCATCTGGCGACCCCCCCCGCGGCGGCGGCTCGCGACCCCGACTTTGGGAACCCCTGCACTACACAATGGCTGAACGGCTTAGGAGACAGGGAGTGATACCAGCCAATTAAGGGGGAGGGACGATTATGTCAGAGACCCGATTGGGAATTTTGCCAGGAACGACAGGCCCTGGGTTCTTTGACGACAGAATTCAGTCGGGACCTGGGTTTAGCATCTCATCTGAAGGACGGCACTTTTGCAGCTGTATGGTGTCCTTATCACCGTAACAGGGGCATTGTTACTGACAAGTCCAGAGGACAGAGTGCTCCCTGCTGGAAAACAACACCACTTTCCGACAACAGCCTTGACCGGGGCTCGAACCGGTGATCTTCCGATCATGAGCGCGGAGCTCTACTCATGTAGCCACGCTGCCGGACAAAGTAGAATGACTGTTCTGATCATAGGTGTGACTCTATCCACTATTAATCTCCCGGGTATGGAATTCTGGAATAATAAGTCCTATCCAACAACAAATATCTTCTCAGACAGGGGTCCATGACCTATTTCATATCCTTATCATTAGGTTACCTCTTAACGTATCGTTATCGTTAGGGTAACATTTTCTTTTTTATTATAAATGGATATTTTGGGGGTCCTTGACGTGGAAAACTTTGGGAGCCGCTGCCTGAAATATGGTAATAAACTCTAAGCTCTAAAACCAAATCCAAATGGTGAGGAATGACATGTGGCATTCCAGAGTTTCAGCAGAGCGCTGATATTCATTTCCTGTATTGTTTTCAGATTGGAATCAATGCCAATCATATACGCCTGCCAAAAACTGCATCTGAGGACGAGGTCAGTAGAACCATAATGTAACACAATATAACTCATAATATATACCCTCACAGCTTTAATAGTTGCTATTACAGCACTGTGGGTGTCTTGCTGTTCAAACAAAATATGATCAGGCATAATGTTACATGTTAAACATTAAGCAGTGACATAAGGGGACAACATAAGCATTAAAGGGGACATGTTACCATACATGTAACTTTACCCTAACCATACAGCTAACCTTACCCTAACCATACAGCTAACCTTACCCTAACCATACAGCTAACCTTACCCTAACCATACAGCTAACCTTACCCTAACCATACAGCTAACCTTACCCTAACCATACAGCTAACCTTACCCTAACCATACAGCTAACCTTACCCTAACCATACAGCTAACCTTACCCTAACCATACAGCTAGCTAACCTTACCCTAACCATACAGCTAACCTTACCCTAACCATACAGCTAACCTTACCCTAACCATACAGCTAGCTAACCTTACCCTAACCATACAGCTAACCTTACCCTAACCATACAGCTAACCTTACCCTAACCATACAGCTAGCTAACCTTACCCTAACCATACAGCTAACCTTACCCTAACCATACAGCTAACCTTACCCTAACCATACAGCTAGCTAACCTTACCCTAACCATACAGCTAACCTTACCCTAACCATACAGCTAACCTTACCCTAACCATACAGCTAACCTTACCCTAACCATACAGCTAGCTAACCTTACCCTAACCATACAGCTAACCTTACCCTAACCATACAGCTAGCTAACCTTACCCTAACCATACAGCTAACCTTACCCTAACCATACAGCTAACTAACCTTACCCTAACCATACAGCTAACCTTACCCTAACCATACAGCTAACCTTACCCTAACCATACAGCTAACCTTACCCTAACCATACAGCTAGCTAACCTTACCCTAACCATACAGCTAACCTTACCCTAACCATACAGCTAACCTTACCCTAACCATACAGCTAGCTAACCTTACCCTAACCATACAGCTAACCTTACCCTAACCATACATGTAACTTTACCCTAACCATACAGCTAACCTTACCCTAACCATACAGCTAACTTTACCCTAACCATACAGCTAACCTTACCCTAACCATACATGTAACTTTACCCTAACCATACAGCTAACCTTACCCTAACCATACAGCTAACTTTACCCTAACCATACAGCTAACCTTACCCTAACCATACATGTAACTTTACCCTAACCATACAGCTAACTTTACCCTAACCATACATGTAACTTTACCCTAACCATACATGTAACTTTACCCTAACCATACATGTAACGTTACCCTAACCATACATGTAACTTTACCCTAACCATACATGTAACTTTACCCTAACCATACATGTAACTTTACCCTAACCATACAGCTATACCATACTACCTGAATTAGTTTATGTCCTTCAGTATCAGCATGTGTCATTTAATACTTATGTATATTCTGTACTGTTTCTTCTTCTATTATTGCCTAGTCTGTTGTTTTATTACATTGTACATTATCTGTCAGACAAATTACTTCTAGAGACAAATATCTAATTTAGACTTTGGTACTATCCTTTTTTTTTTATTACATTTCTTTTATTTTTAAACTTTTAAACTTTTTGGATAGTAGCCAATGTTCCCCACATCTCGGTAATGGTTTTTACTGAATGGTTTAATCAATACACTGGTGTCAAAGGGAAAATATGTTGGGAAAAAAGGAGATATTGACTGGACTGTCCTGGGTCAAGGCAGGAATAACATGACATTTCTTCAGAATCACAATCAGAATCAGAAAGGTCTTTATTGCCAAGTAGTTTGCACATACAAGGAATTTGATTTGGTCATTTCTGGTGGGACATTAACGGACAGACAATAACGGTAGAATAAAATAAAAGGGTAGAATAAAATAAAATGGAATATAAACCAAATTTAAATAGAAGCGCAATAGAATAGAATATAATTATAAAATAAAATAGACCAGGGCTGTACAATTGTGCACGATGTGGTCAAGTATAATACACTGGGAGCATTCAACCCTCCTTTTTTCCAACATATTTTTTTGCATAATGCATTATCAGGGATGCTCGATATTGGCTTTTTTACCGATACCGATATACCGATATTGTCCAACTCTTAATTTCCGATACCGATATTAACCGATATCAACCGATACCAATATATGCGGGGTTTCCCCCCCCCAAAAAACGGAATAATTTGAGGTAATTAACATTACATATCTCTTGTCGTGGAATTAACACAACATTATGCATACGTTGACAATAAATAAAATAATAATTTGTTCTTACTTGCTTGCCTGGGTAAATAAAGGTTAAATAAATGTCAAATTTTTTTTAATAAATAAAAAGATTTTGAAACCCAATACCGATATTTTCCGATATCAAATTTTTATGCCAATATCGGCCATCCCTAATTATCAATGTTTTGACCCAGAGTCACAAACCATTACCGAGATGTGGGCAACAATGGCTGCTGTCCAAAAAGTAAAAAAAAAAAAAAAAAAAAAAAAAAGGATAGTACAAAGTCTAAACTAGATATTTGTCTCTAGAAGTAATTTGTCTGACAGATTAGAATCCATGTTTTTTGTATCCATGTCCCCAACCACTGCACTTTACAGTCTTATTTCACTCTTCTGTCCTGTTTTGCACTTTATAATTATTTATTCACTGTTGTGTTGTTCTTATTTGTGAAAAAAGCATGCACTGTAAATGTCGAATCACGTTCCATTTGTACTACAATATGGAGAATAAAGTCATCTGAATGTGAATCTGAATCTGAATAAAAACAGCAACACAGACAGTGGGATGGAATATTGAACAGGGCTGTGCTGCTGAACGTTTGTTATCATTCCGACCACCAGGTCCTGAGGAGTATCGTTGCCGTCAACGAGAACCCCGCCGTCCACGGCCTCATCGTCCAGCTGCCCCTGGACTCTGTCCATCCCATGGACACGGAGAAAGTGACCAATGCTGTGGCTCCGGAGAAAGATGTGGATGGGTGAGTTTGATTGATTGATTGAATAGTTTATTGGTTTAGAATGGAAAATCACACATATACATTTGATCACAATATGAAACAGGTATACATTTTCCAATAGGATTTCATAAAACACAATAAAGCCATAGGCTTGTTTCCATTGTGGTCCTTCATCATTGGTGTCAGTGGATTTATGTACTGGTGTGTGGACGTGGGTGTTTGTAGTGTCTGTATGTCAGGATGTGTGGGTATAAAAACAAAAAAATACATACAATAATAGTCCATTTTATAGACAATAAAAGAATAAAAAAGGAACAACACATATTAAAAACCCTTTGTTCACTACTCCCAGCTTCTGCTACTTATGATCCACCTCTTTATAGCTAATTTAAAAGTGGAGAAGGGGCTTATGGTCTTCAACTCCATTGGTAGGCTATTCCATTGTACTGCTGCTGAATATAGGAATGCGTTTTGGCCTATTTTCCTATTGCATCTCACTGGGACGATGTCTGTAGGGCTCCCCCTGGTGGCGTGTTAATAAAGGAACACGGCAACATTTTGGGAAATTAGCTTATCGCCTTCTCCAGAGAGAGAGACTCTCTGTGCGTTCAGTATAGAAAGCTATCTGGCTACACGTTAGCCTAGCTTAGCACAATGAATGGAAGCGGACATGGTCGGTTAGCCTTCGGGAGAGGTGTTAGTTGGACAATGCCCGCTTCCATTCATTGTGCTAAGCTAGGCTAACATGCTAAGTATGACTTACTACCATAGTGTCTTTATACCTGTATCACTGTATATACTAATACCACAACTCCTACATACATCTGATTAGCACTATCACTCAGTAATACTCATTTATATATTGTATACCCAGTTTAATCACCTGTACATTGTATATTACGGGGCGACAGTGGCTCAGGAGGTAGAGCGGTCGTCTGGTAATCGGAAGGTTCCCGGTTCGGTTTATATCTTGGTTTACAATCTAGAACCTCTGCTACAAAGGTCGTGTTGACTTAAGGCGACCCTGTTGCCCCCGCTGACTTCAATGGCCCCATCTCTTCGGCTGCCATGACCCATAAAGTTTGCAACTATGTGATAAGAAGTGACCTTTCTCAGTCGCTGCGTAACGTGTGTGCAGCAAGGCCTGATACGCTGCCGGACAGAGAAGGGTTAAATTATGAACGAATGAAGAGTGAAAAGTCCTTTAGGGCCTTAACTCTGGCACAGTGGTGGAAGGTATTTTTTATTCAAGTACTGTACTTGTACTTACATTTCAAGGTACTTGTACTTTACGTGAGTATTTTCATTTCAGGGAACTTTATACTTTTACACCACTACATTTGCATAGAAAACGTGTATGCAATGCTGTGTGAAGATTATGTACTTTAAAATTTTAACATAGCCTTTAATCAGAGCAGCACAACTGGACCACATACCACTTTAACATGACCTTTAATCAGAGCAGCACAACTGGATCACATACCACTTTAACATCACCTTTAATCAGAGCAGCATAACTGGACCACATACCACTTTAACATAACCTTTAATCAGAGCAGCATAACTGGACCACATACCACTTTAACATAACCTTTAATCAGAGCAGCATAACTGGACCACATACCACTTTAACATGACCTTTAATCAGAGCAGCACAACTGGACCACATACCACTTTAACACAACCTTTAATCAGAGCAGCATAACTGGACCACATACCACTTTAACACAACCTTTAATCAGAGCAGCACAACTGGACCACATACCACTTTAACATAACCTTTAATCAGAGCAGCACAACTGGACCGCATACCACTTTAACATAACCTTTAATCAGAGCAGCACAACTGGATCACATACCACTTTAACATGACCTTTAATCAGAGCAGCATAACTGAACCACATACCACTTTAACATAACCTTTAATCAGAGCAGCATAACTGGACCGCATACCACTTTAACATAACCTTTAATCAGAGCAGCATAACTGGACCGCATACAACTTTAACATAACCTTTAATCAGAGCAGCACAACTGGACCGCATACCACTTTAACATAACCTTTAATCAGAGCAGCACAACTGGACCACATACCACTTTAACATAACTTCAATGGATCGAGGCTTGAATGCTTCCAAGCACTGGAATACACAAATGTCATGTATAACATACTTGTACTTAAGTAGAATTTGAATGGAGGACTTTTATCTGGGTATCTTTACTTTTACTTAAGTAAAGGAACTGTGTACTTCTTCCACCACTGCTCCGCTGGCAAAGGATGAACGATTTGAATTAGTGTATATATATATACACACACACACACACACACACACACACACACACACACACACACACACACACACACACACACACACACGCACGCACACGCACACGCATACGCGCACACACACACACGCACACAGAGTCTCCAGGCTCTCTCAGCAGCCAGCCCCTTGCAGTCTAAGTGTCCCCTCTATTGTGGGCCTCCGTGCTCCAGCTCCTCCTCACGAGCCAAGCAGTCTGCACCCAGATGGCCAGAACCCCACCAGTGTTCCCTAGCCGGCAGCCGCCAAGAGTTCAAACGCCCACATACACTCGCCTCTCGGGAGGGCTGCATCTGTCGTGTCCTGAATCGTGTTGAATGATATTAACTAGCTTAAAAGGGGAATGTCGTCCATTTTAAGAATCCGCGACAATGTTAGCGATCTGTTCTGCATGTTTTTCCATTGGGTTTGTCTTTTTTTTTCTGGAGGGGAAACCCTTGCGAGCACGGGGAGAACATGCAAACTCCACACAGAATCCCTGCCTGCCTGCCTGCTTGCCTGCCTGCCTGTCTGTCTATCTATTCACCTGGGAGAGACTTTTCCATCAGACATGCAATATAAAAAAAAATATTAAAGTAAATGTGTAATTGATCTAGATTGATGTCAAGCTGTTTTAAACGTGTGGTGTTGAAATGATCCATATTTAGTGGCTTTTGCAGTTATTTGGTGTGTGTGTGTGTGTGTGTGTGTGTGTGTGTGTGTGTGTGTGTGTGTGTGTGTGTGTGTGTGTGTGTGTGTGTGTGTGTGTGTGTGTGTGTGTGTGTGTGTGTGTGTGTGTGTGTGTGTGTGTGTGTGTGTGTGTGTGTGTGTGTGTGTCTAGTCTCAGTAGTATAAATGCTGGGAAGCTGTCTCGGGGGGACCTGGGGGACTGTTTCATACCCTGCACTCCTAACGGCTGTATGGAGCTAATCAGCCAGACAGGTGAGCAACTATCTTTGTACTTTATAAAAAATAAATGGCAGTTTATGACGATTTCAGTATGAAGTTTATACAGAACTTCCCTATGGAACAGCATGCAATACAGGCCCAAATAAATTCAAGTGAGATGTCTGGTGATGATTATAAATGAATATAATGTTTATAATCTAATGAAACAAATGTGTAAACTAATGACTGTGTTTATAATCTAATGAAAATAATGTGTAAACTAATTATTATCTCAATTATTAACTCATACTACTATTGAATAGCACAATGTGATGAAGTAGGCTACAATAATAAGGGGCTCTTTGTGGCTACCATGTATCTATGCCTATTTGTAAGAGCTGAGTATAGAGATGAGTGGTAAAGAATAGGAAAATGTATTCAAGTGTCACATATAACATTAACAATGTCCAGGAAAATATTGTAGACCACTTATAATAAGAGGCCCTTATTATGCATAGAAATACAATGATACCGTGATTTTGGCCCCAGTTTTCTCACCGCTCTCTACAGTATTAGGCCTAATCATAATTATAGGCTGGAAATACTATATATATATACACCACTACATTTATCTGAACTCATTAGTTACTACTTACATTGTTACATTGAAGAAAAGGATTTGCCTAGAAAACATGGCAGAAATGTATGAAGATATATAATGCACTTTCAAACTTGAAGCCTGCCCACTTCAAGAGGGTGTAATCAGGGCAGCAGAACCCGACCACACGTCACTTAACACAACCGGTAGAGGTCCTCCGGGGCTGAATGATTCCAAACACTGGCATACATGCAGACCTCATAGAGAGAGAGTGCACGTTTACCTTCCATACTGGAGGACTTTTTACATGTCTACTGTCACATGTTTGTGTATAAAAGGCGCAGGCGGGCGGCCGGGTAGCGCAGCGGACTAAGCGTCTGTCTACCACCGCAGAGACAGTGGGATCTAATCCAGCTGCTGTGGTGCCTCCGGCTTGGTCGGCCGTCCATACTGACACAATTGGCAGTGGCAGCGGGTGGGAAAGCCAGTGGGGTGGGTCCTGGTCGTTTTTTTTATAAAAAATGAAAAGGCGCAGGCAATGGATTTCAGAGTTTGGGGAAAAAGAAAACCAGTCTCAATAAATCAACAATGTTAATGGGACACTCCACTAATGCTGATTTATAATAATGCACATAATCTGATTTATAATAACGCACATAATCTGATTTATAATGCACATCATCTGATTATAATAATGCACATCATCTGATTTATAATGCACATAATCTGATTATATATAATAATGCACATAATCTGATTTATAATAATGCACATAATCTGATTTATAATAAAGCACAATCAGATTCATAATGAACATAATCTCACACATATCTCAAACCTGTCCTCCAGTCCTTTGTGTTGTGTTAATTTCACTTTAATCAAATGATGCCGATTAACAAGTCTAGGTAATCTTAATTAAACCCAGCCTAGTTAAACCAAGCCTAGTTACACCTAGCATAGTTCAACCTCATAGTTAAGACAAGCCTAGTTAAACACAGCCTAGTTAAGACAAACCTAGTTAAACCCAGCCTAGTTAAGCCAAGCCTAGTTAAGCCAAGCCTAGTAAATCCCAGCCTAGTTAAACCCAGCCTAGTTAAACCCAACCTAGTTAAGTCAAGCCTAATTAAACCTAGCATAGTTAAGACAAACCTAGTTAAACCCAGCCTAGTTAAGCCAAGCCTAGTTAAGCCAAGCCTAATTAAACCTAGCATAGTTAAGACAAGCCTAGTTAAACACAGCCTAGTTAAGACAAACCTAGTTAAACCCAGCCTAGTTAAGCCAAGCCTAGCTAAGCCAAGCCTAGTAAATCACAGCCTAGTTAAACCCAGCCTAGTTAAACCCAGCCTAGTTAAGTCAAGCCTAATTAAACCTAGCATAGTTAAGACAAACCTAGTTAAACCCAGCCTAGTTAAGCCAAGCCTAGTTAAGCCAAGCCTAATTAAACCTAGCATAGTTAAGACAAACCTAGTTAAACCCAGCCTAGTTAAGCCAAGCCGAGTTAAGACCAGCTTAGTTAAGCCAAGCCTAGTTAAGACAAGCCTACTTAAACCCAGCCTAGTTAAGCCAAGCCTAGTTAAGCCCAACCTAGTTAAACCCAGCCTAGTTAAACCCAGCCTAGTTATGCCGGACACGGCCATGGCACTCGTGCGTTATGTGCTTCAACAGTGGGGAGTCAGTCAGGGACACTCACTATTGTAGGCCGGCCCTGAGGGTCCAGTGAAATGTAGCGATCCCTATAGAACTGCCATTAATACAACGCAAGGATTCAGTATCCTCCGATGACATAACCGGAGGATACATTCAACGGTTAAACTAAATGAACGTTTCAAGTTTCAAGTTCAAGTTTCTTTATTAGTTGTCATACAGAAGTACAGAATACTTTTATATAAAATACTTCTTTCTGTTTTGCTCCAGAGATTGTGCTAGATAAAAATAGATAAGTATAAAAGTATAGTAAGTATAAAATAGAAGTCAAGTACGTAGACAAAAAGTGTTCAATATATACATATATACAACGTACAATGCAGAGTAGAAAGTAACTGAGTTACAATACAATACTATATACTATACAGTACAATGCAGAAATGGGATGAGGTACAATTTAGGTACAATTTACAGTAAGGTGTAATGAGGTATGGGTTGTAGTGCAAATTCTTTGCCAATAAATATAAAGTGTGTTTAGGTGTTCTAAAGTGGGTAAAGTGGGTGCAGCAGTGAGTTTGTTTAAAGTGAGTGTGTGCGTGTGGATGTGTGTGCTGTGAGTGCATTTGATGGTTGTTACGATTGTTTATTGTTCGTGGATATATGTGGATATATGTGGATATATGTGGATATACCGTACTTTTCGGACTATAAGCCGCAGCTTTTTTCCCCATTTTTCGACCCTGCGGCTTATATAACGGTGCGGCTTATATGTGGACTGTTATGGTTTGAAACCGACCCCAACAGCACGGCACAGACAGGTAGTTCAGAGTTAGCCAAAAACTAGTGCGTATTTATTTCTGAAATAGGAATGGGCAAATAAACAACAAAACACAAGGGGAGAATGTTCTTGGCAGAGTTGTCCGCGGCTCTGCAGCACGTCTTCTGGGCTGAGAGGCACCGTGGCGTTGCGCCTCTGCCTCTGCTGCTCTGCAGCTTCTCCTCGATCCACTCGGGAACAGAGAGAGAGAAAATGTTACTAGACGAGCAAACGGGATTACAAGCAGTCCAGTATTGTCTTAGCTGAGTCCGTGATAACAACAAGCGGTTCCTCTTCAGTGTTAAACTTAGCTGAGTCCGTGATAACAACAAGTGGCTCCTCTTCAGTGTTTAACAAACACACAAAAACAGAAAGGTCCCGAGTCCCGGAAATTACGAGAAAAACAGTCTCCAAAAAAGAACGTTCCAAAAACTCACCAAGGCGCAAATGCGCAAAGCGGTCTACGAGGCAGGGGTCCAAAGAATGGCAAGCAAGCAACAGCGGCGACTTCCAACAGACGTCCTGAAGAGAAAAAGGTGAGGGAACAACACAGGGAAAACAAGCAGCAGCCAGTGGTATTCCAAAACAACCCGACAATGAACGATAGAAAACCCAGAGTATATGAAGGCCTCCAGTGAGCTGATTACAACACACATCAGGTGCGCGGGCCAATCCTCACATGGACAAAACCCGAAAATCGAAATATTGCTTTTTTTACTGCATTGAAATGTTATTTATCTGTTCCCTTATTTGCTAAACTTAATACAACTTGTAAATGAGTTAATGTTATTTGTCCGACAGTTTTGTGTCCCAATGGGAGTCATTCTCTGTAGAGGTGGGAACTTAAAGCTCAATATAAGAACGGCCATGCACCACCACTCACAGAATCGAGAAAGAGCAATCAATCTGTCAATCCTTTCCGTGTCCGGGCCGGGTGAGGTTTCCCGTGTTGAGTCAAATTAAGCCGCAGCCTCCACTACTTACATATGGTACTTAAACATTAAAACACATGCGGCTTATAGTCCAGTGCGGCTTATATATGTACACATCATTCAATTTAGCTGCTGCGGCTTATAGTCAGGTGCGGCTTATAGTGCGAAAAGTACGGTATGTGGATATATGTGAGATTATGTGCATGATAAATCAGCATTGTTTTTTTGGTGAAGTGCCCCTTTAACAAAACCAATTGTGTGTGTGGGGGGGGGGGGGCTATCGTGTGTTCTGTATTATAGCTATGGAGACAATAGTATGGCTCATTCGACAGGCATTGTTTATAGTCCAACACTGACTAACCAGTTAATTTCTACATACTTTAGTTTGTGCGCTATTCCATGCTAAACATCGCCCCTTTCCAAAATAATCCAGTATTTTTTCCTAGATCGCGAGATACGACATATTATATGCATTATGCCCAAATCAATCGGGTTGCTCGCCTGAAACTCCAAATATTTCCAAATCAAAGGTATATACCATATATGTGTCTTCACAAAAGGGGGGGGGGTTTACCTCGAAACTGCGATCGTTACCAAAAGCATGTTCTAGGTCCGGTAAAAGACGACACTGTGATCGGTACAAAAGCATGTTCTAGGTCAAAAAAAATACCAGCAGGTTACCTAAAATAGACCTTACCTCAGTCAGAAGGTACTCCAAAATGAATAAGTCCCAGTCGTCCCATCGCGATCGCAATTACTCGTGTATATTGGGCACGGCTATCATACGGGAAACAATAGGTTTGAGGCATCAAGTCTCCGACCGATTGCTACGTCCTGATCCACTTTGAGGGGGAAGCAGTCGGAGGTAACTCGGTACTGGAATACAACTGATATCCCCAGTTAAAAAGGTAGGCGATACTGCCACCAGCGAGTGTTTAGAATGGGGATCAAAGGAAAAATATCAAAGGATCCAAAAAACGAGAAAACTCGTTTTTGGCGCTCAAGCGTTAGCGATGAAACGCGAGTATACTCGTTTTTTGGCGATCAAAGAGTGAGCGATGACGTTGAATGAGACGTAGCTGCGTCTCTGTGTCCGCCCTGCGGGCTGATGATGATCCGGTGTGTCGCCTGTAGGCGTGTCCGTGGCGGGGAAGAACGCCGTGGTGATTGGTCGCAGCAAGATCGTCGGGGCGCCCATGCACGACCTGCTGCTGTGGAGCAACGCCACCGTCACCACCTGTCACTCAAAGACCCGGGACCTCGCTGCTCAGGTAACCGTCTTCATCCCCACCTGTCACTCAAAGACCCGGGACCTTGCTGCTCAGGTAACCGTCTTCATCACCACCTGTCACTCAAAGACCCGGGACCTCGCTGCTCAGGTAACCGTCTTCATCACCACCTGTCACTCAAAGACCCGGGACCTCGCTGCTCAGGTAACCGTCTTCATCACCACCTGTCACTCAAAGACCCGGGACCTCGCAGCTCAGGTAACAGTCTTCATCCCCACCTGTCACTCAAAGACCCGGGACCTCGCTGCTCAGGTAACAGTCTTCATCCCCACCTGTCACTCAAAGACAGATATTGGAAGCAGAGTTTGTTAGCATTTTGTGGCCATGTTAGTGGAAGTCAACAGGCATTGCATTCCTGCTCCATTTATTTCCACTATTGCTAACAAATTAAAGTTGCTATAGATAGCATTATCCAGTAATTATAATCATTATAATTCTTTTTATAATACATCCACATAACTTTTTGAACGGTGCAGAATAAAATATTGCTTTCCCCCCCAAAATGTATTGATTAATGAATTTATATATATACATGTTGCATGTATTTCCCCATGTGGAATGCATGTGGGGAAATGGGAAGTATATGAAGGAGATGCATGCACGCAACATTGCCTGCCAAAATGTTTTAAATGAAAAAATGATCAATCATAATCAATCATAAATTAAAATGTAATCCAGTGTGAAATGAGCTCCTGGACATGTTTTGCTTTTTTCCAGGTCGGCAGAGCAGACATCCTGGTGGTGGGCGCTGGTAGAGCAGAGATGGTTAAAGGCGAGTGGCTGAAGGAAGGAGCGGTGGTCATCGACTGCGGCATCAACCACATCGCAGGTATCATCAGCTGCAAACCTTAACTCTCCAGCTAAAAGAAAATTTAAAAAAAAATTAAAAAGGCTCATTTGGGGGCAGCGGTGGCCGAAAGGTTAGAGGAGCAGGCTTGTGACTGAAAGGTTTGCTGGTTCAATCCCCTGGATGGGTAAAAATAACACTCTCCCATCCCTCCATACCAATGGTCAACAGTGTCAGACTGCGGTTGTACTGGGCAGCTCCTAGTGGCCAACAGTGTCAGTCTGTGGTTGTACTGGGCAGCTCCTAGTGGTCAACAGTGTCAGTCTGTGGTTGTACTGAGCAGCTCCTAGTGGCCAACAGTGTCAGACTGCGGTTGTACTGGGCAGCTCCTAGTGGTCAACAGTGTCAGTTCTGTGGTTGTACTGGGCAGCTCCTAGTGGTCAACAGTGTCAGACTGTGGTTGTACTGGGCAGCTCCTAGTGGCCAACAGTGTCAGACTGTGGTTGTACTGGGCAGCTCCTAGTGGCCAACAGTGTCAGTCTGCGGTTGTACTGGGCAGCTCCTAGTGGTCAACAGTGTCAGACTGCGGTTGTACTGGGCAGCTCCTAGTGGTCAACAGTGTCAGACTGCGGTTGTACTGGGCAGCTCCTAGTGGTCAACAGTGTCAGTTCTGTGGTTGTACTGGGCAGCTCCTAGTGGCCAACAGTGTCAGACTGTGGTTGTACTGGGCAGCTCCTAGTGGTCAACAGTGTCAGACTGTGGTTGTACTGGGCAGCTCCTAGTGGTCAACAGTGTCAGACTGTGGTTGTACTGGGCAGCTCCTAGTGGCCAACAGTGTCAGACTGTGGTTGTACTGGGCAGCTCCTAGTGGTCAACAGTGTCAGACTGTGGTTGTACTGGGCAGCTCCTAGTGGTCAACAGTGTCAGTTCTGTGGTTGTACTGAGCAGCTCCTAGTGGTCAACAGTGTCAGTTCTGTGGTTGTACTGGGCAGCTCCTAGTGGTCAACAGTGTCAGACTGTGGTTGTACTGGGCAGCTCCTAGTGGCCAACAGTGTCAGACTGTGGTTGTACTGGGCAGCTCCTAGTGGTCAACCGTGTCAGACTGTGGTTGTACTGGGCAGCTCCTAGTGGCCAACAGTGTCAGACTGTGGTTGTACTGGGCAGCTCCTAGTGGTCAACAGTGTCAGTCTGCGGTTGTACTGGGCAGCTCCTAGTGGTCAACAGTGTCAGTTCTGTGGTTGTACTGGGCAGCTCCTAGTGGTCAACAGTGTCAGACTGTGGTTGTACTGGGCAGCTCCTAGTGGTCAACAGTGTCAGACTGTGGTTGTACTGGGCAGCTCCTAGTGGTCAACAGTGTCAGTTCTGTGGTTGTACTGGGCAGCTCCTAGTGGTCAACAGTGTCAGACTG
>NC_140169.1:142510236-142522736 GCF_963971535.1 Notolepis coatsorum | reverse complement strand
TTTTCCTCCGTTTTAAATTGGTATCATTTGATATAATTGATGTGCCTTGAGAATGTGTTTTTTAATTGTGTGATTACATTTTTTTTTAAAACACTCAATCATATTTGATTGAGGTGGGGGCGGGCGGGGGGGGGGGAAGATTCATTATCTCTTGTACATCTAAGACAAACAATGTTACGCTTTCGCTTTCCTACTGAGTTGAATTTAGGTTTGGGTTATATACACTGTGTAGGGTTACTTTGCAATGCTTTTGTGTGATGTCTGTTTGTGTTTGTATACGTCGTGGACATAATGAATACATTTAGTATGACATTTATATATGGTTTTTCAGTGCAAGGTTTCAAGCGTGTGTGTGTGTGCGTGTGTGTGTATGTGTGTATGTGTGTGTGTGTGTGTGTGTGTGTGTGTGTGTGTGTGTGTGTGTGTGTGTGTGTGTGTGTGTGTGTGCGTGTGCGTGTGCGTGTGCGCGTGTGCGTGTGCGTGTGCGTGTGTGTGTGTGATTACTACTGTAGAACACTGTCCAGAGTGCCTGGCGCTTCCTGAAGAGACACCAGCCGGGGAAATGGGACATTAGCTGCACCAAGGTGCAGCCACAGAGACCTCAGCCCAGGTAGATGTTACTGTCAGCATGTAATCCATTACAGACAGACTACTGATGACTTACTTAAAACTGTAATCTGTAGGAACGGCTGGGTAGCGCAGTGGACTAAGCACTCGCCTACCACCGCAGAGACTCTGGGATCGAATCCAGCTGTCAGCGGTACCTCCGGCGTGGTCAGTCGTCCCTACTAACACAATTGGCAGTGTTAGCGGGTGGGAAGCCGGTGGGGGATGTGTCCTGGTCATTGTAAACTGTGACTCCTACTGGTCGGTCGGGGCGCCTGCTGGGAGGGGATCTGGGGGAAATAGCGTGAACCTTCGCACGCGTTACGTTCCCCCAGTGAAACTCCTCGCTGTCGGGTGAAAAGAATCGGCTGGCGACTCCACATGTATCAGAGGAGGCATGTGGTAGTTCTGCACCCTCCCCAGGCCAACAGAGGGGCAATGCGCGCAACAACCAGGAAGGGAATTGTGATAACTACTAAATTGGGATGGGTGAAAAATACAGAACTCCCCCCTTTGTATTATCCCTCCAATACATTTTATTGTCGCCTATTGAGTCCTAGACAGTGTTGTAGTACTCGGTTTTCAGGACTCGTGACTCGACTTGGACTTGAGCACTGATGACTTGGACTTTGACTCGAGCATTAACTGCATTCGGACTCGGAAGGTGCCGACTCGGACTCGGACTTGTTAAATGATAAATACCGTTTTATTTTATTTTTTAATAGGCCCTAATCCTTTGTCATATTGATGGCTAGTGCATTTGTTTGGCTATTGTGTCACAAAGTAAATAAACTCCCATTGAAATGGTGACCGCTGTGTCATTTATGTTTAATGTAGACCTTTTTTATTTGTATGTCAGCTCTTTGACTGCAAGAGTGGAGTGAACCTTGATGACTTGGACTCGGACTCAGACTCGGTCTCAGACTCAGACTAGGGTAATGGGGACTCGACTCTGACTCGACTCTGGCTCTTCTTTGGTGACTCGGACTTGGACTCGGACTCGAACACTGGGGACTCGAGACTCGACTCTCAGGCTCGAGATTTAGTGACTCGACTACAACACTGGTCCTAGAACTCGTCCTCTGGAGATTAAACACCGTAGCCCGGTCCCATCATTAGTATTCCCCCATCATTAGCAATTCAAATCCACCATAAGTACGTTTGACTGAATGTAACCTTGTTCCCAGTTTTATCTCTGTGAGATAAAGCCTGGTAAAGAACTACTGCCGACAGTGTCTATGGGGTAGAATTTCCGGTGTATGTACTTCCCCTGGAAGCTGCCTCCGAACGGACCAAACCTTTCCCGAATCTTGTCGGCAAACAAGCTAGAACGTCCCGGTCACGTAGTAAATTCTTCAGGCAAAGCCGTTGCAGTGGCTTAAACAAGGAAATATTGTGCACTTCACACGTTTCTCTAATTGTTTTGTCGAAAGCCTGTAGCCTGTACTTCCTGTACTTCCGTTTAGACATTTTAGGAGGCATATCTTTACCAGCCTAGACTGAATGAATGAATCCAACACTGTGACCTTTGCAGCGACGCCGCCATCTCACAGCGCTGCACTCCGAAAGCCATCGGTCGACTGGCCAGGGAGGTGGGCCTCTTCTCTGACGAGGTGGAGCCGTACGGCGTGGCGAGAGCCAAGGTTAGCCCGGACGTCCTCAAGCGGCTCGAGGCGCAGCCTGGCGGGAAGTACGTGGTCGTCACAGGGTGAGTCGTCTGGAGAATGTCCATCTGGGGGGAAAAGTATTTTTACTCAAGTACTGTACGGGGGAGTAACTGTACGGGGAGTAACTGAGACGTGAAACGTCCTACTGTAGCTACTCGGGGAAAATAAGCAGACCGGGGACTCTGCCATGCATGTTTAGGGTCATGTTTTAGAAACGTGTCGTTCAGCTGATGTTTAAAAGGGATGTCTGTTATATTTTGGGCGCATACTGATGACCTATCTCACCTTTATTGACGATGTACAAACAACGAGGGTAAGCTAGGCTAACGATTTGGCTAGTTTTGACATCAAATTGAGAGAATCTTTCATTTACAATATTGAAATTGACATTCCTGATATTTAAGCGGCTGATTGCTATTCAACACAAGTCAGTTTCGCTAATGACTTGAACGACGTGCGTCGAGTCATCAGTGAGGACGTTGCCTCCTATTCATTTTGAATGACGTGCGTTTGAGAATGGTAAATGGTTGCATTTATATAGTGCTTTTATCCAAAGCGCTTTACAATATTTGTGGATTTGTTCCTCACATTTTACCCATTCACACACACATTCACACACCGACGGCGGAGGCGACCAATGCACGGTGACCACCTGCTCATCGGGAGCAATTAGGGGTTAGTTGCGAACCGGGAACCTTCCGATTACCAGACTACCGCTCTACCTCCTGAGCCACTGTTGCGCCCCCAAAGTTGTCAGCGAGGATGTCGCCACATTTTTGCAGCTGATATCCCTCTTCCTATACATTACCCCCTTGTTACAACTGTAATCAATCGATCAAAACCTCCAAACGATACATTTGAAGACGTTGGTCCCTAGATGCCACACAGTACATTTTACATTTAGTCATTTAGCCGACGCTTTTATCCAAAGCGACTTACAAGTTCTGTACAACAGGTCATCAGGAAGGAAGGGCACAACTCTATCAGCTGAGTAACAATGTTCATCAAAGTGTTGAGCGCTACAGTGTAGGTTCGTTTATTATGACAGTAAGGTTAGTTAGGGTTAAGTTTCAAGAGAACCAGGTGATCAGTCCAGGAGGAGTACGGTAACAAGTTACTTAAGAATATTTTATATATATATAAAATATAAGTTTGCCCTGATGGAAAATCAACAGGGTTCTTCCTCTCGGAACAAAAGCTAATTTGAGCAGTGGAAGAGCCCAGCACCGTAGTGGGTTAACCCTTTCACTACCGCTTCAGTTTCAGTTTAGACTGTATTTGAACAGGGACAGCACACATTAATGAACATACATGTAAATGTGTGAGACAGTGTTGGCCAAAGCAAATGTTCAACTGTTGTCCCTGGGCCAGGTGTTAAAAAGCCGCTCAAAATGGTTAACCCAAAGGGTTAACCCTTTTCACTGCGACCATACAGAAGGGTAACCATTTCACTGCCACGCGACAAAGGGTTTAAAAACCCTTTCAGTACCACACTACAGAGAAGGTTAACCCTTTACTATCACACTACAGACGGTTAACCGTCTGTAGTGTGATAGTAAAGGGTTAACCTTCTGTAGTGTGGCAGTGAACGGGTTAATTAATACGCTTGGGCCATGTCTGTTACAGGATCAGTCCCAGCAGGACGCTGGGCGAAGGGAAGGCCACCACCACCCTGGGGCTGGCACAGGCCCTCGGGACGCACCTCCACGTGAACTCCTTCGCCTGCGTGCGCCAGCCCACCCAGGGGCCACGCTTTGGGGTCAAAGGTATAGGGACCGTGGGCTGCCGTCTGTTAGCCTCTTGACATTATTCACTGGACTTTCTATGTATTATGTTGTTCTCGATGCATTTTCTGCCTTTCTGTTTTTAGCTGAGATCGGCGGCTCTATGGGTCACTCTGTCTGTCTGTCTGTCTGTCGGTCGGTTGGTCCACAAGGTCAAGTGTGTGTGTGTGTGTGTGTGTGTGTGCGTGTGTGTGTGTGTGTGTGTGTGTGTGTGTGTGTGTGTGCGTGTGTGTGTGTGTGTGTGTGTGTGTGTGTGTGTGTGTGTGTGTGTGTGTGTGTGTGTGTGTGTGTGAGTGCGTGCGTGCGTGTGTGTGTGTGTGTGCGTGTGTGTGGGTGTGTGCGTGCGTGCGCGCCAATTGGCTAAAAGGGGGCATGGCAACAGGTGTGGCCTATCACAAAAAGATCCCCTCCACACATGTTTTTAACATTTAAAACATTTTGTATATAACAATTAGTTTGTTATGGTTTATCCAGCAAAAGTAAAGTAGTGTAATAAACGAGTAAACGTGTCTTAGCAGCGTCCCGACACCTTTGCCCTCATTGAGAATTCAGGATCTATGAAGCCCCCCCCCATTTTTTTTGGCCATTTTTTTATTGATGAAAAACGCATAATATGGTTTTTAGTTTACCTATACATTCAGATCAGCAGTTCAGCACCTGCACTGTTGGTGGGTGAGCCTAGTAAAGGATGTCGCATTGCGTTCATCTTCAATGAATGGACCAATGCAATAGTCTACCAAAGCCCCCCCTCTCTCTCTATATATCTCACTCACACACACACACATACACACACACACACACACACACACACTTCAGAAACAAACATAGTATCAATGAGAGCATCAATAATACACCTGAGTGATGTCTAGTAAAAAGAAAAAAAAAAAAAAATGTTTGCCCCCCCCCCCCCCCCCCAGTGCTGGGCCCTTGGAATCATCCTAAGCTACCCCCCCCCCCAGCTACGCCCCTGGCAGTTAGTATTGGCCGGCATCACAGGAAATACTAGAGTGAATAGGAAATAACAGACAGTGTGACCAGCTTGTCGATAGCGACCAAGATGACAGGATTAGTTGCGTCACATGGCTCAGATTTAGAAGAAGTACAGAGAGCGCGCTTTGGTGATGACAAGTTCTGCACAAATAACAATCTGTATCGTCAACGTCTTAGTCTGAGGACTAAGTGAGAAAATAATAATACTAACTGTAGAAAATAAATAGCTTTTGAGTGAAAGAGACAAAATCTCACACATTTATATTCGAATGATTCATGTTCAGGACTTATTGTCTTCTTTTTTGCCTGAAAGCACTCACTGTATATTTTACGATTCCAATAACCAGGTGGTGCTATTGGTGGGGGTTATTCTCAAGTTCTTCCTATGGAAGAGGTAAAGCATCCCTGTTATACTTTTACATTATTCTTTAGAATACTGTACTGTATGCTATTCTATGTGACCCCTTGGTGTCTAAATCAAAATGTCCTGATTGTAGTTAATTATAAAATAATATAATCCAAGGTGTTTATCAATTGAATTAATTTATAAGCATAATGATATGAACTCAAATTGAACTATTGCACGTCCAGTAATTAAATTGCATCAAATTGAACCTTCTGTCGAATGGAAATGGAATTGAATCAGTTGATTAAATTGTTACACCTCTAGCAATTATAAATAACATCTTGTATTCTGTGTATTTTTATCCCATGAGTCCTAATATGGCCATGTTACGAACTGGGGTTCATCTTCTAGGGTCTAGGCCCGGGGGTATGACGTCATCCAGCTCTAGCCCTGACACTGAGTGTATTCTTTAAGAAAAGCCGAGGGAATATTGCAAAAAGGCTGGTTTTTCAATAAACAGAGAAATAAGCATAAGTCCAGAATCTGGACGAGCACCGTCTGGACCCTGCCGGGGAGGGACAATAATCGGTCGATACGATAGGTCGGTTGGTCCGGTGACAAACAAGTGACAAGTTTAATCCAACAACAGTTAATCAGTGGTCATCGTGAGTAGCTGTTCATCAGTGATCATCGTGAGTAGCTGTTAATCAGTGGTCATCGTGAGTAGCTGTTAATCAGTGGTCATCGTGAGTAGCTGTTCATCAGTGATCATCGTGAGTAGCTGTTAATCAGTGGTCATCGTGAGTAGCAGTTAATCAGTGGTCATCGTGAGTAGCTGTTAATCAGTGGTCATGTCTTGTGAGTAGCTGTTAATCAGTGGTCATCGTGAGTAGCAGTTAATCAGTGGTCATCGTGAGTAGCAGTTAATCACTGATCATCGTGAGTAGCAGTTAATCAGTGGTCATCGTGAGTAGCAGTTAATCAGTGGTCATCGTGAGTAGCTGTTCATCAGTGATCATCGTGAGTAGCAGTTAATCAGTGGTCATCGTGAGTAGCTGTTAATCAGTGGTCATCGTGAGTAGCAGTTAATCAGTGGTCATCGTGAGTAGCAGTTAATCAGTGGTCATGTCTTGTGAGTAGCTGTTAATCAGTGATCATCGTGAGTAGCAGTTAATCAGTGGTCATCGTGAGTAGCTGTTCATCAGTGATCATCGTGAGTAGCAGTTAATCAGTGGTCATCGTGAGTAGCAGTTCATCAGTGGTCATCGTGAGTAGCAGTTAATCAGTGGTCATCGTGAGTAGCAGTTAATCAGTGGTCATCGTGAGTAGCAGTTAATCAGTGGTCATCGTGAGTAGCAGTTAATCAGTGGTCATCGTGAGTAGCTGTTAATCAGTGGTCATCGTGAGTAGCAGTTAATCAGTGGTCATCGTGAGTAGCTGTTAATCAGTGGTCATCGTGAGTAGCTGTTAATCAGTGGTCATCGTGAGTAGCTGTTAATCAGTGGTCATCGTGAGTAGCAGTTAATCAGTGGTCATCGTGAGTAGCAGTTAATCAGTGGTCATCGTGAGTAGCTGTTAATCAGTGGTCATCGTGAGTAGCTGTTAATCAGTGATCATCGTGAGTAGCAGTTAATCAGTGGTCATCGTGAGTAGCAGTTAATCAGTGGTCATCGTGAGTAGCTGTTAATCAGTGGTCATCGTGAGTAGCAGTTAATCAGTGGTCATCGTGAGTAGCTGTTAATCAGTGGTCATCGTGAGTAGCAGTTAATCAGTGGTCATCGTGAGTAGCTGTTAATCAGTGGTCATCGTGAGTAGCTGTTAATCAGTGATCATCGTGAGTAGCTGTTAATCAGTGGTCATAGTGAGTAGCAGTTAATCAGTGGTCATCGTGAGTAGCTGTTAATCAGTGGTCATCGTGAGTAGCAGTTAATCAGTGGTCATCGTGAGTAGCTGTTAATCAGTGGTCATCGTGAGTAGCTGTTAATCAGTGGTCATCGTGAGTAGCTGTTAATCAGTGATCATCGTGAGTAGCTGTTAATCAGTGGTCATCGTGAGTAGCAGTTAATCAGTGGTCATCGTGAGTAGCAGTTAATCAGTGGTCATCGTGAGTAGCTGTTAATCAGTGGTCATCGTGAGTAGCTGTTAATCAGTGGTCATCGTGAGTAGCTGTTAATCAGTGGTCATCGTGAGTAGCTGTTAATCAGTGGTCATCGTGAGTAGCTGTTCATCAGTGGTCATCGTGAGTAGCTGTTAATCAGTGGTCATGTCTTGTGAGTAGCAGTTAATCAGTGGTCATGTCTCGTGAGTAGCTGTTAATCAGTGGTCATGCCTCGTGAGTAGCAGTTAATCAGTGGTCATGTCTCGTGAGTAGCTGTTAATCAGTGGTCATCGTGAGTAGCAGTTAATCAGTGGTCATCGTGAGTAGCTGTTAATCAGTGGTCATCGTGAGTAGCTGTTAATCAGTGGTCATCGTGAGTAGCAGTTAATCAGTGGTCATCGTGAGTAGCAGTTAATCAGTGATCATCGTGAGTAGCAGTTAATCAGTGGTCATGTCTCGTGAGTAGCTGTTAATCAGTGGTCATGCCTCGTGAGTAGCAGTTAATCAGTGGTCATCGTGAGTAGCTGTTAATCAGTGGTCATCGTGAGTAGCAGTTAATCAGTGGTCATCGTGAGCATAGATATATATATATAAACACTAGATGGCTCAAGGTGGAGTGTCCCGCGTAGTTCACTGGCGGCCATCTTGCTTGAGTGGACTACTGCTTTAAAGTGATGATCTGCAGCACAAACAAAAATACTCTTAACTCGCTGAAATCTTGACTGATTTACAAACGGTTTGGTTTATTTACAAACGTTATTAACGTGGCTATGATTCTTTCTTGAAAATTGAGCAAGCTATGGTTATTTCAATAGTACATGCACCATAGATGCATGTTATGAGTGGGCATGCTCCACCCGCATAAGATGGCCAGCAGCGTGGGTGAGTCATCTAGTGATATATATCTATGACCGTGAGTCAGTTAATCAGTGGTTATCGTGAGTAGCTGTTAATCAGTGGTCATCATAGTGTCGCTTTCCATCTTGTAGGGAAATCGCATCTCGCTTCCTTGCGTCACGCTCTCTTTGCTCTTGTTTGTGTCACAGGCATCAACACCCGTCTGAAACACCAGCTGATCTTTATTGTTCCGGCTTCCAGCGAACACGTGCGCCCTCATTCCCATACATTTATCAACGAATCGCTTAACCCAGGGATTTCTCTTTGATGAAAAACCAGCTTATACCAAAAAGTGACTAAAAGAAAGGAGAATAGAGAAGCCCGTCCTGTTCCTCTCATCCCTGACAGCCAACTGGGTTGGGTTTAACTTCCCTTACTCCTTTCAGGTTAGTCTCCACCTTACCGGTGACCCCCAGGCCGTTACAGCTGCCGCGACTCTGGTAATGGACACCATTAATGCCAGAATAGTGGAGGAGGCCACACTGTTAAATAAGGTAAAAACATCACTACCTACCTGGTCATTATAGTTAGGAAGAATGCTAGTGTAAACTATTAACAAGTGGGTCGCAGTCGACCAGCACCTGCTAACGGGTCTGACCCTTTAGCTCAGCTGGTTAGTGCGGCCGCCTGTGGATCCTATGGTACCAGGTTCAAATCCACTCGGTTACATTGGTGACGGCGGTGGGATCTCACTGCCCTGTGAATCTGTATCCAGGTTTTTGTAGCAATGGGGGTGGGATCTCAGTGGCTTAACCCTGGGAAAGCACTCGCATGGACGAAAGAACGTGCGAGGACGCACTTCTGGGGGGGGGGGGGGGGGGGTGACTGTAAACTACTAATGAGTCGGTCGCAATCAACCAGCACCTGCTAACGGGGGTCTGACCCTTTAGCTCAGCTGGTTATATTTTGACTAATTGGTTGTCAGGGTCTTAGTCGACCTATATTTATTTATACATTTTTGTTCATTCATTCAGTACTGTATTGGTGAAAGATGTGTGGTCATCATTTGGTCTTTAACAAGTTCTACATTTAAAAAGTACACATGTCTTAAGTTTAAGCTAAAGTCCCAATACTTAGATCCCATTGCTGATTGAAAGTGAATATATATATATATATATATATATATATATATATATATATATATATATATATATATATATATATATATATATATATATATATATATATATATATATATATATATATATATATATATATATATATATATATATATATATATATATATAAATATATAATATCATCTTAATTTGACTTACGTATGACACATATTGAACTATTGTCCCAGGGGATTTACACTGGTCAAATCTCTGCCCTGCATGTTTCCTCTCAGTAGTTTAAATACTGCCTAACAATGTATTTTAATATAAATACATAAATAAAAAATACATACATACATACTAATATTGATGACACTCTTTCACCCTTTTATGAATGGATTACATTGCATTAAGACGTGCGGCGGACAAATTGGGGGGAAGGGGTTCAAGGGAGGGGGTGGGGTACTTTCAAAGGTCTATATTTTTCATTGATAGTAGTATACATTTCCGTCTTCATATTTTTGTTGGTTAGTAGTATACATTTCCATCTTCATATTAGATTTTTTTCTTTATAATAATAATAATAATATATATATATTTTTGTATTATTATTTTTTTTTAAGGGCACTTGGGGCAAAAGGGCAGGGGCTCAAGCCCCCCTTCGGCCCTATCTGTGCACGCCACTGCTTCTTCATGTCTATCATGTTCTTCATATCCACACGCAGGCCTTGTTTGAAAGACTGGTGCCACTGAAGGACGGCCACAGAACATTCTCCCAGTCTCAAATCAATAGACTGAAGGTGAGTCCCAAGACATTTCCCATGGTTTTTATTTGTTTATCCTCATCAAAGCTCAAAGGGGAGAATGATCAATGCACCGGTTTGACCTTTATGCCGGATTCTAAGTGCATCTTGTGACTCGTTTGTCCGCAGAGGCTGGGAATCGAGAAGAGTGACCCTGCGTCGCTGAGGGCTGAGGAGATACTCCGCTTTGTGCGTCTAGACATCGACCTGCAGTCAAACACGGTACGCCGCAGGGCTTGTTCCAGACGGTACTAAAAGACAATGGACCTCATTCACCAACATGGGTCTCATTCTCCAACGGACTTACGACAAAAAGGGCTTTCTCTTAGGGCCATTTGAGACCTTTTCGGGGCAAGACATGAATATAGACAATATATTATAATATAATATTAATATGTTTTATTGGCACGGTTGGTGAATCCCAAAATCGTCCCGAAAAGGTCTCAAATGGCCCTAAGAGAAAGCCCTTTTTGTCGTAAGTCCTTGGTGAATGAGACCCATTGTCGTAACTAAGTTTCCTCTTACGACAACCTCGTTGGAAGTGCGTAAGAGAAAACCATCGACAGTTACCCCCAGATTCATCAACGCGAGAGGTTATCTTAAGTTGCCAAAGCGGTCGCAGCGTCACTCATTGTCAAACTGGAAGCGCGTTCTCGTACACCTGAATTTGCATACAGACACGCTCTGCCAGGTCCTTATAAGGCCAGGGCCGGGTGCAAAACGGAAGCGAGAGGGTCAGCTGTGAAGTGCTCTGACATGAGGGAGGGACCACGTGTACCCCTCCCGGCCGCGTCTATGCTTTAAGCAAGTGGCTTGTCCTTCCGCGTTCCCGTTTTGCACTCTGATTGGCCACGCACGTTTCTGGTCATGTGACATGTGCGCCAATCGTGGGACGGCAAGTTCTGCGCCTATTTCCGGGTCTAACAGCCTGCAAACTACCTAACGCCTAGTTTATCACTGGTTAAGCTTAGGCGACTCTTTCGCAGTTGGTTAAGGTTAGAGTTTGGAATCAGGGCAGGCGTTCTATCGCCATGCTCTAAGACTAACTCTAACCTTAACCAACTTCGAAAGAGCGCCTAAGCTTAACCGTCCAAAAACTTGCCATCCCACGATTGGCGCACATGTCACATGACCAGAAACGTGCGTGGCCAATCAGAGCGCAAAATGGGAACGCGGAAGGACAAGCCACTTGCTTAAAGTATAGAAGCCTCCCGGCCTGGGACTGAATCCCACCAGATCCTTCTCTGCTCCGTCTCCCCTACTATGTCTAGAAATAATAATGATAATAAAACACACAATGACAGATGTAAGAGCAGAATTAGTAAAGTACAGTGGAATATTAAAAAAAATAATGATGACTTAAAGCTGCAGTAGGCAACTTTGGAGAAATTAGCAAGAGTGTTTACCTGCCCAGCAGACTCCCAGAGGCACCAGCAGCGTTAAGCTGAATTAGTTTTTATTGATAAGCCAATCGGTTCAGAATTTCTTTTTTAATTGAGCTTATTAAAGCTACTGGTGCGCGAGAGTCTGTGGAAAACCTTTGTTGCGCATGCATGGGCTCTAAAAGTGATGCAGAGCTTGCTCTATTCACTCTTGCTAATTTCTCTGAAGTTGCCTTCTGCAGCTTTAACTAGAGCTCACAGAACCATATAAAATACTATTTATAAATGTTGTCGGTTTTAGTATCAGTACCAAGCTTAAAAAAAATAAAACATGTAAACCAGACCCTTAAATCCACTGCTAATGATGAACTGCATCAAATATAAATTACAAAAAAGTGTCATGTTAGTTTGATGGTAATTTACCGTCATACTGGCCATTGTGTACATACTTTACCATGGCTATTTCAAGACCCCTCCGCTCTACATCCTCTGCCCGCCTCAGACCCACTCCTATCCGAGCTCTGGGAGGGTCATCAAAGAGAAGCAGACTATTCTCGCTCCTCACTCCACAATGGTGGAACGAACTTCCCACCACAGTTAGGACAGACAAAACACAACACTTCTTCAATCGATTATCTGAATAAGGAGAGAAAAAATAATATAACCTTCTTACTGTCTTCTACTATCATGCACTCTTCCACTAATTAATCTTCCTTGTCTATATTACTACCTACTATACTATGTCTTTACTACTATGCACTCAGGTTTCAACACTGTTTGATGAACATTGTTACTCAGCTGAAAGAGTTGTACCCTTCCTGCTGACTTGTTGTACAGAACTTGTAAGTCGCTTTGGATAAAGCGTCAGC
>NC_140169.1:142502736-142507736 GCF_963971535.1 Notolepis coatsorum | reverse complement strand
AAAGAGTGAAGTTGAGGGAGTGACAGTTATAAAATGGACCAGGACACCTCCCCCTCCCCCTCACCACACCACACCACACCACACCACCCCCCACCCCCTGTCGTCATACTGCTACGTGTTTTGAGCTAAGAACTCAATGTGGTGACGTCAGCCGAACTGCAATTGGCCCGAGAAGGTTGAAAGACCATTTTTGGGCGTGGTCACGTTTCCATACCTATATTAACTCATTCAGCGCCAGAGGGCGCTGTTTACTGTTACTGTTGAAATGCCAGTGCTTTGAAGTATACGAATAGGTGGCGCTGTTTGCAGGGCTCAAACTATATTATATATCATAGCTATGGATATAATACTATTGCCCATTTGACATCAAGTATCTATCGTTCAATTTGTGAAAAAAAATTAAAAACCATCCATACATTCCCGTTTTATACCGTGGTGAATATGAGTATAGTTTTAGAGTAATCCTGTCTAATCCCAGAAAACGACGCTATGCAGCAATACGTGCATTTCACTCAAAACCGTGCCGTTTCTCGCCTGTATACGCTACTATTTCAAAATCAACTCTATATTATCGGTATTATGTTTCATCATGAATGCATGAAAGGGTGGTGGGGGGTCGTCTTTTATGCTTTGATCGTCACCAACGGAATACGTTACACAGTACATTACACACATACCCTCCGATCGCAATGAAGGAATTATTGGAACAACGCAAGATTGATACCATATAGCCCTTACCTTGACTATGATGTAACCCAAAAAGAATATTCCAATTATCTGATCGGCATTCCAAGTATTGATGTCGATCGTGTCCATAACATAATCCACCAAAGAACATGAATCGGGAGTGTTTGATTCTTTTAAATCTATGCGTTATAAGCGCTCACCATGCCCGACAAGGAAAAACCCGCCCGGAGGAATTTCATCGACGCACAACCCCATACACAGAGTCTCAAAGGAGGTGCAACATCGGCCGCATACCACCAGGCGGCGGTATTGGACTTTTGCAATCTCAGACTAATTCCCTATGGTAACACAGGCTGCCTGGATGGATAACGAATGGAAATAGTGAATAAAAGAAATAACAACGAAAACCCGACTATACTCGGGTCTGGCGCCGAATGTTCGGCGAGTTAACCCGACTATCATCGGGTCCGGCGCCGAAAGTGTTAAACATCTACATTCGAAAATAAATACAGTATATATTCTTATGGATATAATGGCATGATTATAATTCATTTTTTATTTTGAACCATCTCAGGAAGTGCATTTTTTTTTTGATATTTAAAGTTTTTTTTTTATTTTTCTCAAACAAGACAATACATACACGACAAAACAAGACAAGAAATGATAATAATAACAATAACAACAAGGGGCGAGGGGGGGGGGGGGGGGTTGCAGAGCGTTACAAAGGTTCAGTAGACAAACTTATTCCAGATAGTGATCTAATAAAGTTCAGGGGACCTTGAAGGCCATCGGGCCTATCACTCTCTTGAAGAGACAGAGCAGCCTGTTCCATCGATAGCAAGTCCATGAAGTCCTTGCGCCAGTTCTCCATACTGAAGCAGTTCGGTTTGCGTTCTTTCCAGTTCATTAAAATAATCCGTTTGCATGCTAGAAAAGCCAGTGCTACAGTATTATTTACAATCTTTGCTTGAGCAGTGTCCATTTTTACACCCAATATACACATTATAGGGCAAGGATTAATGTCAATTTGGAGAGTAACTGACAGGTCCTCAGCAATGTCCAACCAAAATTTCCTAACAAGTGGGCAGTGCCACAGCAAGTGCATGAGCGTACCCTCTACTCCACACCCATGCCAGCACAATTTGGGTAGGGTGTGATTCATTTTATTCAATGTACAGGGTGTTATATAGGCCCTGTGTAGTATCTTTAATTGTATAATTTTATATCTAACACATTTTGATATTTTTGTACTATTCCTAAGTGCTGCTTCCCATTGTGTTTCAGATATGGATATACCCATGTCTCGCTCCCATTGGACTTTAGTTTGGGTATTGGTATCAGGGGTGGTTGAATATGATAGTTTATACATTGCAGAAACAATGCCTTTCCTGCCTGTAATTCCCCTTAATGTCTCTTCCATGACTCCGTTTGTTCCTATAGCTATGCCTTTAGACAACAATGATTTAATAACCGATTGTATTTGTAAATAAGATAAAAATTCTGTGTCTTTCAGCCCAAACTGTGTTTTAAGTTCATTAAAAGGTATCATATTTCCCCTTTTGATCACTTGGCCCACCTGTGTTATATTATGTTGTTGCCATACATTATTTTTAAGGAGTTTACCTCCTGCAGAGAGCAAAGGGTTTTTCCATAATGGACATGATGGTAAGGAATATCCACTAAAGGTCAGGCGTTTATGTAAGATTTTCACTATCTCACATGAAAATTCTAAAAGCGGATTGTCCAGTCTGGGAGTGATTTTTGGGTTATACCACAACATTGAAAGAGATAGATCTTTGTTATGTTCTTCTATAATTTGTTCTTCAAGCCATTCCCAGCTGCCAATCTGTCTCACACTATTGTAAGCCCACTGCAAGGGGTACCTTGAGTTATATGCTATGTAATACTGGTGGATATCTGGTAGTCCTATTCCTCCACTATTTCTTGGTTTTATAAGTTTTTATGGCTGATTCTAGGTTTTCTGTTGTTCCATAGGAAGCCAGAAAATAATTTGTTTATTTCTTTGAACCAACTAGGAGGGAACTTTAAAGGTATAGAGGACATCAAAAAGCTAGCCTTGGTAACAAATTCATTTTTATAATATCAGATCTGCCCCAAAGGGATAAAGGCAAGACTGTCCATCTTTTGATGTCCTCCTTTATATTCTTTAAAAGGTCAGATGTATTTAACTCAACCATTTTTTCAATGGGAGATCGGATTTTAATTCCCAGGTATTTAATTCCTTTTGGCTTCCAATTGAAAGGAGCAGAACCCAGATGTGATTGAAAAGTTAGGTTGTTAAGTGGAATAGCTTCACTTTATAGCTTCACTTTTACTATAATTCACTTTATAGCCCGAACATTTACCAAATGTATCTATAAGCTTTAGCACTTGAGAGATGGAATGGCTAGGATTTGTTAGTGTTAATAATATGTCATCAGCAAACAGGCTGGCCTTATACTCACAACTACCAATACGAATACCACTGATTTCTTTATGAGCACGTATAGCACAGGCTATGCATTTTGATGATGTCATATCATTATTAGCATTATACTTACTTTGAGAGCTCATCACTGATAAAACAACACAAGGGGGGGGGGGGGGGGATTACAACTTACAAAAAAATAGTACATTTAGGTGGAATTCCCCTTTAGGAGAATACTCATGCTACTACATGAATTGACACAATCAACTGTTGGTTCCTTTGAGAGTCTGTTCCATAAATAAAGAAATAAAGCAAAGTAAATAATAATAAATAATATACAATTAGTTTATTTGTTTATTTATTTTGGATCCCAATTGGCTCATCATCATCTGCCGGGATTTCAGCTTCTCTCTTGGACTGGCCCGTATTTATCATCCTAACATACTCTCTCTCTCTCTCTCTCTCTCTCTTCTCTCTCTCCTCTCTCTCCCTATCTCTATATCTCCCTCTCCCTCTCTCTCTCCTATCTCTATATTGCCCTCTCTCTATATATCCCTCCTCTATCTCTCTATCTCCTCTCTCCCTCTCTATCTCTCTCTATATCCATCTCTCTCTCCCTCTCCCTCTCTGCCTATCTCTCTCTCTCTCTCCCTCTCTCTCTCTCTCTCTCTCTCTCTCTCTCCGTCTAGGGAACACCAGTGTTTGTTCACACCAGTCCTCCATCAGACGTGGCACACGGCAGCTCATCCATCCTGGCCGACCAGATGCCTTGAAGTTGGTGGGCCCAGAGGGCTTTGTGGGTAAGAGGTTCGGTCTACAGAGCAGTCCTCTCTGTATCCAAGGATGTAAGATGCCACCTGTCCCCCGTCTCTTTCTCTCCAGCCTCCAAAGGCGACCCGGCATCAGTGTTAGCCACGCCCTCCCTCTCCTTCCCCCCTCTCTCTCCCTCCTCCTCCTCCCTCCTTCCCTCCCTCTATCTCTCTCTCCCTCCTCCTCCTCCTTCCTTCCTTCTTTCCCTCCTCATCCCTCTCTCTGTACATCATCCTTCCCCTCTCTCTCTCTCTCCTCCCTATCCTTCTCTCCCTCCTCCTTCCTTCCCTCCCCTTTCTCTCTCTCCCTCCTCCCTCCTTCCCTCCCCCTCTCTCTCCTCCTCCTTTCCTCCCTCTCTCTCTCTCCTCCCTATCTCTCTCTCTCCCTCCTCCTTCCTTCCCTCCCCTTTCTCTCTCTCCCTCCTCCCTCCTTCCTCCCCTCTCTCTCCCTCCTCCTTTCCTCCCTCTCTCCTCCTCCCCATCTCTCTCTCCATCCTCCTCCCTCCCTCCCTCTCCTCCCTCTCGCTCTCTCTCCCTCCCTCCCTCCTCCTCCCTCCTTATCTCTCTCTCCTCCTCCCTCCTTCCTTCCCTCTCTCTCCTTCCCTCCCTCACTCTCTCTCCCTCCTCCCCCTCCTCCTTCCCTCCCTCTCCTCCCTCTCTCTCCCTCCTCCTCCCTCCTTCCTCACTCTCTCTCCTCCCCCCTTTCTCTCTCTCCCTCCCCCCTTTCTCTCTCTGCCTCCTCCTCCCTCCCTCCCCCCTTTCTCTCTCTTCATCCTCCTCCTTCTCCCTCTCTCTTTCCCTCCTTCCTCCTCCCTCCTTCCTTCCCTCCCCTTTCTCTCTCTCCCTCCTCCCTCCTTCCCTCCCTCCTCCTTCCTCCCTCTCTCTCCTCCTCCCCATCTCTCTCTCCATCCTCCTCCTCCCTCCTCCCTCCCTCTCGCTCTCTCTCCCTCCCTCCCTCCTCCTCCCTCCTTATCTCTCTCCCTCCTCCCTCCCTCCTTCCCTCTCTCTCCTTCCCTCCCTCACTCTCTCTCCATCCTCCCCCTCCCTCATTCCCCTCCCTCCCTCTCCTCCCTCTC
>NC_140169.1:142446551-142502536 GCF_963971535.1 Notolepis coatsorum | reverse complement strand
TTGAAATGAAATATCTGCAACCCTGTTAATTGTGCCGTTGCCTGTCTTGGCTAGGATGCACTTTTAAAAAAAAATGTCAAAAAGATCTCAATGTGAATAATTTTTTAAATAAGAGAGAATTTATAGCCTTACCTCCTCCTTCATTCACAGTTCCTTTAAGTCCTGGTGTTTTAATGCAGTCCACCAAGTAGACAGATAGTTCCTTTAATTCCAACAGAGAGCGGTGACTGCAAGACGCCATCTCCTCCACTGTACTGGATATCAGTGGGGCTGTGGCCTAAAAATACCAGATTAAAACAGTAACAATAAGAGTCTTGCAAAGTACAACGTTCACCGTCCGCAGAGTAATTGTAGATGGACAGGTTTGGCTTTGTTTTTTTTTTTATGTTCTACATGTCTTGTCACTGGTACTTGATGATGAGTCACCTTAAAGGGATAGTTCAGAGTTGTGGACATCAAGTGGTATGAAATACTATAGTAGTACCAACACGACGTGACAATAATGCAAAGCGATTACGACACGTGCAAAGTCACATTAACGCACGTGTACGTGGAATCACGTCATAATATGTGACATGTTCCAAAAACACACTGGAGGCACATGTAATAAATTCAGATTCAGATTCAGATTCAGAGTTTTATTTGCCACATGGAAGCAATACAATCATAGAGTTTTCATACAAAATCATAAATACCATACCATGGGAAAAGGGAGCAGGAAGAAGAAGACTTCTTATAGTTACCTGCCCCCTATTCCTAAACTAAACAAGTATTACTTGATGGTCGGCGTACAACCTAATTTACACAAAATAATAATTTACACCATATACAAAGAAACAAACAATCCACAGATTAAACAAGAACAAATTTAATAATAATAATTAAAAATAATAATAATACAAAAAAAAGATCTCACTATTCAGATCACATTTGACTTTCATACTGACTAAATATTATTTTTTTATAATTATTTTTGAATTGACAAACACTATTACATCCCTTAAGCTCGCTATGGAGAGAATTCCACAACTAATAAATAAATAACACGGCGCGGTCACGTGGTGTTTCTGTAAAGAGCCGCGGTGTATGTTCTCATTCTCTGCTATACCTTTTGTCCTCTTTCCACATTAAAAACACACACACACACACACACACACACACACACACACAGTGACGGAGGCGGGGGGCAGTGCTGACGTAGGCCTGGAGAAGTTCCTGGACATCAAGTGCCGGGTCTCGGGTCTCGTCCCTGACGTGGTGGTGCTGGTGGCGACGGTGCCCGGACTCAAGATGCACGGAGGAGGAGCCACGGTGAGGCCCTGCCAGGAGAGAGAGAGAGAGAGAGAGAGAGAGAGAGAGAGAGAGAGAGAGAGAGAGAGACAGAGACATACTTACAGTATATAACAGCTTTTATCCAAAGCGCTTTACAATTTGTTCCTCACATTCACCCATTCACACACCATGCAAGGTGCCAACCTGCTCATCTACAAGCTGCCAGGGAGGAGTCGGAATCGAACCGGGAAACTACGGATTACCAGACGACTGCTCTACCTCCTGATCCACTGTCACCCCTGTATTAATGACTATCATACTAAACACATGCGTTGAATTAGTACATGAAAGCACACATAAAAATACATTGCAAGTATACATAGTATATAGGATAGAGACCTTTTAACCCTTTCACTACCACACTACAGAAGGTTAACCCTCTGTGGTGTGGTAGTGGAAGGGTTAACCTGCTGTCGTGTGGCAATGAAAGGGTTAACCTTCTGTATTGTCGCAGTGAAAGGGTTAACCGGTTTGGTGCGGCAGTGAAAGGGCTAACACACTTTTATATACTAGAATTATACTTTCAATATGGATATATATATAGATTTATTTATTTTTTATTGTGACTTGGGGAGGATCAAGGGAGGGGAGGGTGTAAATGCTTTGGAGGCCATGGGAGACGGGTTGAAGGTTCTGTTGCTAAGCTACAATATGCCTCATGCCCTGCGTTGGCTGCATCAACGTCTACTGTGTGAACTAATGGCGGCACGGTGGTGTAGTGGTTAACACAAGTACAAGGTATCCCTCCTCACTCACCAGTGTGTACACGGTGGTGCCCCTGCCTATCTCAAGGAACTCCTCACCCCCCAGTCCTCCTCACGCTCCCTCCGCTCCGGCACAGCCTACCTCCTCAAAGCCCCCAGGACTAAGCTGCACACCATGGGCGATCGAGCCTTCTGCTCTGCCGCGCCCAGACTATGGAATGCTCTCCCCATCCACCTGAGAGCACCACAATCCGTCGTGGCTTTTAAAAGGGGCCTAAAAACATTTATTTTTAACAAGGCTTTTGCCTGAATTTTTCTTTTACTTTTATTTGTTACTTCTATTCATTTTATTATTATTTTATTTTACTTTTATGTTCTTCCATTTCATTGGTTGTTTTATTCATTTTAATTGTTTTTATTCATTTTAATTGTTTTATTCATTTAACTTTTTGTCTATATCTCCTGTAGCACTCTGAGATTCTCGCGAATATAAAGTGCGGTACAAATTGAATCTATTATTATTATTATTATTATTATTATTATTATTATTATTATTATTATTATTATTATTATTATTATTATTATTATTATTATTATTATTATTAACACTGTCGCCTCACAGCTAGAAGGTCCAGGGTTCGATTCCCGCTTGGGGACCAGGTTTCCGCGTTGCCAGGTACCCAGGTGGGGTATCTCCCAGGCCTTTCTGTGTGGAGTTTGCATGTTCTCCCCCTCTGTGCTCGCAAGGGTTCCCCCCCAGATAAGATAAACCCAATGGAAAAACATGCACAACAGATCGCTAACGTTGTCGCTTCCCTGACGAAGACGGACAGGAGCACTTGGATTGGTCCCCGGGGGCGCGGCCCCTCCCTATCTGCTCCCGGCTGCCCTTGGGGGGTGGAGGACGAAGGGATGGGTCAAGTGCAGAGACTCAATCGCATCGGCGACCCAACTAATTGCATGTGTGTGTGTTCCTGTGTGTGTGCCGCCCATCGCATGTGTCTGCCTGCATGCCGAATAAAGACTTCTCCAAAAAGTCCAGTTATTATTATCTAATGTGTTGGAGCCCGGGGACAGCGTGACTGAACATGAATGAATAATGAATGTCAACACAGGCGACATTAGTAGTTACTGTGTCATTATACATAGCTGTGTGGGGCGACGAAGGCATTTGATTCTCTGAAGGATCATTCCAAGGTTTGGAAGAAACCGAGCGAGAAACTTGTTCACTCCGTCCTCTTCAACGTCACACTTTGCCTCGGGTCTGTGAGGAGGTGCTGGAGGAGGTGCTGGAGGGTAGAGGAGAGCGTGAGGAGGTGCTGGAGGGTAGAGGAGAGCGTGAGGAGGAGCTGTGAGGAGGTGCTGGAGGGTAGAGGAGAGCGTGAGGAGGAGGAGCTGTGAGGAGGTGCTGGAGGGTAGAGGAGAGCGTGAGGAGGAGCTGTGAGGAGGTGCTGGAGGGTAGAGGAGAGCGTGAGGAGGAGCTGTGAGGAGGTGCTGGAGGGTAGAGGAGAGCGTGAGGAGGAGCTGTGAGGAGGTGCTGGAGGGTAGAGGAGGTGGTGTGAGGAGGTGGTGGAGGGTAGAGGAGGAGGTGTGAGGAGGTGGTGGAGGGTAGAGGAGGAGGTGCTGGAGGGTAGAGGAGGTGGTGTGAGGAGGTGGTGGAGGGTAGAGGAGAGCGTGAGGAGGAGCTGTGAGGAGGTGGTGGAGGGTAGAGGAGAGCGTGAGGAGGTGGTGCTGGAGGGTAGAGGAGGAGGTGTGAGGAGGTGCTGGAGGGTAGAGGAGGTGGTGTGAGGAGGTGCTGGAGGGTAGAGGAGGAGGTGTGAGGAGGTGCTGGAGGGTAGAGGAGGTGGTGTGAGGAGGTGGTGGAGGGTAGAGGAGAGCGTGAGGAGGAGCTGTGAGGAGGTGGTGGAGGGTAGAGGAGAGCGTGAGGAGGTGGTGCTGGAGGGTAGAGGAGGAGGTGTGAGGAGGTGCTGGAGGGTAGAGGAGGTGGTGTGAGGAGGTGCTGGAGGGTAGAGGAGAGCGTGAGGAGGTGCTGTGAGGAGGTGCTGGAGGGTAGAGGAGAGCGTGAGGAGGTGCTGTGAGGAGGTGGTGGAGGGTAGAGGAGAGCGTGAGGAGGAGGTGCTGGAGGGTAGAGGAGGTGGTGTGAGGAGGTGCTGGAGGGTAGAGGAGAGCGTGAGGAGGTGCTGGAGGGTAGAGGAGAGCGTGAGGAGGTGCTGGAGGGTAGAGGAGGAGGTGTGAGGAGGTGCTGGAGGGTAGAGGAGAGCGTGAGGAGGTGCTGGAGGGTAGAGGAGGAGGTGCTGGAGGGTAGAGGAGAGCGTGAGGAGGTGCTGGAGGGTAGAGGAGAGCGTGAGGAGGTGCTGGAGGGTAGAGGAGAGCGTGAGGAGGTGCTGGAGGGTAGAGGAGGAGGTGTGAGGAGGTGCTGGAGGGTAGAGGAGGAGGTGTGAGGAGGTGCTGGAGGGTAGAGGCGAGCGTGAGGAGGAGGTGCTGGAGGGTAGAGGAGGAGGTGTGAGGAGGTGCTGGAGGGTAGAGGCGAGCGTGAGGAGGAGGTGGTGGAGGGTAGAGGAGGTGCTGGAGGGTAGAGGAGAGCGTGAGGAGGTGCTGCCACTCCTGCTCCAGGGGATCCATTAGCATCAAATATTTACTGTTGTTTTATTTATTATCTATTTGTTAATTATTATCTACTCATTGGCTCGAATTGTCATAATGCTAAAAAAACAACAACATAGGAGCCAAACATTTTACTTGATTTTTTTCAATTTACGTTTACCTTACATTTACATTTAACATTACATTTAACATTAACATTTAACATTTAACATTTAACATTTAACATACATTTACATTTAACATTTACATTTAACTTTAACTTTAACTTTAACTTTAACTTTAAATTTAACATTTAACATTTAACATTTACATTTAACATTTGCATTTACCATTTACATTACATTTAACATTTACATACATTTACATTTAACATTCAACATTCACATTTACATTTAACATTTACTTTAACATTTAAAATTTACATTTACGTTTAACATTTACATTTAAAAAAAAAATCTCCCTCCTTTCTCCTCCTTTTTTCTCCCATCCCAATGTTAGTCGTTATGCCAATTCCCAATCCCCTTCCTGGTCGCTGCGCACTTACCCCCTACAGTCGGTCTGGGAGAGTGGAGGCTATCACATGCTTCCTCCGACACACGTCCAGCCAATCAACCGCTTCTTTTCACCTGGCAGCGCGGACTCTCACTGAGAGGGTGTAACGTGTGGAAGGATCACACTACCCCCCTTAGATCCTTTCCTCGCTGAGCAGGCGCCCCGACCGAACTGTAGGAGTCGCTGTTTACAACGACCAGGACCCACCCACCGGCTTTCCCACCCTCTAACACTGCCAATTGTGTTAGTACGACGGCCGGCCAAGCCGGAAGCAACACAGAGAGCTGGGCTCGATACCAGTATCTCCTGTGTTGGTGGCAAGCGCCTTGCCCACTGCGCCACCCGGCCGCACTTTACATTTAACATTTAACATTTACATTTAGTTGACAAGTTCTGTACAATAAGTCAGCAGGAAGGTACAACTCTGGCAGCTAAGGCGAATGGTGTCAAACTTGAGTGCTACACTCTGAGTGCATAGTAATATAGACATATTAGCATAGACGGTGGAAAATTGGGTGTGTTTTCGGCTATCCTGACTGTGGTGGGAAGTTTGTTCCACCATCTTGCCACTCACCCTCTGTGCATGGAGCCTTTTTCTCTTACTTACTTTTTTTTCACTTATATATATTTGTTTTTAATATATATAATATGCTACTATAAGTAGCATTGCAACAGGAGTGGTCTCAGCATCCTTGGCTTGAACAGCAGAAGAACGTGTTGTTATCAGGAAAGATTTAAATGGATTTGTAACCCTGTGTCTGAATTCGTTGCCTATTGATCTTGTGTTTCTAGGCAACAAGGAAGCTGCCAGCTTATCTTTTTGTGTTTCCACTTTTCCTGTGCAACACAGTATAGAAGGGAGGAGCCTATAGACAGACTACACTTGATTTCCTGTCAGTTTTTGATATTGTGGTGCCAATCTATATGGTAGCTTAGTGTACGTGATGCGGTAGCTTAGTGTACGTGACGCGGTAGCTTAGTGTACGTGAGACGGTGGCTTAGTGTACGTGACGCGGTAGCTTAGTGTACGTGACGCGGTAGCTTAGTGTACGTGAGACGGTGGCTTAGTGTACGTGACGCGGTAGCTTAGTGTACGTGACGCGGTAGCTTAGTGTACGTGACGCGGTGGCTTAGTGTACGTGACGCGGTAGCTTAGTGTACGTGAGACGGTGGCTTAGTGTACGTGACGCGGTAGCTTAGTGTACGTGAGACGGTGGCTTAGTGTACGTGACGCGGTAGTTTAGTGTACGTGACGCGGTAGCTTAGTGTACGTGACACGGTAGTTTAGTGTACGTGACGCGGTAGCTTAGTGTACGTGACACGGTGGCTTAGTGTACGTGACACGGTGGCTTAGTGTACGTGACACGGTGGCTTAGTGTACGTGACACGGTAGCTTAGTGTACGTGACGCGGTAGTTTAGTGTACGTGACGCGGTAGCTTAGTGTACGTGACACGGTGGCTTAGTGTACGTGACACGGTGGCTTAGTGTACGTGACACGGTTAAACGTTTAAACTAGGGATGTCCGATATTATCGGCCTACCGATATTATTGGCCGATATTGGCATACAAATGTGATATCGGAAAATATCGGTTTGCAAAATTTATTTTTAATTTTTTTATTATTTTTTTTTAACACTTATTTAACCTTTATTTACCCAGGCAAGCAACTAAGAACAAATTATTATTTAATTTATTGTCAAAGTATGCATAATGTTGTGTTAATTACACGACAAGAGATATGTAATGTTAATTACCTGAAATTATTCAGTTTTTTGGGGGGGGGGAAACCCTGCATATATCGGTATCGGTTGATATCGGTTGATATCGGTATCGGAAATCAAGAGTTGGACAATATCGGTATATCGGTATCGGTAAAAAAGCCAATATCGAGCATCCCTAGTTTAAACTGATGTCAGTGAGCGCATGCGAGCTTTGATGAAGCGTAACTCTCTCTCTTTCACACTCAGCGGCTCCGTATTTAGAGGCAATGAGGTGTCCAATTGAACGTGTTAACACGGGTGCAAGCGGCAGGAACCCACACTCCAGGACTTCTCCAGGTCCCTCTAACCCTTTCACGACCACACTACAGACGGTTAACCTTTCACTACCACACTACAGACGGTTAACCTTTCACTACCACACTACAAAAGGTTAACCTTTCACTACCACACTACAGACGGTTAACCTTTCACTACCACACTACAAAAGGTTAACCTTTCACTACCACACTACAGACGGTTAACCTTTCACTACCACACTACAAAAGGTTAACCTTTCACTACCACACTACAGACGGTTAACCTTTCACTGCCACACTACAGAAGGTTAACCTTTCACTACCACACTACAAAAGGTTAACCTTTCACGACCACACTACAGACGGTTAACCTTTCACTACCACACTACAAAAGGTTAACCTTTCACTGCCACACTACAGACGGTTAACCTTTCACTACCACACTACAAAAGGTTAACCTTTCACTACCACACTACAGAAGGTTAACCTTTCACTACCACACTACAAAAGGTTAACCTTTCACTACCACGCTACAGACGGTTAATTGTTTAGCACCTTAAGTTTGAGTTCTTAATCTCGTTGTATGCAGTATAATGACAATAAAGACTATTCTATTCTATCAGGTAGGGAGACACACTGTTTCCTACAGGCTGTCAAAGAAAGTGTTTTCCTTACAAATATAATACCAGTAATGGTCGATATCAAATGTCAAAGTGTATGAACAATCCATCTCAGCCTCGCCTCCTGTCCACAGCAAAAGGAAATCAATCGTTTTTTATCTTGACTTGACATGTTCTTTGTTTTCCTCTCCTGTCTCAGAACGTGACGGCACTAGAGGACGGCTGTGGGCACTTGAGGAGGCAGGTGGAGAACTGCAGAGCCTTCGGCCTTCCTGTGGTGGTGGCACTCAACACCTTCAGGTAGTAGTGATGTGTTAGTGCCATGTTAGTGCCATGTTAGTGCCATGTTAGTGCCATGATAGTGCCATGTTAGTGCCTTGTTAGTGCCATGATAGTGCCATGTTAGTGCCATGTTAGTGCCATGATAGTGCCATGTTAGTGCCATGATAGTGTCATGTTAGTGCCATGATAGTGCCATGTTAGTGCCTTGTTAGTGCCATGTTAGTGCCATGTTAGTGCCATGATAGTGCCATGTTAGTGCCATGTTAGTGCCATGTTAGTGCCATGATAGTGCCATGTTAGTGCCATGATAGTGCCATGATAGTGCCATGTTAGTGCCATGTTAGTGCCATGATAGTGCCATGATAGTGCCATGATAGTGCCATGATAGTGCCATGTTAGTGCCATGATAGTGCCATGTTAGTGCCATGTTAGTGCCATGTTAGTGCCATGTTAGTGCCTTGTTAGTGCCATGTTAGTGCCATGTTAGTGCCATGTTAGTGCCTTGTTAGTGCCATGTTAGTGCCATGATAGTGCCATGTTAGTGCCATGTTAGTGTCATGATAGTGCCATGTTAGTGCCATGTTAGTGCCTTGTTAGTGCCATGTTAGTGCCATGTTAGTGTCATGATAATGCCATGTTAGTGCCATGTTAGTGCCATGATAGTGCCATGTTAGTGCCATGTTAGTGTCATGATAGTGCCATGTTAGTGCCATGTTAGTGCCTTGTTAGTGCCATGTTAGTGTCATGTTAGTGCCATGTTAGTGCCATGTTAGTGCCATGTTAGTGCCATGTTAGTGCCATGATAGTGCCATGATAGTGCCATGATAGTGCCATGTTAGTGTGATGTTAGTGCCATGATAGTGCCATGTTAGTGCCATGTTAGTGCCATGTTAGTGCCATGTTAGTGTGATGTTAGTGCCATGTTAGTGCCATGATAGTGCCATGTTAGTGCCATGTTAGTGCCATGTTAGTGTGATGTTAGTGCCATGTTAGTGCCATGATGTACCTACTGAGCTACACGGGACAGACCGCTCCCCTCTCTCACCCTCCACAGCGGGGACACTGAGGCCGAGGTGGAGCTGGCGTGCTCCCAGGCCACGCTGGCGGGCGCGGCCGAGGCGGTGTCATGCTCACACTGGGCTGAAGGGGGCGCCGGAGCGCTGGGCCTGGCGCAGGCCGTCCAGAGGGCAGCGCAGACGCCCTCTCAACTCAACTTCCTCTACGAACTGGAGGTGAGATGGACGATATAGTTGTGTTTCGTGTGATGTCCCCACATTTTCTCCCAGACGGATTATCCTCGGAAACTTTGATCTGTGTAGCCTATAGCGAAGGCGCACCTCCCATCCGGCTGAGCCGTCGGCCCGAGGGTCTAGCAGTAGGCTGGTAAAGCTATGTCTCCTAAAATGTGAATCGGAAATACAGAAATACCGGCTACAGGCTTTCCGGTTTCCGGGCACCCCCTGATCTGTTTATAGTCCCCAGCGAAACAAACAACAAGCAGGTCTGTCAGCCTGTCGAGGGAAGCGATAACGAGGTTGTTTCTGGGGGGAATACATTTTCATGAGCACCGTGTCGTGATTTCAGGGGCGGGACTTCCTACCTGATTCCCACTTTCGGCCGTAGTGCTTTACCAGGCTTTATCTCTCGAGATAAAGCTGGGAACGAGGTTAGTCTAGCAGGCTGGAGCTTTGTCGTTAGATTGGAGCACGACGATGGACTGGTTTACAGTAGGGCTGTCCCCGACTAAGGATTTGGATGGTCGACTAGGATTGGCCAAAATTTGCCGTTAGTCGACTATTGGTCGACTTAAAAAAATATATATATATATAATATTAAATTTTTTTTTTTTTTTTTTTTTATCATTCCATTTGGGCTGTGGGGGTGCTTAATGTCTGAAGGAGTCGACTGAAGGCTTCTTGTCCTCTGCAAAAGCATGCAATTGGTCCACTGATGGATACATAATGCACTGTTCACTGGTCTTCCCAAAGCAACCATTGGGAAGCTTCATCTTATCCAAAACTCTGCAGCTCGATTACTAACTCATACAAGGAGAAGAGAACATATCACTCCAGTCCTGGCCACTCTGCACTGGCTTCCAATAACTCATAGAATTGATTTTAAGGTCCTTTTCCTAACATATAAAGCTCTTAATGAGCAAGGCCCAAAATACATAGCAAATTCCCTAGTTAGTTATCTGCCCTCAAGAACGCTACGGTCACCCCCTACAGGTTTACTAGACACGCCCAGAAACCAAAAAAGGATAGGAAGTATGGCATTTGCCAACTATGCCCCAAAACTATGGAACACACTACCAACACACATCAGAAACGCCAGCTCTATACACATTTTTAAAGGAAAATTAAAAACGTACCTATACAGTCTAGCTTACAAATAGTTATGGCTTGGAAAAACCTGATGGATCCATGAGGCTAGGATAAGCCTTGTGGACCCAACTTTTTAGATGAAGGAACGGGTACAATAGGAGACACGCCTCCAGTTTTTCAAAAGTTTTTGACACGCCTCAGCTTCTGAGCTGAAGGCGTGTTTTTGCGGACCTCCCAAACTTTCAAACTTTTTAGATGAAGGAATGGGTACAATAGGAGACACGCCTCCAGTTTTTTCAAACGTTTTTGACACGCCTCAGCTTCTGAGCTGAAGGCGTGTTTTTGCGGACCTCCCAAACTTTCAAACTTTAGACTGTTTTCTTTATACGTTTTTCTTTTTCTTTCTTTCTACCACAATACACGGCCACTGATGGATCCATGGGACTTGGTAAAGCACTATGGACCCAACTATGACCACTGATAAAAACGTAACTACACTAGCGTTATAAGAGCTAAACATTGCTACCATACAAGTGCATTGGTTTAGTGCACTTCCGGTTGCCACTGAGCGGAAATGTTTGTGCGGACCTGTTCTCCCAAACTGGTAAGCAAATGACTGTTTTTACGTTATTTTCATTTTTACGTTACTATTATTATTATTATTATTTTTTATTTTGATCTTAACTGATCACTATGACTTTATTGCTTTTATCGTTATATATGCCTATAATTGTGTACAGCACTTTGAGCTACATGACATGTATGAAAGGTGCTTTATAAATACTTACTTACTTACTTACATCTTGATATTTGTCTAGTCTAGTGTGTTCATTGGATGGGTGAAATCCTCTTTCAGTGCCTCTGTGCCTGTTTTCGTAGGCAGTTAGCCTCTGGTATGCGTGCCATTAGCGTTAGCCACGCTTCTAGGCCTCTTTTCTTTTGGAAAGAATGATTAAAATATTATTATTATTATTTTTTTTTATTTTTTTTTTATTCGACTAAGAGGTTGGCCAATCGACTACGGCTCCTTTCGACCGATTAGTCGACTAATCGATTAATAGGGGTCAGCCCTAGTTTACAGACGTGTCATTGAATCGGTCGACTCACTGAGCGGAGAGGCAGCTCACGCTCAGCATGGCGCCAGACCGGTCGGTTTTTTGATGGTCTGGTCCGCGCATGATGTCGAACACAAGAACGCCGTGACAAAGTACGGCACGATCATCACCCTCGGGTAGAAAAAAAGAAGTGCTCCAGTCAGAATTCTATCTGTCTAGAAAACCTCATGAGACCCCTTCTGTTCAGCTGCTAGACATCAAAGAAACGCACCAGGCATTTGTTTTGCAGTGAAAGAGTCTGATTAGGGCCAGACTAACTCTCAGTCACCCGCTTGTCAAATTCAAGAGTTTAGAAATAGACCAGGGCCCTCATGCATCAACGTGTTCTACGCACAGATCTGTGCGTAACCTGTGCGTACGATCATTTCTAAGCAAAGAGTGGGATTCATCAATTTGAACTTGAACTTGACTTCGTGCGTACATCTACGCACAGGTCAGACCTGGCGTACCTAGCTCCCAGTGGTAGAATATATTATTACAACAAGGAAATGAGCTTCTGTGCATAATAACACTGGATGTTCTGTATGAACCGTAGTTCATTATAGTTCATTGTAAGATAGCAACAGTAGTGTAATTATGGTCAAAACCCTATAAATAGCATTTGGAATAATAGATCTTTCTCTCAGAATGAATGCAGCATGGTTTATATAGCGTTATCGGAATATACGGGGTGTAGGCTACTGACTGACTGCGCTCCGCGTAGCTTGATTGATTGATTGATTGAAAAGTTTATTAACAGATTGCAGAATGGGTACAGTACAGTACAGCTCAGTACATACAATTGTTAATTGGGGATGCAGACCAACTTTCGTCCTGTTTACATCAGGGTCCCCCATTTTCAATTCATCATAAATCATAAAGCTCAACTCGTTATTATTTTGCGCACAGACCGCCGAAACACGGGAACGTTTTGATTATATTTAAAAGGCTTTACGTTAAACGAAACAAGTGGAATTTCGAAGCTGTAAGCAGAATAAGTCATATGAATATAGTGTTCTTCCCCCTTTTTACTGTACAAGAAAGAATAGAAAACGCATTGCAATGACACCATGCAGATAGTGGACAGACTATATGATGGGATTCAAGTTCGCGTTTTTGTTGCTCATAGGCATGCTGTCAGAGTATGATATCTTAATCAAACATTCTAGAACATTTGTCGTCACAGATCATGTCCTAATGGAACATAGGCTATGGCATGGATCGTGATATTGTGTGGACTGTTATTATTACTGTACGGCGGTACCACCCATTGTGACAGCAGCCTTGAGTCCCGCACACAAACATGATGGAATTCAAGTGCAGTGAGATTCATTGTTCTTGTATATGCTCTCGTATTATATTGTTTATATAGGCTACCCAATACTGACATCAAAATAGATTGTAGTATGCCTCTAGAAATCATATGCAGCAGGTAGAAAATTGACGGGAGATCCATCGCGATTTGGAATAGAATTGAGGAGAACTTTAATCCCTGGGGTATTAATCAAACAACACGGGAAAAGGCAGTCATATTCCAGCGCGGTCTTTATTAGCCGACAACAAAATAGATGCCTCTAAAAATCATATAGCCAATCGAACACAACTAATAAAGGCATTCATATTACAGCACGGTTATAATGACACACAACCAACGCCAAACAGTGGTCAACGAACGGTCTTTATTAGTATTTTGAGCTGTCCAGGCAGAATTGCAGCAATGGTCTTAGGGAGCCGTTGATATCTGACATCACCGTTTACAAGTCCGCCTTTTATTTATCCCATAAATCATAATACGCGATAGTGTCTTCTTGGTTCGACAGCAGTGAATTCTCCGTGGAGTTTCTCAGGGTTCCGCTCGGGTCGGTCCATTATTTCACATCCCATGGGGGGTGTTTCCTCATTTTCATGACCATATATGGATAATCATGCACGAGCATTGACGGTAGAACAAAGTGGTATTCATCAACACGGCAGGGCATAGAGCCTGCGTACGCACGTGTGATGAATGCCGACTTCCCTGTGCGTACGCTAGTTCTACATTCCGTGCTTACGTGTGGAAGTAGGTCAAGTTCTACGTCCACGTTGATGCATGAGGGCCCAGGTCCTCAAGCACTCTCTGTCGACATGTTAAAATAATTAGTTTCAGAGAGAGAGAGAGAGAGAGAGTGCTTATAGGGCTCTCCCACGCTTCATGCATAGCTAATTCTGGTCGGTCACTCACTCACTCACTCACTCACTCACTCACTCACTCACTCACTCACTCACTCACTCACTCACTCACTCACTCACTCACTCACTCACTCACTCACAGATGAATTGTAGTCATTCATTCACTCACTCACTCACTCACTCACTCACTCACTCACCCAGTCACTCACTCACTCACTCACTTACTCACTCACTCACTCACTCACTCACTCACTCACTCACTCACTCACTCACTCACTCACTCACTCACTCACTCACTCACAGACAAATTGTAGTCACTCACTCACTCACTCACTCACTCACTCACTCACTCACTCACTCACTCACTCACTCACTCACTCACTCACTCACTCACTCACTCACTCACTCACTCAGATCACTCACTCACTCACTCACTCACTCACAGATGAATTGTAGTCATTCACGCACTCACTCACTCACTTACTCACTCACTCACTCACTCACTCACTCACTCACTCACTCACTCACTCACTCACTCACTCACTCACTCACTCACTCACTCACAGACAAATTGTAGTCACTCACTCACTCACTCACTCACTCACTCACTCACTCACTCACTCACTCACTCACTCACTCACTCACTCACTCACTCACGGACGATGCCAGGGACGTTTTGTGGGACGCATGAGCAGGTAGCGCGGTGGGTCTGCACAGCTGGGTGCTTGTTCAATACTCTGTCTGCATGGGGGTTGAACAGAGAGTAGCAAAGAGGGCGGTGAATGCAATCAGACCTGTAGTCACACTGCATCTTGATATAGCAGAGACGAGAAATCTATAACCTTATCGAGTTTTAGTAGAGAGAACACAGGTTCTACCTAGTACACACTATGCATTTATGTTGTTGTAAACTACCTAGTACACACTATATGCATTTATGTTGCTGTAAACTACCTAGTACACACTATGCATTTATGTTGTTGTAAACTACCTAGTACACACTATATGCATTTATGTTGCTGTAAACTACCTAGTACACACTATGCATTTATGTTCTTCAAACCACCTAGTAGTACATTACACACTATGCATTTATGATGCTGAAAACCAACTAGTACACAATAATGCATTTGTGTTGCTGCAATCCACCTAGTGCACACTAAGAAATGTATGTTGCTACACAAAGAGCTCTACACCAACCAAAGGTCCTAACCTTAACCCTAACTCTAGTACACACTAATGAATGTATGTCACTGCAAACTAAGTGTGATTGTTGACGAAATGTAATGTCTTTCTTGACAACACTCAGAAATGGCAGAAAACTATTACGCTTTTTATCAATTTCCTTAGATTAGAAAACTACACTTTTTGGCTTTTCCATAATCAATAATCATCAGCATGAACACAAGACGGTTAACGCAGCACGCAAACGCAACAGAGCTTCAGCTACATACACCAGTGAGCAGGTTTAATAGGTGAAGAAGAATTCTAGATGAAGGATTTACCACTGAAGAGAAAGGGAGAGTCATGATGACGTAAACTAACTCCGGCGGTGAAACCAATGTTGAGAAAGAAAAACAGTTTTTATTCTTTTAATTCATTATATTGAAGAACATATAGCAGCTTTAGTGTGCCTGTATCCGAAGACGATGAACCCCAGAAGAGGTGTATTTTCAGCCCGTCAAGCAGCCTGCCTGCTGTATATGTTTCACTAGAACCAGGCTTCCGCCATACATCCTCTCCTCCTCTATGTATCACCTTCTCACCGCTGCCAACAGAATCCAATTAGCACCCCCAGATTAGACCTGTTATGTTCCCCTTTCCTGCAATGAATTAATGAAGTAGATTCTCTTTCTGTTCTGCAAAAGAACGTCTTTAACAAATGTTTAACGCTTTGCTTTTCTTACCTTAAGCACACAATGGTGATCAGTTAATCCACAGTTAATCCAATGCAGTGCGATACAGAGGATCTTCATGTACATATTGTCCTCGTGAAAAGACTGCATGTACATATTGTCCTCGTGAAAAGACTGCATGTACATATTGTCCTCGTGAAAAGACTGCATGTACATATTGTCCTCGTGAAAAGACTGCATGTACATATTGTCCTCGTGAAAAGAATGCATGTACATATTGTCCTCGTGAAAAGACTGCATGTACATATTGTCCTCGTGAAAAGACTGCATGTACATATTGTCCTCGTGAAAAGACTGCATGTACATATTGTCCTCGTGAAAAGAATGCATGTACATATTGTCCTCGTGAAAAGACTGCATGTACATATTGTCCTCGTGAAAAGAATGCATGTACACGTTGTCCTTTTGTAAATTGATCGATAACTGTGTATAGAAGGGTTTTTCATTTGCAATTGACAGTTGGATGATTGGATTGTCTATCTATCTATCTATCTATCTATCTATCTATCTATCTATCTATCTATCTATCTATCTATCTATCTATCTATCTATCTATCTATCTATCTATCTATCTATCTATCTATCTATCTATCTATCTATCTATATATCTATCTATCTATCTATCTATCTATCTATCTATCTATCTATCTATCTATCTATCTATCTATCTCTGTCTGTCTGTCTGTCTGTCTGTCTGTCTGTCTGTCTGTCTGTCTGTCTGTCTGTCTGTCTGTCTGTCTGTCTGTCTGTCTGTCTGTCTGTCTGTCTGTCTGTCTGTCTGTCTGTCTGTCTGTCTGTATGTCTGTCTGTCTGTCTGTCTGTCTGTCTGTATCATCAACCAAATGCTCTCTTAGTTGTGTGTCAGTATATTCTTGGAACGGAGAGCTAAGAACACAGAGGTCACCTCATGGCAAATGTCTCTCAGCTGTCCATCGTAGATAAGATCCAGACCATAGCCAAGACCATGTATGGAGCTGAAGGCGTGGAGCTGCTTCCAGAGGCCCAGCACAAGATCAAGCTCTATACAAAACAAGTAAGTCATTACCAAGTCATTCTAATGGACAAGTAGTCCTCTGAGGTGTGCTGCGGAGCCATCGCTATTGTTTTTGACTGAGCAAAATACAATAACAAATTATAAGGATGAATTCACAAGGTGGCGGCTACGTGGCGTAGTGGGCAAGGCGCTCGCCACGAATGCGGAGACGCTGGGATCGCCTGTTCGATCCCAGCGCTCCACATTGCTTTCAGTTTAGCTGGTCGTCCGTACTAATACACATTGGCCGTATTAGGGGGTGGGAAACTGATGGGTGGGGATCGGGCGTTGTGGACAGCGACTCCTACAGGTCGGTTGGTGCGCCTGCGCAGTAGAATCAGGAAGTGTCGGGGGCGGTGAGCCTCCCACGCGTTACTCCTCGCCACTGAGAGATCGAGCTGCGCAGGTGAAAAGATGCGACTGCTGTTACCTCAAGTACCGGAGGGGACTTGTGCTATGTATGACTTAGTCCACATTGCAGCCGGCTTGTGGGAGGCAAGAAACAGCGTCCGTGACAGGGGAGGGTTGAATTGGATGATACGAAATTGGGATGGGAGAAAATATAGAAAAATGGGAGAAAAAGTGGATAAAAAAAAAAAAGGATGAATTCACAAGGTTTGTATCACGGTTGTGTTTGGAACCCAATGTGCAGGCAAGGAGAAACGGTAGGCAGAACTGAGCAAAACCCGATATGGGTATATGGGTATATTTAATAGAGTGGTCAAAAGTCCAGGCATGGGTCGGTAGTACACGGGGGCATGAAAGTCAGACAGTCGGGGTGATAGCAGGAGCAGTTGTCATCAGCCGGGTGTAGGTCAGAGCAGTACTTTGTGAGCCAGGCCAGTGTCTCCAGGTCTTAGCCGGCAGGTCAGCGTCTCCAGGTCTTAACCAGCAGGTCAGTGTCTCCAGGTCTTCACCGTGCAGGTCAGCGTCTCCAGGTCTTAACCAGCAGGTCAGTGTCTCCAGGTCTTAACCAGCAGGTCAGTGTCTCCAGGTCTTCACCGTGCAGGTCAGCGTCTCCAGGTCTTAACCAGCAGGTCAGTGTCTCCAGGTCTTAACCAGCAGGTCAGTGTCTCCAGGTCTTCACCGTGCAGGTCAGCGTCTCCAGGTCTTAACCAGCAGGTCAGTGTCTCCAGGTCTTCACCGTGCAGGTCAGCGTCTCCAGGTCTTAACCAGCAGGTCAGTGTCTCCAGGTCTTCACCGTGCAGGTCAGCGTCTCCAGGTCTTAACCAGCAGGTCAGTGTCTCCAGGTCTTCACCGTGCAGGTCAGCGTCTCCAGGTCTTAACCAGCAGGTCAGGTCAGTGTCTCCAGGTCTTAACCAGCAGGCCAGCGTCTCCAAGTCTTCACCGTACAGGCTAGGAGAGAGGATGAGAACACAGATTAGGACAAGGTCGATGAACAAGAGATCCAGGCGAACAACTAAGCAACAGAGTAGTGAACAAGAGCATAGTAACGTGACTACTGCTTTTGACTAACGTGGTACGAGAGTTTACGATCTGACAGCTTCTCCACGTCTGGGGCGGGTTTAAATACCATGATGCACTCTGCCTCCAGACCGCAGATCAGCTGCCCCGTGATACACCACCTGTAACTAGTTGAAGATAACGAGAGCGGTAGAATGGGGAAGAGAACAGAGAGAAGAAGGAGCAGTGACATAGCAGAACCATGACAGTTTGTGACTAATTAGTCAACTAATGATATAATACAAATAAAATCACAATGACTAATTAGTCAACTAATGATATAATACAACTAAAACCACAATGACTAATTAGTCAACTAATGATATAATACAACTAAAACCACAATGACTAATTAGTCAACTAAAGATATAATACAAATAAAATCACAATGACTAATTAGTCAACTGAGGATATAATACAAATAAAATCGCAATGACTAATTAGTCAACTGAGGATATAATACAAATAAAATCACAATGACTAATTAGTCAACTGAGGATATAATACAAATAAAATCACAATGACTAATTAGTCAACTGAGGATATAATACAAATAAAATCACAATGACTAATTAGTCAACTGAGGATATAATACAAATAAAATCACAATGACTAATTAGTCAACTGAGGATATAATACAAATAAAATCACAATGAATAATTAGTCAACTGAGGATATAATAAAACTAAGACCACAATGACTATTGACTAATTAGTCAATTGAAGACATAATACAAATATATTACAGTTAAGGAATGGCAGGTGTAGTAAGTAATCATCATCATCATCATTATCGACGTCGTAACTTTGTTCTTCCTCTTTTTTTCCCTTTTCTTCTTCCCCTTCCCTCCATCTCTCTCTCCCTACCTCTCTCTCTCTCTCTCTCCCCTCTCTCTCTCTCTCTCTCTCTCTCTCTCTCTCTCTCTCTCTCTCTCTCTCTCTCTCTCTCTCTCTCTCTCTCTCTCTCTCTCTCTCTCTCCCCCCCCCCCCTCTCTCTCTCTCTCTCTCTCTCTCTCTCTCTCTCTCTCTCTCTCTCTCTCTCTCTCTCTCTCTCTCTCTCTCTCTCTCTCTCTCTCAGGGCTTAGCCAACCTGCCAGTCTGCATGGCAAAAACCCACCTGTCTCTGTCCCACGACCCAGAGATGAAAGGTGTCCCAACCGGCTTCCTCCTGCCCATCCGGGACATCTGTGTGAGCATGGGCGCAGGCTACCTCTACCCCCTGGTGGGCACGGTGAGTACCGGTAAATTATGGTGGTTACAGAGGCCATGCCATAGCTGGATAGTCAAAGGTTCAATCCCCCACAACAGCCAATGTGCCCCATTCCTGTTGAAGTGAGCTTGAGAAAGACACTGAACTCTTACCTGCTCCAGGGATTGCTGCAAAATGTCTGACCCCCCTCTGGTGAAATGCCTACCTGTATAGATGAGCAGCTGGGACACTTTGCAGTCATTGATGCAGAAGGCATACAGTATCAAGCCTATAGGAGATACACTGTGCTGTCGACATAACAATATACAGTATTTAGTCTTCATAGACATGCTTATAGGGATGACATTGTCAGTGTTGGGTAAAAATCTCCTATTTGGTCGTTTGACTTGAGGTGAAGGTTACATGGTTATCTCCATGATCCTAAGAACCAGTGTAGAGCATAAAAAATACATGGGTGTCAATCTGAAGAGAAGGTGCATTCCGTTTGGAGATACAGCAGTGATATGATATAAGAGGTCTGCACGATTTCGGCCCCAGCCCGGCCCAAGCCTGTAGCCTTCAGGCCCGGCCCTACCCTAGCCCCGACAAGTTAAGCAATTACTCTGCCCTAAGTCCGACTTAAGCCCGAGGCCAATATTTACGATGTGATGACAGATACATGTCTCACTCACACACACACACACAAACACACACTCTCTCACACACCCCTCCCTCTAGAGTCTAGACAGACCCAGCACCCCCATCCCTCCCTCTAGACAGACCCAGCACCCCCCTCCCTCCCTCTAGACAGACCCAGCACCCCCCTCCCTCCCTCTAGACAGACCCAGCACCCCCCTCCCTCCCTCTAGACAGACTCAGTGCCCCCATCCCTCTAGACCAGCGGTTCTCAAACTACGGGTCGCGACCCAAAGTGTGTAGGTCTTCTTTTTTTTTTTTATTATTATTTCTGTTCTGGCAACATATTTAGGCTAAATATGCCTCGTTTTATACATGTGTATTGATAACATAGTGCTGTAATAAAATGTTTGAATAAATATGCATGATCAAGTTCAACAACGTGTGCTTTTATTTTGATATTCCTTAATTCCACGTTGAAATTACGCGATACATTAAGTGTGGGGTCGCCAAAAAAAATCCAAAATAAAATGAGGTTGTGGTATAAGAAAGTTTGAGAACCCCTGGTCTAGACAGACCCCTCCCTCTAGACCCAGTGCCCCCTCCCTCCCTAGTCTAGACAGACCCAGTGCCCCCTCCCTCCCTCTAGTCTAGACAGACCCAGTGCCCCCTCCCTCCCTAGTCTAGACAGACCCAGTGCCCCCTCCCTCCCTAGTCTAGACAGACCAAGTCCCCCCCCCTCCCTCCCTCCCTCTAGACAGACCCAGTGCCCCCTCCCTCCCTCTAGACAGACCCAGTGCCCCCTCCCTCCCTAGTCTAGACAGACCAAGTCCCCCCCCCTCCCTCCCTCCCTCGAGCTCCCGCCAGCTCTTCACCCGTGTGGGGGAGGCGTCGTCTGGGTGTCGATGGCGCGGCGACGAAAGGTGATTTAACGCTGCCGTCAGTGGATCGACTGAAAAAGGGGAGTGGCTTCGTCTCACGTGGGGATATAACAGTGTGGACAGTGTCTTAGAACTCTTTGGTGTGAATGCGGTATCGGAGGCATGTGTCTCAGTGTATTCTCATTACTGTGGTGTGTGTGCGTGTGCGCGCGCGCGCGTGTGTGTGTGTCCACAGATTTAAATCCACAGATCATATATCACACGTGCATGATGTAGGATTCAAATACAGCATAAACAGAGGTTTACACTATTTTGAGGACATCTTATGTACACAGAAAATACTGTCTCTGCCTATCACTGTATAGCGTGAGAGAGATGGAGTCCTTGTCCCCGACAGCAGTCCTCGCATCAAGTCGCTGACTGTAAATCTATGGACATACTGCCATACTGTATATCAGGACCTGCAGCCACAGCCAAGGCCTCCGCAGGCCGTGCCGTTTGTCTGAGAAGGCTGGTTCCATATACAGATGGAATGGACTAACTTACCTACGGTGTCTGAAGGATTAAGCACCTCCCTCTGATCTACACTGATCTAGACAGACCCAGCGCCCCCCTTCCCTCCCTCTAGACAGACCCAGCGCCCCCCTTCCCTCCCTCTAGACCAGGGGTGGGCAATTATTTTTCCCGGGGGGCCGAATGAGCAACTGAAAATATGTTGGGGGGCCGGGCCAAAATTCCAAACTCAATTATGCATAATATACATTTTATTTCTATATAAAAAGCAGTAAATGGCATTGTTTTGACCCCTGGTAAGAGTGTATGTTATTATTTGGCAATTAAAAGGTTCAAGTTCAAGTTCAAGTTCTTTAATAGTTGTCATACAGAAGTACAGAATACTTTCATACAAAATGCTTCTTACTGTTACGCTCCAGAGACTGTGCTAGACAAGATAGTATCAAATAACATAATAACATAATATAGCATGAATTTAGAAGAAGAAAATGAGGTCACAGTGTTCGGTATAGACATATGTACAATGTTCTGAGTTACCATATAATATACAATACACAATACTATGCAGTGTACTAATGTACAGTACTATCTAGTGCAAAGCAGAAATGGGATGAGGTACAATTTTAGGTACAATTTACAGTAAGGTGTACGAGTTGTAGTGCAATCCTTCATCCATAAATATAAAGTGTGGGGAGTGGGTGCTACAGTGTGTTTGTTTAAAGTGGGTGTGTGCTATAAAGTGTGTGGAGTGGGTGCTACAGTGTGTTTGTTTAAAGTGAGTGTGTGCGTGTGGATGTGTGTGCTATGTGCGTTTGGTGGTTGTTGTTGTGTAGTGTTCATTCATTGTTCGTTTAGCAGCCTGATGGCCTGGGGATAGAAGCTACTTCTGAGTCTTTCTCTGCTCGCCTTGAGACTCCGGTATCGCTTGCCTGACCGCAGCAGTTCAAAGAGGCAGTTGTTCGGGTGACTGGAGTCTTTAATGATTCTCTTAGCCTTGCCCTTGCAACGCTTGTAGTAAATGTTCTGGAGGGTGGGGAGCCCCCCTCCAATTGTGCGTTCGGCTGAACGTGTCACTCTTTGTAGTCTGCTTCGGTCTTTTGCAGTGCTATTCCCAAACCAGGAGGTGATGTTGCCGGTCAAGATGCTCTCTATTGTACATGAGTAGAAGTTCTTAAGGATCTTCTGGCTGACTTGGAACTTCCTTAGGCGCCTGAGGAAGTAGAGGCGTTGTCGTGCCTTCTTCACCACACTGTTAATGTGTGTGGTCCATGTCAAGTCCTCGGATATGTAGGCTCCGAGGTACTTGAAGCTGTTGACTCTCTCAACCGGTGCCCCGTCGATGCTGAGGGGGCTGTAGTCCTTGACCCCCGACCTCCTGAAGTCCACAATCATCTCCTTTGTTTTGCTGACGTTCAGGGAGAGGCTGTTTTCCTGGCACCATCCCGCCAGGACCTTGACCTCTTCCAGGTAGGCCCTCTCGTCGTTGGCAGAGATCAGGCCCACCACCACTGTGTCGTCAGCAAATTTGACGATTGTATTGCTACTCCGCTGAGCCACACAGTCGTGTGTGTACAGGGAGTAGAGGAGGGGACTCAGAACACAGCCCTGGGGGGCCCCTATGTTGAGGGTGATGGATGAGGAGGTGCAGTTGCCTGCTCTCACCACCTGGGGTCTGCCAGTCAGGAAGTCCAAGACCCACTGGCAGAGGTCATAGCCCAAGCCCAGGTCCCTGAGCTTGGTTATGAGTATGGAGGGGACTATGGTATTGAATGCCGAGCTGTAGTCGATGAATAGCATTCTCACATAGTTCCCCTGCCTCTTGTCCAGGTGTGATGCTGCTGTGTGCAGCACATGGGATATGGCGTCCTCCGTGGACCTGTTGGGGCGGTATGCAAATTGCAGGGGGTCCATGTTGATGGGGAGGGAGGAGCAGATGTAGCCCTTTACTAGCTTCTCAAAGCACTTCATGGCTATGGAGGTGAGAGCTACAGGGCGGTAGTCGTTGAGGCAAGCAGGCTTGGATTTTTTGGGTACAGGGATAATAGTGGACTTCTTCAGGCAGGTGGGGATGACAGCCTGTTCTAAGGACAGGTTAAATATGTCAGTGAATACTGGGGCCAGTTGGTCGGCACAGATTTTTAGGACGCGGCCGGGGATGCCGTCCGGACCTGCTGCCTTCCTGATATTCACTTTTTTAAAGGTCCGCCTCACCTCATGCTCTGTTACCCTGAACACTGCGCCTCCATCAGCAGCCGACCCCCCCCCCCCCATTGCCGAGGCTTGTGAGCTGGTGTTGTTATTACCAGCATCAAACCTCGCATAGAAGGTATTGAGGTCGTTTGCTAAGGAGATGTCACTGTTCAGTTTGAGGGAGGCGCCTTTGTAGTCTGTCATCGTTTTGAGCCCCTGCCACATAGCTCTAGAGTCAGCTTGTTCAAACTGGAGTTCAATTTTATCCCTGTAGCGCCGTTTGGCCTCTGACACTGTCCTCCTTACGTTGTGTCGCGCCACCTTGTGGTCATTCATGTTGCCTGCCACTAGGCCGTCATTGTATGCTTTGGTGCGCTCTCTCAGAGCTTCACGGACGGATTTGTCTACCCAGGGTTTTTGATTTGGGTAAACTTTCATTTTGGTAGTGGGGATTGTTTCTTTCACCCTAGTACAAACATAGTCCAGCACTGTCTCCGTGTAGGCATTAATGTTATCTGTGTCGCGGAACACAATCCAGTCTGTGTGGTGAAACACTGACCGGATCGTCTCTTCTGACGTCAGATCCCATTTCTGCACCTCTCGCGAGACTACGGGAGTACTTTTAATTCTCTGTTTGTACTTTGGTGAAAGAAAAATTGACGCGTGATCTGATTTACCAAAGCCACTATCAGAATGAGCCTTGTAGCCACCTTTAAATTGCGTGTAACAGTGATCTAGGATGTTACCGCCTCTGGTGTTGCAAGTCACATGCTGATAGAAGTCAGGCAATACCTTTCTCAGATTGGCGCTATTGAAATCTCCCAGTACTAAAATGGCGGCGTTAACGTTAGCCACTTGTATTCTATTTACCTCGTCGTGTAGTCTGGAGAGCGCAACCTTGTTGCTGGCTTGCGGTGGAATATACACTCCGATCAGGACGATCGCCGTTAACTCCCTCGGGAGGAAGAAAGGACGACACTTGATGGTTATATATTCCAGTTCTGGGGAGCAGTGGTTGGATAATTCCTTCACGTTCGTTGGATCACTCCAATTTTTGTTAAACATGAAGGCAATACCTCCTCCACGTTGTTTACCGGACTCTGATGACCGATCCTTGCGATGGATAAAGAAGTGATCCGCTGGTTGAATTGCGTGATCTGGAACCTCCGGTGTGAGCCATGTTTCGGTGAAGCAAAGGACATTGCAGTCCCTAACGTCTCTTTGATATTGAATCCTTGCTCGGATGTCATCCAGTTTATTGTCTATTGATTGTACATTGGCTAGCAATATACTGGGCAGTGGTGTACGGTGGCGTCTGGATCTCAGCCTGTTACGGATCCCAGCCCTCTTTCCTCGTCGTCTTTTCCTGGGCTCTGGGAACAAAGGGTCTGGTCCTAATCTCCGGAGAATTTCTTCAGGCCATTGATGCGGTTCGGAAAGCTGATCCAGCGAGTAATCCAGTTGGTAAGTTTCCCGTAATCCAATGTCTATGAGTGACTGACGGTCATATACATTAAATGCACCAACAGTTGGTACGCACAAAACTCTAAAAACTATAAATATTAACAAAAGTAAACACAGTCTCGACGGAGCGAACAGAGAGGCAGCCGGTCGGAGCGGCGCCATCATCACACAGGTGAGGTTAGCTTTCAAAAATATCATTTATTCAATAAACAAAATGTGAAACATTAATAACAAAGGGCATTTTGAGTTTCATATACTATTGAAACAAGGATTTTCTTAGCTTTCTAAAGACATCACATCATCTTATAGCAAAAATAAACAAGACATGTCACTGAACTGTGTAAAGAAAAGTGTCCCAGTTTTGTAGCCTTTTTTACTTTACATGCCTATATTAAACATTTAATGTTTTCAGAACTGTGCAAAAAAAAGAAAAAAAAATATCAAGTGTCACATTTCACTTGTTATATTTCCACATTTTAGTGTTCATCAGTTCTTTTTTTTCATTCAGTGTGAGAAATCCAGTCTCTGTTGAGCTTTAACAAGTCCATCAAAGTCAGGTTGCATGTCTGAGGTGGAGAGGCGAAGCACAGCTGCCAGATGTTCATCAGTGAGAGAGGATCTGTACCTGGACTTGGTAAACGTCATGACTGAGAATGTCTGTTCACATATGTAGGTGGATCCAAAGAGAACCAACATCTTCTGAGCATGTCTCCTAAGCGTATACTGTGTGTGTGAACGTTGACATGAAAAAAACAAAGTAAAAAAAAAAAAAAAAAAATATTAAAAGAAAATTTTTTATTTTTATTTTTTTTTTATTTTTTTTTATTATCATGTAATCTTTCGCGGGCCGGTCAGAATCATCCCGCGGGCCGGATCCGGCCCGCGGGCCGTACAATGCCCAGGTCTGCTCTAGACAGACCCTACGCCCCCCTCCCTCCCTCTAGAGTCTAGACAGACCCAGTGCCCCCCTCCCTCCCTCCCTCTAGACAGACCCAGTGCCCCCCTCCCTCCCTCTAGACAGACCCAGCGCCCCCCTCCCTCCCTCTAGACAGACCCAGTGCCCCCCTCCCTCCTTCTAGACAGACCCAGTGCCACCCTCCCTCCCTCTAGACAGACCCAGCGCCCCCCTCCCTCCCTCTAGACCAGGGGTAGGCAACCCTAGGCACGCGTGCCTGCATAGGCACGCGGGGGCATTTGCATAGGCACAGGGGGCAGCAGTAAAAAAAAATTTTTTTTTTTTTTTTTGCTTTGAAATATTATAGTGAAATATTTTGCACTGTTGTCGCATCTTGTTGAAATCCTCCCACAGGTTCTTTTTACTACCACATATTTAATTGAGACCCTTTATTTGTTTATTATTTCAATTTAGCTGGAAATACATTGCTACATCATTCAGTAACATTTGCAGAGCCTTATAACAAAAACATTATTACGGTCACCATTGTGACCAGTGGGATTAATCAACAAATTGTATTATTTATTTCTCTATTTCATTGAACATTGCACATGTTAAAAGCAATTTTTTTTACTCAAAATGTGAGTATTACCAAGTCAACTTGTGTTCTTAAAACAATGACAATAAACATAGTTTTATTAGGTTGAAATAATGTGGTTGTGTACTTATTTTTCTGTTAACTTATTATGGATTGAAAACTGAAAACCTTAATGCACAGTAACTGAACTCAATATTTTTAAGTTTTGGTAACTTATTATTATAATTTTTTTTACAGTGTAGTCTTGCGATCAATCAAAACTTATTTACACGATATACCTCACATTCACCCTCCATTCACATCCTGGTGTTCTCCTGGTGTTCTACATTAGGCCTGTAGGTGGAGCTATGACAGCACACGTACAGTACACACACCGGTGTGTGATGTGTCCAAAAATGAATGGGCAAATGTGAGTGAAATGGTCGCACTGTATGCAGCTGTTTGTCTGCATTGCATTCCCACCCCCTACTCAGATTTAGGGTTGATACAACCATCATAATAATATTGTTAATAATAACAATAACAATAATGATGTAATAATGTAAAAACTATCATAAAAAATACCTGATTATGAGAAGAAAAAAAATTACGATGCATGGAATATTGTTGAGGCACACTAGTTACAACTATATTTCAAACAGGCACTCCATGTCAAAAAGGTTGCTGACCCCTGCTCTAGACAGACCCAGTGCCCCCCTCCCTCCCTCTAGAGTCTAGACAGACCCAGCACCCCCCTCCCTCCCTCTAGTCTAGACAGACCCCACGCCCCCCTCCCTCCCTCTAGAGAGACCCAGCACCCCCCTCCCTCCCTCTAGTCTAGAGTCTAGACAGACCCCACGCCCCCCTCCCTCCCTCTAGAGAGACCCAGCACCCCCCTCCCTCCCTCTAGTCTAGACAGACCCCACGCCCCCCTCCCTCCCTCTAGAGAGACCCAGCACCCCCCTCCCATGCTCTAAACAACAGACCCTGCGCCCCCCTCCCTCCCTCTAGAGAGACCCAGCACCCCCCTCCCTCCCTCTAGACAGACCCCACGCCCCCCTCCCTCCCTCTAGAGAGACCCAGCACCCCCCTCCCTCCCTCTAGTCTAGACAGACCCCACGCCCCCCTCCCTCCCTCTAGAGAGACCCAGCACCCCCCTCCCTCCCTCTAGTCTAGACAGACCCCACGCCCCTCTCCCTCCCTCTAGAGAGACCCAGCACCCCCCTCCCATGCTCTAAACAACAGACCCTGCGCCCCCCTCCCTCCCTCCCTCTAGACAGACCCAGTGCCCCCCCCCCCCCTCCCTCTAGACTGAATGACGCCTTGGCTGTGACTGCATCCAGATTTATTGCACTGCACTATTGCACTATTTTACTATTTTATGCTAATTTATGTATTTTATTATATTGCACTGCTCTCATTCTGTCTATTTTTATACTCATTCTATGGCTGCACTTTATGCATTGCGTTTATTCTGTCAGAAACCTGCAAATAGTATTTTATAGTTCATGTCAGAACCCTGGAGGTGGGCGGAGCCTGTGCAGGAACCTCTCTTGGGGTTGGATATTTTATAGATTTTAATGACAAAAATCGATTGCAAATTGTATTATTATTATTTTCACTGACAAACATGATATCAGGATTTTCAAAAGGAAAAAGTTATGTTTGTCATTTTCTCAGCTCATACTGGTCCCATCTCAACGCAACGATGGTAGAATTATGTTCATCATCTCTCCTCTCCCTTCACTCATCTCATTTCTCATTTACCACTTCTCCTCCTTCTCCCCCTTCACCCCATCCCCTTCCACCCCTTCCACCCCCACCCAGTCAAGAGCACCCATGCAGGCATCGACCAGCGCCGGTCTCCATGACAACGACCTCTGCTCGGAGAGCAAATAGACCCCCTCGCTCTCAGGTGAGCATATTCATGTCCCTAGGCAGACAGACAGACAGACAGACAGACAGACAGACAGACAGACAGACAGACAGACAGACAGACAGACAGACAGACAGACAGACAGACAGACAGGCAGGCAGGCAGACAGACAGGCAGGCAGACAGGCAGGCAGGCAGACAGGCAGACAGACAGACAGGCAGGCAGACAGGCAGACAGACAGACAGACAGACAGACAGACAGACAGACAGACAGACAGACAGACAGACAGACAGACAGACAGACAGACAGACAGACAGACAGACAGACAGACAGACAGACAGACAGGCAGGCAGACAGACAGACAGACAGACAGACAGGCAGGCAGACAGGCAGGCAGACAGGCAGGCAGACAGGCAGGCAGACAGGAAGAGAGAGAGACGCGCTTGACACTCCGCACTGTCCATATAACCGCTACTGTCCATATGACCTTTACTCTCTCAGCCAGTAACCTTTAAACCGCAGCAATGTGACAACCAACAGGAAGTGGTAGAATTTCTTTGATAGGCCTATATATCTCAAACCGCACCCTCTTTTCCTGATCGTCCAATCACAAACGTTGCTTTGAGGGAAGCAACCGTTGTGATTGGAGGATCAAGAAAAGAAGGTGGGGTTTGAGTCTATTTTCACAACAGGCCCATTTATTTGAATTTGTATCAATAAGATAACGTACGTAAGACATATTTGTTAGATCAGTAACTTTAATGTGATCGATTGTTCACACAGCCAGACACCGTTACAAATTGAAACAGTAATAATGCCTTATGTTACTTCAGTAACACAAAGAAGGAATGTCATTACATCACAATAGGGAACAATCGTCTCTTAAAAAAACGCCTTCATCTATGCACCGGCACTGTCCACTTCCATTCATTGTGCTAAGCTAGGCTAACGTGCAGCCAGATAGCTTTCTACTGAACGCACAGAGAGGAAACTGGTATCTATCTTCTTGTCTCTCTTTGGAGAAGACGATAAGCGAATTTTCCAAAATTTTGCGGTGTCAAATTAAGGGGCTCTGTTTGCTTACCTGCCTTTTGGCTAAGATCAAGTGTAGTATCTGTTCTTATCAGTTTAGTATCTGAGACATCCCCTACCCGGGGGACCATGTATTAAATAGATTTTTGGAACAGGGAGATGGAATAGGGTCTTGCTCCATCCACTCCACGCATCCACCTGGTCTTGCAGTATCCCAAGGGGATCAATAAAGGAATATCTTATCTTATATCTTATCTTATCTTAGTGTTACTGGCATACAGACTGGGATGAAGGCCTGGATGCAGATACACTAGATAGATACACAGCTGCAAAAATCTATCGCTGTTCAAATTGTTGACATACGTACATACATACGTTTGTTATTGACATATCAGACCGGTGGAATATGACAACATTGACAGTTGCTTAGAAACTCGCCGACACCCTGACCTTCGTTCGAGCGTAAATCCGTTCCGATTGAATTCGACAGGCTGCTGCCCGCAACCTGCGCTGTTCTGTTGGTTATTTGATCGTGTATCGTTTGAATTACAGACATTTACAGCACTTGGACGGTGAGTCAAGCGCTAACATAATTACGTGGCTTGTCGTGCGCCATATGGCCATCGTTAAAGGAGACGGGCGCGGGGCGTGAGTAAACTTACGGACATCTGCAACTCTTAGGAAAACAGGGTTTTAATTAGCATTTTATTGCTCTTCGTATTTCATTTTTGCCAGGGTCGTGTGTCATCATGTCTCTCTCTCTCTCTCTCTCTCTCTCTCTCTCTCTCTCTCTCTCTCTCTCTCTCTTTCTCTCTCTCTCTCTCTCTCTCTTTCTCTCCACCGCACTTCCTTTCATGTGGCCCTGTGTATTTGCGTGCCCTTTGCTTCCTATCTCCTTAGTGTTCCCTCCTTTCCTTTTACCTCCCTCCTTCATTTCCTTCCTCTCATCCTTTCATCTTTCTCGCCCATTTTTCTTTTTCTTTTTTTAGATGGACCCAGTTAACCCTTTGATCTCCAGAGGGAAAGCAGGCTTCCCGCCGTACTGCTCCTAACGATGCAGCGAACGGACCAAAGTATTGAACTATGTCATGATGCTGACGCTCAACGTCACCGGCAACGCGTTGTCATCTATCTTTGACATGTTCTTGTCGAGGCCTGATGTGTGTGCATTAATATTCCAGCCCGGTGCTGACACATGATTCAGATAATGTGCTGGGTAACTGTTTTTCGCTTTGAAAAATGTATGGATTATTGCCAAAGTGCCTTTAAAATGTTTACTTGTTAAATGTTAACGGTGTGTGGGATATTCTGATGAAGAATGTTCTCAGTCAACCGAGGTTTGGATAATAACAAAGGTTTATTAACCAAACAGATAGTAAGTACATAGAGAGAATGGCTGAGGGCTTCCCCCAGGTGATCAGCTGAAATGACCCAGGTAAGAAGACCTCGATTGTGGTCGGGAGGAGCCCTTTATAGTTCAACAAGGGGGTGTGTGGTCCCATTTGATAGGTCAATTGGGGGGGGGGGGTACAGGTTTGGGGAGAGGAATGTCTTATTCCACAGAGAGGGGGGGGGGTGTATTTACATGAGGACATATTATACCACAATACTCACTTTTCTTTCTTATAATGTGGGTGAGATTAATGTATAATATACCAGGATTGTTTGGAACAGGTAAAAGTGAAAATAGAAAACAATTAAAATAATGAAAATTTTGGCCGATGTGATGTTGGTTGGCATAACAGTTTAAAATAGAATTATTTACATCTATGATTCATGACATGATCGACTGGACTGCGGTCTGTGTTATTTTGATATCAGAGATGTGGGAATAGATATCACCCTTTTCTTTTATTAATTGCTCAAAATACCTGTCAATGAGTGGTCCTCAACTCTGATATCAAACCACAATTAACATAAGCTATAGCTGTGCATATATCTTGGCATACCTTCAGTCGTTCATGTCGTGACTCAGGGGAGCTAATGTGATGGTTGTACATACAGGCATCGTAATAAACCAATTAAATACATGCACTGTCTCTGTGTGGTCAGAGTGCACAGGGTGAAAAAACTAAATTGTGTGCATAATTATTAGGAATAGGATTTACACATAAGGCTAATGTGTACAAAAACATTTTAACAACCGTTAACCTAGTGGTTAATAAAACTAACATGATTGATTATGGGAAACTGTTCAAAATTATATATATGCACAATTTATAATGATTCTTGATGAAATTACTTAGGATCCAGTTGTATTTAACCTGAGTTTGAGTGTCACTTTCATCTGTGATTGCCTCAGTTTTGTTGGTCTTTACTTAGAATCAGGCAATTTTCTCCATTTCTTCTCTATAAATGAGGAGATAAAACGTCTTATGCATCGCTTCTGTATGTAATTCTAGTGCATATACTATCAACTGTTCATCATACAGGTGCAAAACAACAACGTTACATGTCCTCTTCTATGAGAGAATAAACCAACTGATTCTTTCTTTTCTGACAATACAATTTTGTAACCTAAGTAATTCAAATGTGATGTAATACAGTAACACAGTCAAATTTAAATAAATACATAATAATGTGGACACTGTGTGTTCAGAAGTCTCTTGGTTCACAGTTCTCTGATGATGTGTCTCTTGTTGACGATGCAGTCGGGAACATTCACTGGTCCATCATTCAGAGGGGGCCTACAGGAGGTCGCCGTCCACTCCCTGTGTACCTTGTCAAGGGTCACCGGTAGCAGTCAACTATAGTGGCCTTGCAGACTCTTTTCCTGGAGCCTATGTTGTTCTCCACCACCATCACATGTCTGCCACTGTGCTCACGCTTGACCTTTATCAGGCCTTGAGGCATGGCGGTAGGGTGGTCTTGAACGTGCTGTGTGGTGGTTGGTCCCCCGCTCCCCGTCATCGCGGTACCAGAGGGGCGAGGGTTTGCTGGTGTAGTGGCCTGTCTGTAGGACGCTCTCTCTCACACGGATGACAATCTTGTCATGGGAATCCATCTTGATGGTCGGGGCTTTGGTTCCCATCTGCAGGTGATGGGTTTGGTCTGCCGTGGTCTGCAGTGCCGGGGTGGGGCTGCATGTCGTCCTTTCTGTCTCTGCTCCCCTTCCTTTGGGGACGTCTGTGTTGTGTGGGCTGGTGGTTCTCCCACGGTTGTTGTCGTCGTCTCTGGTTGTGTCCGCAGCTCCTTGGCGGCGTCCCTGGTGATTCTATGCTGTCGTTCGTGGTTCAGGTCATGTGTCGTCTCACTCGTCCTGTCCTCTCACCAATTTGTGATCTGAGGATGATAAAAACTGCCTTAGAAAACTCCTCACATAAATGATTCAACGCCTTTCTGCTACAGAGGAAAATCATTTAGGGTTAATTCATTTCATTGTGTAATACCATCGTGCATTTGATATCGTTTGGATCCGATCTTTGCATGGAATCAGAAACATTTATTTTTTATCTTTATAATCTGTGATGTCAAATTTAATTTGATCTTACCTCAGGATGCGTTGGGTGTATCTCAGGATACTTACCTCACCACGCCTTCTCTGGCGTTATTCACGTCTCAGTGTGGCTCGTCATAATTTAGCATGGGGAAAAAACATAAAATCTAGGTAGCCAGTTAATTTTGCATGAAAAACAATGTTTTTCTCGTCTACTCTTAAGTAGTATTAATTTAATTACCTCTAATATACCTTGTGCATTTTGATAATCATTGTGTAAATGATTATCCTGCTTTCAACTGATACAAATAATTCTAACCCTAGCTAACCTTACTGTGATGCATTTGTCCTAATAAACTAACCTACACTGTAGCACTCAACACTCTGATGACCATTGTTACTCAGCTGATAGAGTTGTGCCCTTTTTGATGTCCTGTCATACAGACCCTGTGAGTCGCTTTTGCAGTCATGGAAATGTATTAGTTGTTAAAAGAATAGTCTAAGGAATCATGCATGTTATTGGTTATAAACAGAGAATAGAAGGAGGAGATTGTAAGTAAAGTTGTTTTCATCATTAATCTTTCATCTCGGGCACTTCTACTTTGTCTGGTTTTATTCAGAATTCATCTCTAATTCGTGTGCCTCTTGAAAAGAGATGATGAAAACGACTGGTTAGTTATTGTTAGTATGGGAATTAGGTAGATTTTCATGACTGCAACATCATCACCTGTGTTTATACTATACTAAGTTGAGTCTCTAGGTGTGGTCAGAGTGTAGGCATACCCTGTGGGTTTCAAGTGCCCATCCTAAATAGTGTCTGCTATCGTCGTCTCTATTGATTTCCCTTTAGCTCCAAACTGCTTTGTTCTAATGTAGATTAACTCAGTCCCTTTCTGTCTCTTGATTGTCTGTTTGCTTCTTGTAAACACAATTTACATGTGGGTGTTTGGATGCAGATTTGTTTTAAATGGTCAATCGATTGTCTCTCAGCTCCACACCATCTTCGGTTGACATGCAAATTGTTGGAGTTTCAGTCTTTTGTGATACAATTTTGGTGTAGGTCTCTGCATCTCGCCTCAGAGCCTGACTGAAAATAAAAACACATGTTAATTTTCCACTCCTAAGACCATTTGAGTGGGTTCTTTGTTGATTGTCTGTGAGCTTAACAAAACATCAGCTAGTTCTCATCCATCCCGTCCTAGGATGTAATGATAGTGTTATCATTTTTCAATCATATCGCATATGTACACAAGCATCATATGAATGTGGAACCACACATTTTGAATCATGTTTAAAAATGTCTTACAATGGAAAGGGCTAGTTATCTTTCATTGGTTCTTTAGATAAACACATTAACTCAAGTGAATATAACCTAAACATCTTACTTTTAAACATAATCTATGTTGTTTGTGCCCAAGTTTTTTAACATTAAAAGTTTATAAAGTCTAATCTAACGCTGTTTATGTGGACTACAATTCCTGTACTGCCATATACCGGAAACCGGGAGTGTTTGTTTAGCTCCCCGTATTGGTCAGTATGACCGGTATGCCCACAGATGTATTATAATTCTGAAACAGACATTGTAATTAGCTTTATGTGACTTATAACGTGTACAGTAATGAAAACCAATCACTCAAGCGATATGGGATAGCTATAAGTCACTGCGAATGAGAAGATAGTTATGTCATGCAGCTAAATTATGTGAATTGAAAATGGGGGACCCTGATGTAAACAAGACAAAAGTCTTTCTATATTATAAATGTATAGATGTAGCAGTACCGACTATCTGTATGTCATGTATGTCATATATGTCCTGATGAATTGAAAATGGGGGACCCTGATGTAAACAAGACGAAAGTCTTTCTCTGGTCTGCATCCCCTTAACAATTGTGTATTGAGCTGTGCTGTATTGTACCCATTCTGCAATCTGTTAATAAAGTTTTCAATCAATCAATCAAAGCATCTATATTTATGATTTTCATACTCACCGGGGAAAGCTGTTGTGTTGACGTTGGATCCGTTACGTGTCGTCAATGCAATGTTCGGTTCGTTTCTCCGGTGGTCTGGGATAATGCAACTCTGGAAACACTCTTCTGCATCTCGCCACCGCAACTCAACATTTTCCAATAGCAGCGCGCACATACATATACAAATAAAACATATACTACAAGTGGATTTCACGCACCTTCGGCCTTGGGCATATTAAACCTTATCGTTCGCCCAATGATAGTTTCATATAAAATCATAACTCCACGGCGCGCATAGCGTGACGTCATCGCTCCAAGCGACGTTCGTGCGTTCCCATTCGCCTCGGAAATAATGCTTTGCAATCCTTATATTAGTTCCGCGAGCTCTCAATAGCCTGGAATTTACCTTAACCCAGCGTTTTGTTACCGAATGAACGCGCCTGTGCATATGTGAAACGTAAACAAACTGAAACGATAAAACTATACTTCCCCAAATGGTCGTTCCCGTGGGCCGGTTTTGTTGATTCCGGAAATTACTATCCTAGTTTGTCCCGTGAGTTGCACCTCAATGTTATTCTCTGTATAACGGTACTAGTCTCTCAATGCTCGGCGCGATATCTGTCGGCATATTGTGCGCATACAAACGAGACTTTAAACAGACGAACAAACATTAATACATATAAGTTAACGTGTGTGTATATCTGACTGTATTGGATCGCTGTACGTTTAGTCGGCCAGCATCTGCTGCGACAAGGCATTTATCCCTTGATATATCTATACATCGTTATTAAAGTCATAACGACCGAATCCTGAACTTCGAAATTTAATAGCGATATATTAGATTATATATACCTTTTAATCATACTCTCGGTCCCTTTAACCCGCGACTAATGTCCCGTTAAATGTACATTCACGTACTGCCGAGGCATCGCCGGTCTCCTTCCCGCTCTCTGTATGATTAATTGATTAATTCAATCCAAATATATCGTTTTCAGGAATGGAAGAGGTTGTGAGCTTAGTTTAAGGTTGCATCTATGAATATATATCGTTACTCTGTTAAATCTAATTCGATTATAACAGCTTCTCGGTCCTAACTTCCCGCCTCTTTGCCAAAAGAATCATAGAATAGTTTCTAAGAGAGTAGCGTTTTCCAATGATATCACTCTAATAAGCTCACGTATCTCCTTTTGTTGCCTATATTTCAGCCTGAATTAGACTTGGGTTAGCAATCCGACAACCTTACTGTGTGCCTTAGCTTTTGGTCGGCTCCGACTCAACCTGGAATAGCACTTCAACCTTTGTGCCTATACTTTTGGGAATAGCACATATAACCCATCCTCTCAGAACCGCCTGATAAAGACCCAGGTGCACGCGCGCCCTGGTAACGATTCTCAATACAGATCAGATATATTAATGCACATTATTCTTACTCAGCCATGATCTCAATATTTGACAACATTCTGTAATGTTCACCTGGCACAGAGAAAAGCGGGAAGGTTTTAATTCCTTGCCATACATTTTTGGTCGACCAACTATTATACTCACTTTTCTCTGTATAGCTGAAACAATACAGCACGCCGGTAGGACGCAAGAAGTCCGTCACAAGTTCGTAGACGCCAATTGTGGGATATTTGTAGATATCCTGATGAAGAATGTGCTCAGTCAACCGAGGATTGGATAATAACAAAGGTTTATTAACCAAACAGATAGATTACATAGAGAGAATGGCTGAGGGCTTCCCCCCAGGTGATCAGCTGAAATCCCCCAGGTAAGAAGCCCTCGATTGTGGTCGGGAGGAGCCCTTTATAGTTCAACAAGGGGGTGTGTGGTCCCATTTGATAGGTCAATTGGGGGGGGGGGGGTACAGGTTTGGGGAGAGGAATGTCTTATTCCACAGAGAGGGGGGGGGGTGTATTTACATGAGGACATATTATACCACAGGTGCTATAGATGACGTTCAGCCACTAGATGTCGCTCTAGAGCACCAGCGTGTCATTTAACCAATCGGGTGCATTCCACGTGGGGAAATGGGAAGTAGGGAGAGGATACATGACACAACATGTAAACAACAACATACATTTTGGACCCGCCAAAAGTTGTTTAAATCATAAATTCATGAAAATATATTATTTTTTAAAGATTACTCTACATAGAAATGTTATCTATAGCACCTTTAATGTAATTTAAATGTTAAATTCAGAATTTTGAATTCCTATTAGAACTAGGTTGTATAGAGTAGACCAAAGAGAAACATTCCTCCTTCAATGTGACATTATCATCATCATCATCATCATCATCATCATCATCATCATCATCATCATCATCATCATCATTATACACACTTCAACAGCTTCCTCCCCCCAGCGTGGACAAACAGAAGGACAGGATGAAGACAAATATCTCAGGGGAAGACTGTAAGACGTCCCTTCTCTCTCTCTCAGCTCCAGCTAGCTAATGGACCGTGCATCAGCTGTCAGCTTGTCATGTTTCTTTCCTCTCTAGTGACTCTATCCAGAAAACCCATTATGTGTGTGTGTGTGTGCGTGTGCGTGTGTGTGTGTGTGTGTGAGTAAGAGAGAGAGAGACAAAACCAAGGGACCGTTCCTGTGAGATACACACACAAGCACTCTCTCAATCTCTCTCTCTCTCTCTCTGACACACACACACACTGTCTTCCCCTGAATCCGGTAACTCTGAGCGAAGCCGTTGTTGTTACGGTCTGCCTTTTTGAGTTAGCCACCCGTCCATCAGTATCAGTGTACTACTATAGTTGTGAGGACCCGCTCTGGACGTAGGAAATAAGGAAATTTTTTGGGAAAAGTGAAGACATTTCCGAAACCTCACTTTAAAATGGGCCGTTTTAGAGTTTGGGGTTAGGGTTAGCGTATGGTTTAAGGTTAGAGTAAGGCTTAGGGTTATGGCTAGAGTAAGGGCCTTTGATGTTCATATTGGGAACCTACTGAGAAAACTTAGACCTAAACTGGGCTTTTTCTTCCGGTTAAAGAAATGTTTCCCGTCTGAAGCCAGGAAGAGAATTGTGCAGAGTTCCTTTCTGCCTGTATTAGACTATGGCGATGTAATCTATATGCATGCTCCTTCCTCCCTGCTTAAAAAGCTGGATTCTGCGTACCATACTGCCATACGTTTTGTAACAGGTGCAGGCTCTCGCACCCACCACTGCACTTTGTATCAGTCATTAGGATGGTCCTCTCTGTACCAAAGAAGACAATCACACATGTTGATTTTTATCCTTAAGTCATTGCTAGGTAAGCTGCCCTTATATATCTCCAGACTTCTGTCCTTTTATACTTGCTTTTTTAATACCAGACGAGCAGCAAATGGGATGCTGTTAAATGTTCCTTTGATGCAGTCAGAGCTTGGTAAAGCTGCATTCTCCCACTATGCTCCCTTTTTATGGAATACGCTGCAAGTGAAACTTTGTCTACAGGCACTTCCTACTGTGAATGCTTTTAAAGGTATGCTACGATTAGCCCTTTATGAAACATGTAACTGTTTTACCTGATGCTATTGTTGATGTGATTATGCTCCTTGCCACTGCACAAATGACCCTCTGTATTTATATTTGAATTGTATGTTTTTTGTTTAATGCCCTGTTTTATGTTGAAACTTGTTGTGTGCTGTGTTGGTCAGGACTCCCTGGAAGAAGAGATCTTGTATCTCAATGGGACATTCCTGGATAAATAAAGGATAAATAAAAAATAAAAAAAAATAAAAAAGGGTTAGGGTAAGGCTTAGCATTATGGTTAGAGTAAGGCTTAAGGCTCCCACATAGTCGGGCGGAACGTACGCGGAACGGAGTCTGCAGAGGTCCATGCGTACTCAAAGCGGACTCAAAGCGAACTCAAAGCGGACTCAAAGCGGACTCAAAGCGGACTCAAAGCGGACTCAAAGCGTGAAGCTCCAATTTTCTAACCACGCGGACATCCATGTCGCTCACTTGGTGTCACACAAAAGGCTGCTCGGCGTGTTGGTTGTCATCGACCTGCATTAAATGTGAGACCGATCTGCATTTTACTCTGAACACTTGCTTCTGAGCGTGAAGTGAGTGAGAGTCCAGCTAGCTTGTGAGCGTGGAGTGAGTTATTACTTTCATTGCTTTATTATGTTTTTAATCTTATATCTTGCACCATATTGTTTGTTTTGTTGCTTTCATTGCTTTGCCATGTTTTTTTTTTTTTTATTTCTTTCTTTTAATCTTATACCTTGCCTCACACTAATTTGTTTTTATCAACCTGCTTGTGAAGCACTTTGGTGTCAGCTACCGCGCTGCCTGGAAATGTGCTATACAAATAAAACTGACTTGACTTGACTTGACTTGAGTGAGAGTCCAGCTAGCTTGTGAGCGTGGCGTGAGTGAGAGTCCAGCTAGCTTGTGAGCGTGGAGTGAGTGAGAGTCCAGCTAGCTTGTGAGCGTGGAGTGAGTGAGAGTCCAGCTAGCTTGTGAGCGTGGAGTGAGTGAGAGTCCAGCTAGCTTGTGAGCGTGAAGTGAGTGAGAGTCCAGCTAGCTTGTGAGCGTGGAGTGAGTGAGAATCCAGCTAGCTTGTGAGCGTGGCGTGAGTGAGAATCCAGCTAGCTTGTGAGCGTGGCGTGAGTGAGAGTCCAGCTAGCTTGTGAGCGTGGAGTGAGTGAGAGTCCAGCTAGCTTGTGAGCGTGGAGTGAGTGAGAGTCCAGCTAGCTTGTCAGTCAGCTCACTGGCTTCACATTGCAGATCATCATTCTGTGCTGAATGTGCTGCTAGTTCCAGCCCAACCGTTACACGTCTAATGCTAATTATTAATGCTGCTTGAGATCATTGAACCAATGTTCAATTCAATGCATTATGTTAATCATAGTTATGTTATAAACTATTTACATAGGGTATACTACTATACTGTATATGAAGACTGTGTTATCTACTTACCAGCATGTACTATATGAAGTTTTATTGGCACGTTGAGAAAGGTGACATTGTCATGTAACGTCAAGAACCGTCTTCTATGAGTGTTACAAAATGCGTGCAGGCATGAAAGAAGAACTCATTGTGGAATACTATTAAAGGACCGTAACCAGAGCGGTGATAAATGTACCTTCAATTCATCTCCTGGTCACGCTAACAAAACTGTCGCCCGTTTGTTGAGGTGCGCATTGGACCAGAGAGGCACTACGGCAGGCGCTGAGTTTGCCCACATAAACGAGGAAGAGAGAGAGAGCGAAACGTGTTTTCTAAGGAGCGACCCATTTGTTAACCGGCTGTCGTGTGGCAGTGAAAGGGTTAACCCTCTGTGTATTGTCGCAGTGAAAGGGTTAAACGTTTTGGTAGTGCGGCAGTGAAAGGGTTAACGTGATCGGGAGAGCATTTTGGGTAGGTTTCTGTATCACCATAACAGTGATAATGTTTTCAGACTAAATCTAAAAAAGTTAAGTGGTCAGGGGTAATGCCAGGGGTCAGGGGTAATGCCAGGGGTCAGGGGTAATGTTAGGGGTAATGTCAGGGGTAATGCCAGGGGTCAGGGGTAATGCCAGGGGTCAGGGGTAATGTTAGGGGTAATGCCAGGGGTCAGGGGTAATGTCAGGGGTCAGGGGTAATGCCAGGGGTCAGGGCAGGGGTCAGGGGTTAGGGGTAATGCCAGGGCTCAGGGGTAATGTCAGGGGTTAGGGGTAATGCCAGGGCTCAGGGGTAATGTAAAATATGTGCTGATTAGTAAACGGGCTAAAAGTTATATTTAGACTTGTCCCTTTTTAACATTTCATCTGGGGTGTTTTAATGTTGATCAAGGAATATCAGATCAAAAGTATATCCCGGAATGTATTTTTTTTTCTTAGTCTTATTTTTATTGTTATTCGTGACTTTTCGTTTTGTCTACCTAAATGTTTACTGTGAGCGATCTGTAGTGCCAAATATTTCTATTCTATTCTATTCTAAAAGGACATAACATTTTGAAATCCTTTGAATGTGAAATATAATGTTTTTTTTATGTTGCATTGCATGCATTCTAGAGAAGCTTTCTGTGTCTGTCTGCAGGCTTTTTCTGGCTGATATGTATCATTGTTTATGTGCTTCTTCTGCCACAATATTATTATTATTATTATAGCAACCTGAATGCATTAAGAAAGACTTGAATTAAAGTTTCCTTTGAATGTATTTGGTGTGTGTATGTGTAACTGTTCGAATAATCCTTTGAGCACAGAATTCAAAAAAAGAAAAGAATCACCCCAGGATATTTTCATGTGCATTTTTATTACAGTTACCAGTGATGTCAGCGGGGACATTGAATCCTTTAATTACAGCACCATGAAATGATGAAAAATAGCAATACCTTGTCTTGCCTTATCATTTCATGGAGCTGTAATGAACACAACACAAGGATTCAATGTCCCCGCTGAAATCATTGGTGGCCATTCAAACTCATACTCACAATAACTGTCAAACTACATGAATGTACGCCAAACGGTTTGGAGTTTTTTTGGTGAAGTGCCCCATTAACGCTCTGATGCACAACATGGGTCAAAGGTGACCCAAATACAATGACTTTTTCATATATTTGCATATCTTTATACATTGCGCATTTTATTACTCAATATTTTATAAACTCCTCAACCAAGTTGTTTTTTAGCATCACAAACACAGAAACGTTTTATATCAATACCCCAAAAAATTGTCTCAATGGAAAATTAACACAGGTTCATTGTTGACCCATGTTGTACATTAAAGTTTTTTTTTTTTTTTTTGACCTTTTTCCCCCTCCTTTTTCCTCCGATTTTCTCCCATCCCAATGTTAGTCGTTATGCCAATTCCCAATCCCCTTCCTGGTCGCTGCGCACTTACCCCCCACAGTCGGTCTGGGAGAGTGGTGGCTATCACGTGCTTCCTCCGACACACGTCTAGCCAATCAACCGCTTCTTTTCACCTGGCAGCGCGGACTCTCACTGAGAGTGTGTAATGTGTGGAAGGATCACACTACCGCCCTTAGATCCTATCCGCGCTTAGCAGGCGCCCCGACCGAACTGTAGGAGTCGCTGTTTACAACGACCCGGACCCACCCCGCCAGCTTCTCCCACCCTCTAATACTGCCAATTGTATTAGTGTGAACGGCCAGCCAAGCTGGTGACAACCCCGGAGCTGTGAGCTGGATTCGAACAGGCGAATCCAGCGTCTCCGGGGTTGGTGACGAACGCAATCTCCGCTACGCCACCTGACCGCCACATTAAAGGGTTTTGAATATGTTGCTGTTGCTGCTACTAAATATATGTAATATCATGTAATCTGGTAGAGGTTGATAAAAATGGGTAACACTTAAAATTATAATTATAACCACATTGATAATGAATCATGAAGTATAATTATGGTTATAATTGAAGCGCATGGTTCACGTAGTAGCTGATGATGGCCCATATCAATAAATAACCTAATAAATAATCTAAATGACAGCAATGATGAACAATATTGCATGTCCTAGAGTGAGTAGTAGACCCACACATAATGGCTGCATCACACTATTAACACAGTATTAACTTAATAAATTCACTAATGGGATGTGGGCTAAAGCCTACGTTCGTGGCTACAGGTTAGGTTTGGTCTGGTCCTTCCTGCCTGGTCTTGGTGCAGCAGGACTATGATGGACAGCTGCTAAACACTGTGATGTCCAGTCCCTTCATTAGACGCCGTTCAGTCCCTTTCGGATAGAAAGGCCACCTGGAACAGATATTGATCAGTTGGTGTGTGCGTGTGTGTCTGAGTGTGTGTCTGAGTGTGTATGTGTGTGTGTGCATGCATGTTTCTGTTTGTGTGTATGCGTGCGTGTGTGTGCATGCCATGTGTGTTTGTGTGCATGCATGTGTGTGTTTGTGTGTATGCGTGCGTGTATGTGTGTGTGTGTGTGTGTGTGTGTATATGCATGTGTGTGTGTGTGTGTGTGTGTGTGTGTGTGTGTGTGTGTGTGTGTGTGTGTGTGTGTGTGTGTGTGTGTGTGTGTGTGTGTGTGTGTGTGTGTGTGTAAGTGTCTCCTGTGCACCCTATGATGCGCATGCTTTTCACTAGATCAAGGAGATTGGCGGATAATTGGAAACAAACAACTGGAACTCGAAGACCCTTTCATTCAGCTCTCGACCAATGACAACCATCCCAAGTTTAGAATGAAAACCCTATACTCACCCACCTCCATTAACTTGACCAGATTAGGCCATCGTAGCTGTGTGGAGTAAAAGGTCCTTTAAACCAAGAAGTTATAATTATATATAAGAATTATAGGTTGTGTCACATTGTTCAATCAACCTTTTCATTTTTATATCGGACACTTCATACAGAGTTACAATGCAATGCTCTTTATATACATCATAATCAAGGCATTTAAAATAAATGACATGGTCAGTGAAAATACATACTGTAGAATATACAAGATCAAGTCAAGTCAAGAGTTTTATTTGTCACGGCATACAAGTATACAATGAAATGCGGGTGGTCTTGCCCGCAACGATGTGCAATACAGTACAACATATAATAGAATCCAATAGACAACATTGTGCAATAAACAGGTAACATAGTGGGACATCACGGTATTTGTACATAGTTATTTACAGAGCATGAAGGACATGCTAGGTCCCTTGGTAGTGCAATACACTGTTACTATACTATTTTTAAAGTGACCTTTCTTTGTGGCCATAAGTGTGGGCGTGTGCAGCATGAGTGAGTGCTTTCTCATGTTAAAGTGGCTGCTAGTGTGCGAGCGTGCACAGTGTGTGTGTCGTGTGTGTGCTAATGTGTGCTTGTGTGTGTAGGATTCAGTGTTCTGTGACCCTCAGTGTTCATTGTTCAAGGCTCTGATGGCCTGGGGGAAGAAGCTGAGCCGAAGCCTCTCTGTCCTAGTAGCTGGTGTTCGCAGGCGTCTGCCTGACCTCAGCAGCTGGAACAGGCTGTTATTGGGGTGATGAGGGTCTTTCATTATTCTGCAGGCTCTGGATTTGCACCTCTTGTTGTATAGAACCTGCAGGGGAGGTAGTGCAATACCCGTGGTACGCTCAGCAGAGCGCACCACTCTCTGTAGGGCCTTCTTGTCCTGTGCCGTGCTGTTGCCATACCAGGCAGTGATGTTTCCAGTCAAGATGCTCTCTACAGCTCCGGAGTAGAAGGACTGGAGTATCTTCCCCGATACTCTGAACTTCCTTAACTGTCTCAGGTGGTAGAGGCACTGCTTCGCCTTTTTTACAACTGTGTCTATGTGTGTTGACCATGTCAGATCCTCTGAGATGTGGACCCCCAGGTACTTAAAGCTGCTCACCCTGTCCACGGTAGCCCCGTTTATCCTCAGTGGTGTGTGTGTCTCCTGCTGTCCTCTCCTATAATCCACAATCAGCTCCTTGGTTTTACCAATGTTCAGGAGCAGGCTGTTGTACTGGCACCAGCGTTCCAGTACCTCAACCTCCTCCCGGTAGGCCTTCTCGTCGTTGTCCGAGATCAGCCCCACCACCACCGTGTCGTCTGCGAACTTCACTATGGAGTTGGAGCTGAACTTGGCCACACAGTCGTGTGTGTATAGTGAGTACAGCAGGGGGCTCAGAACACAGCCCTGGGGGGACCCGATGCTCAGGGTGATGGTGTTGGAGGTCTGACCCCCCACCCTGACCGCCTGGGGTCTTTCACTCAGAAAGTCCAGTACCCAGAGGGTAATACAAAGATCTTACATGAAAACACGGCTACAAACACATGTGTATGAGATGTTCTGAGATGTTCAGGTAGATACTTCCAGAGCTGTTCTGTTGAGGTTTACTGGTGTGACTGTGTCTGGGTGGGTTGCACCAACAAGGATTGTATTTTAAACTGGATTACATCACGGTTTATCATCTAATTACGTTGCACCAAACTTTAAAAGTTGGTTTAAAACTAAGCAGTAGCCTATTCAATTTAAACCTCTCTTTAAATCTCAGTTTAGTTTCTTTATTAGTTGTCATACAGAAGTACAGAATACTTTTATACAAATGCTTCTTTCTGTTACGCTCCAGAGACTGTGCTAGACAAAAATAGATAAGTATAAAATAAGTATAGCAAGTATAAAATAGAAGTCAAGTACGTAGACAAAAGTGTTCAGTATAGGCCTATACATATACACAATACATTTTTTACTCCAAACCTAGATTAATCTAGACAAATTCTGTTGCTCCAAAACATTAAACTCTAATACAAATTCTGATCAGGGATTAACTTTAAACTGATAGTTGAGGTGGTTTAACTTTTGCAATGGCTGGATTTTTAGAGCATTTTAGAGGATTAGAGCAAAATGTTCCCCTGAGAAATATGAGGGACAGACTCTGTACAATTTAATGTTACAATGATGGCAAAAGATATTTCTCAAAAGAGGAGACATTTTAGTTTATGAGTTGACAAAGTACAGTAGCATTAGCTAGCTATAGCTAACACCTGGCTGCAGAGCAGAACAATGTTACAGTGTAATTGTTGGCTATATGTCATATCAACTCTGTAACGTTTGGGGTTTGCTCGCCTCAGGGAGCAAACCTCTAGCGTTACCTGGTGGGTAATTGACCTGTCTCCCTGTCCTAATTACACTCATTCGTACCTGGTGGTGTGTGACTCGTTATATTCTCTTCCGTGTCACACAGCCAGTGTCAGTCGGTCAGCAAGCTGTCCGTGAGTAATACCTACAGCTCTAGTCTTATCGTTCCTTGTCAGGGAAGATAAGTATGTCGCTATGTGTTTCAACCACTGTGTGTATCTGTTAGTGGAAGATTATCGTATTGTGTGTGTATGCAACTCCGTCGTTTGACGTGTGTACCAAGTAACATGTTTTGGAGACAGTGCTCTCCACACTTTGTTTTCCCCATGTATTGTGTGAGTACCCTATGTATTGGGGTTTCATATATAATGTGTTTTTGAGACGGAGATTCATCTCCCTTTTTGTTTATACGCCATCGTCTGCGTGTGCCGTTCGTTACACAATTAAAGTAACAGACAAAGCTTCCTGACACATCTCCATCCAAACTCTTGGAAGAACTCTTTGAAATCTCATCTGATACCACCTAGAGAGCTAGTTTCAGAGTGTGGTGCTGAGTACCAGTTATCTCATCTCATGGCCCACCAAGTATCTCATGATGCAGCAGTTAAGGTGTTGATACCATTCAGCACCACATACAGTATCTGTGTGAAGCTGGCTTTTCATCCATGACAGCTCTGAAAACAAAATATAGGGCCAATTTGAAAGGTCACGATATTGGTGTTATTTCAATAAATTTTAACATGGCCCATTTCATTACTATTTTGTTGGGGCGAGGGGGGGGGGGGGGGGGGGGGGGGGGTGGCAAAATATTTTGGTCCGCCAAAGGGGGGCCTGACAGAAAAAGTTTGAGAAGCACTGTCATAGACAATAAAGTACTCTCATCTCAAAGCAGCTAACTGCTCTGATTCTACACTCCTAGAGGCAGGGGAGAGTCATCACAGCTGTCTTAGTAACTATAAAGTGTGTGTGTGTGTGTGTGTGTGTGTGTGTGTGTGTGTGTGTGTGTGTGTGTGTGTGTGTGTGTGTGTGTGTGTGTGTGTGTGTGTGTGTGTGTGTGTGTGTGTGTGTGTGTGTGTGTGTGTGTGTGTGTGTGTGTGTGTGTGTGTGTGTGTGTGTGTGTGTGTGTGTGGTGTTGAAACGTGTGTGATCACATGTGAGCCGTCCTTTTGTTTGGGGCAATACAGCGGCATGGTGGTTAGGACTGTTGCTTCACAGCAATATGGTCGCAGGTTTGAACCCGCCTGGGGTGCAATTGCTGTTGAGCAAGGCACTGGCAATAGGAATGGAGTTGGTTCGGTCTGCGACGCTGCTACCAACTAGTTAGGATGGGTTAAATGCAGTGGACAAATTCCTGGTATATGTAAACATTTACTAGGTATTAATTAATTAATTAATTAATTAATAGGTACTAGTAATTAAGCATTACATCACACGCAGGAGTGTGTTATACTCATTAGATCACGCCTAGGGGTGGTTGTTAGGCCCGACGCGCAGCGGAGGGTTGTTAGACCCCTAGGCGTGATCTAATGAGTATAACACACAACTTCAAGTGATGTAATGCTTTTATACAATGGCCGAATTCACCCAACCTTATTGCTATACAATAAACACACAGTAATTGAAGCATAATGGAGATTTATTCACAAAACCATCCACTGACTAGTACATCCAAGTCTGCCATTTTTTATTAAAAATTTTTAAGTCTGCGATTTTTCTTTTGTTTCACAATGGGTCATGACAAACCAATTACATAATCCAACATATGTGTAACGAACTAACATATTCCAGTTGACTGTATCTTTTTTGGAGGATTCATTCAAAATATATTCATACTTCCATTTGTCTATCTATGGCGGACTCATTCAGAAAAAGTTATTCGGTTGTGGGAAGGATCTGGGGTCACGTGGAGTGTGTTATACGAAATAACAACGGCTAACTGTTTCAGCCAATCAGAATCAAGATATTTGCATGCCATTGTATAATGACATTCTACTACTATCAGATCTGACCATGCCGCAGCAAGCTTGGTTATAAGGAGATTCTGCTACTATCAGATCTCACAATGCTGCAGCAAGCATCGCAGTTCCCAGGTGAATGTAATCTAATTTCCCATCTACTTTCTCAGCTGTGATCTGCCTGACATTTACAAAAGCCTTTCATAAAGAGTGCTATGCTTCCCTCAAAGAAACAGGGACAAAAAAGGCAGGGGAACTGCACTATGAGGGCTGATATTGATCTATATGTTAATTTATCTTATTTCTATATCTGATTTAGATAGCAGTATTGAGCCAAAATAGTCCACTATGCTATGCCTATTTAAACAAGTGATTTATAAGTAATTATTTAATGAATTGGTTCATTGGAAATAAAATAATGACTTGACACTCAACATTAAATGTTACACAGTTTTACACAAAACATATTGACAGATTATGACAGTGACAGAGGAGGTGCCGGATCCGATCAAACAAATTAAGCCCTGCATCAGAAGCTAAATGCAGTCAATTACATATGTCACAATATGATTACGTCCAACTCTTCAAAGCAGAACATTCTACTCTGTCTATTTATGTCATTGCAGGCCTTCTCCATTAAGTTCATTAATTTCTTGTTATCTTATTATTACACACCCACACCCACACACACACACACACACACACACACACACACACACACACCATGCGTGAAAGGAGCATAGCTGAATACAATTCTAACAACACTTCATCTCATGACTCATTCGCTGATTGATTTGTCAACTTTCCCTCACATTTATGATTCATAGAGACTATGGGAGGTGTTAATTAACTTCAAGTTTTAAAGGTGTATTCCACCCAAATAGTTTAAAGGTTTATTCCACCCAATAATGTAATAGGGTAATAGGCCAAAGTGAATAAGGCGAACTTGCTGTCAGTGTAGCCACCATTTAGGATGCTTGATAAGATAAGATAAGATAAGGTATTCCTTTATTGATCGCCTTGGGGAAATTCGGGCATCATAACAGCATGGGGGAGAGGGGGGGGGGGTACAGATATGGGCAGGGTAATAGTAGAAAGATATAAATATAGGCAATAAGATTATAATAAAAATTAAAATAAACAATATAATTAAATCTGAATATAAGAGGCGGCTGGGTGGCGTAGCGTAGATTGCGCTCGTCACCAATGCAAGAGACTCCGGTATCGAATCCCAGTCTCAGCATTGCCTTCGGCTTGGGCCAGCCGTCGTACTGGCTCATTTGGCAGAGTCAGCGGGTGGAAGTCGATGGGTGGGGATTGGACGTTGTGGACAGCGACCCCTACAGGTCGGTTGGGAGACGCCTGCACAGCAGAGATAGGAAGTGGCGAGGGTAGTGTGAGCCTCCCATGCGTTACACCTCGCCAATGAGAGTCCGCGCTGGCAGGCGAAAAGATGTGACAGGCTGCCTCCTTGTGTATCGGAGGGGACACGTGATGCAAGGCTTCTATCCTCTCTACAACCGACCAGTGGGGGGCATAGTCGAGCAACGTTCAAGACAGGGGAGGGGAGAATTAGATACACGAAATTGGGATGGGAGAAAAATAGAAAATAAGGAGAAAAAGTGGAGATTTTTATTTTTTTTATCTGAATAGGCCTATAAGAATATGAGAAAGTACACAGTGTAACCAAAGGTGCAGCTGAGGGTCTACAGTATATGGCCTTATATACTCCCGGGCAGCGTGTCGATTTGTCCTTGAGCAAGACACTTAACCCCTCATTATTCCCGATGAGCAGGTTGTCACCTTGCATGGTTGCCTCCGGCGTCGGTGTGTGAATGTGTGAGTAAATGGGTAAAATAAACCATAAACATTACGACAACATGCCTATAACTAGGGCCGTTTCTTGCCATATGCGGACTATGCGTTTGCATAGGGCCCCCGAAGCCACCAGGGGGCCCCCTAAGCTGCCTTTTCAGCCTTTTTTTCTTTTTTAAAATGACCAGTCTCTCTATTATAATATATATAAATCCTCTTAACATTCGGGGGCCCCCAACAACATTTTGCATAGGGCCCCCAAAAAGCTAGAAACGGGCCTGCCTATAACCTAAACCTTAACCCCTAATGCTAAAATAGCCTCACCCCGTCCTGGCGAGGCGATCGGGCTATTGGTCCTCGCAAGGATAGTATTAGTACACACACACACACGACCCCGCACCCTGACCGATGCCACCCGCCCACAATTATCTAATTTCCACCACAGCTGGAGGCGAAGAGAGAACCGTGATGGTTCTGTTCCACCCCGAGGTCCTGCTCTGGTTTAAAAAAAAGTCCAGCTCTCCGATGGACCGCCCTGAATAAAGTCTCAACACATTCAGAATGTTGCTGTGACCTAGATGAGGGTCTTCACGGTTGCCATGGCCATGAAAATACATGAATATACAGTAGCACAATGCTGTTTGTTATCTGTTATCTGATAGGGGGGTGCATTCATATAGCGCTTTTCAGTGGTGGAAGAAGTACACAGTTCCTTTACTTAAGTAAAAGTAGAAACACCCAGATAAATTTGTACTCTGGTAAAAGTAAAGGTCCTCCATTCAAATTCTACGTAAAAGTAGAGAAGTATTTGCCATTGAATGTACTTATGTATCTAAAGTAAAAGTATGCATTCTACATTTGTGTATTCCAGTGCTTGGGAGCATTCAATCCATTTTTTCTATGCAAAATTATATACTTCAAAGTAACTAGTAACTGATGGGTTCAGATATTTGTGTAAAAAGTACAATATTGTCTTTGAAATAAAAGTATAAAAGTAAGAGTAAAAGTATAAAGTTCCCTAAAATAAAAATACTCACATAAAGTACAAGTAGCTCGAAATTGTATTTAAGTACAGTACTTGAGTACAAATACTTAGTTCTATCACTGGCACTTTTATCCGAAGAGCTTTACAACTTGTTGAGGAGACAGTGGCTCAGGAGGTAGAGTGGTTGTCTGGTAATCAGAAGGTTCCCGGTTCGATTCCCGCTCCACCCGGCACAGCAGGTCGAAGTGTCGTTGAGCAAGACGATTAACCCCTAACTGCTCCCGATGGGCAGGTCGGCACCTTGCATGGTTGCCTCTGCCGTCGGTGTCCGAGTGAATGATTGAATGAGTGAATGAGTGAATGTGAGGTTGTAAAGCACTTTAAAAGTGCTCACGTTCGGGGCGCCCTCGTGGCGCATACCATAGTGCCTCGCGCACCTATGCGGCCGACCCAGGTTCGATCCCAGCTCCCGTCGTTATTTGTCGCATGTCTTCCCAGCTCTCCTCCCGTTCGCCCTCTCCTCTGTCGGTCCTGCGTGACCAATAAAGCTGTAAAAATGCTAAAAAATTACAATAAAATATATATAAAGTGCTCACGTTCAGCCACACGTTCACACCGACGGCGGAGGCGACCGTGCGAGGAAAATGAATGAATGAAAACTTTATTTAACAGATTGCAGAATGGGTACAATACAATACGGCTCAATACACACAATTGTTAAGGGGATGCAGATCTGAGAAAGACGTTTGTCTTGTTTCCATCAGGGTCCCCCATTTTCAATTCATATAGACATTTATGACATACACAACATACATGACATTTATGGCATAGGGACATATAGGTATTTAGTACTGATACATTTGTGACATAAACGGTATTCAAATATACAGTACTGTTACCCCTAGATCCTGACAGAGTATATACATATGATGGGGAGGGGACTGTACATTAGGAGGGGGTGGGTGGGTGGGAGAGAAATATACATACGGCGGGGAGGGAATATATACATGCAGTGGGGAGGAGACTGTCTATAAGGAGGTGGTGGGGGTTTTGGGCATTTAAACGGTTAAGGGGTTGAGTTTCTGGCTCACTATCGTCCACTGTCACATACATCTCTGCCCAGGGAGGAAGTAAACTAACCGGTGCTACCTAGACGCATGTTATTATCTCTTAACATATAAATAATATTATGTTATTGTTCCCCCCCGTATTTTCTAGTCTCGAAAGAAGAAACTAAAATGTGTTGAAAAAAGGTAAATACATCCCACGGCGTCTGTGCAGCCTTGTTAATTCACTGTGTCCATGGAAACAACGATGAACGCAGCCATAAAGGTCTGGTTTCCTTACACAGAAAAGACATAGTCTCTTTATTTTTCTGATAACTATATTGTAAACACTGTGAATCGGAAATGTGCAATGGTACTCACTGTGCCTTTCTTTTTATTATATATATATATTTTTTTTACCTTATTTCTTTACCTCGCTTGTATTTAAACTGTAAATTTTTTTTAGTTAAGTATTGTGTGATTTTGTGTGAAGGGCGGACTAGCAAAGTAAGATTTTCATTGTACGGCAAACTGTCTGTTTAACTGTGCACATGACAATAAACAATAAACACTCTTGAATCTTGAATAACTACATCACTGCATAACTCGTAAATGTTCAAGCCTAATTTCGGGTTTGTGTAGTGATACTCTGTAGGTATTGGTCGCGGATGTTTGGTTATTTGTGATACTAATTTGGTCGTGGATGTCCTGATTTGGTACAGGTTTAGTCCCTCCTGGGCTGTCTATGTTTATGTTTATGTTTATTAGGATCCCCATTAGTCATCATCAACGTGTTGACTATTCTTCCTGGGGTCCTCACAGATATACACATACAAATATGAAACAATCAGTATCAGTGTAAATCAGTCATATATCACATACATAATCAATAGAAAATAAAAACAAAAGGTCATAGGTGAATCCATTTCACCATACCTTTAAAAAAGAAAAACACAAAGTAAACAGAAGAAGTTTGGATAACATGGCTGCAGCTACACTCATGCATGACATATATTGATTTCCTTCCGGATTATGGCTCCTTTAAGTTTCTTTTTGAAACTGTCCTTGTTTTCCGTCCGTATAATATGTAATGGGATCCTATTCCAATATGTTATGGCTCTATACATTGCAGTTTTCTTTAGAGCGTTGGTTCTAGGCAGAGGTAGGGTAAAGCAACTACTTGACGCATGTCTGGTATCATGGTCATGTCTATCATTGGTGGATAAAAGCATAGAATACAATTGAGTGGGTTTACCCGAGGTACAAATGTTCTTTAAAAACCTAATCAAACTGCATGCTAGTCTCTCGTCCACCCTCATTCACGAAAGTCTAGCAGGCTGTATGACGTACGGTACAGGCGTAGAGACAGCTCTGCACAGCGGTGTTTGTTCTTAAGACAACACAATGACTCACCTGTGCTATTTATTTAGCACATGACCTTTGGTTGCCAAGGGAATTCTTGTTTACAGTGCAATGGAGATTATCTTCCCTCTCTTTTCTTCTCAAAGGAGAATGGACAGGCCGTCCTCTTTCAGTACGTCGCTTTTTGAGATACACCTTACTGTCCCAGTCTCCCTGTCTCCCTGTGAGTGGATGTCTCGTGGTGATGACCGGGAGGATGCGATCCTCTCTACGCCACCCCCATACCTCAAATGGCTCTATTTTCAATCTTTCAAAATGTTCTTATGTACCCCAGTTGCTATTGCATGTACTTATTTGTGTTTCATTACACATATAAGTACATACTTACCAACTGTTTCGCCTGCAACACTACTATCACCGACATCTAAGAAGGGAGATCCTGTCAGGGTTAGGTGTCTTTTCTAGAACCCAGGAGCAGAACACAGGCACAGGAGAAGGGAGCGGTTTAGAATATTTAATGATAGTATGGGAAGCAAGGTCCAAGGTGGTGAGAGGAGCTCAGAGACAAGGGTCAAGGAGTGGAGGAGCGACAGACGGTGTGTGTGTGTGTGTGTGTGTGAGGTCCATGATGGTTCAGGCTGGTGAGGGTCCGTGGTTCAGGTGTAGTCTGGAGAGGTGAGGTCCTGGGCATCAGAGAAACAAGAGTTAGTATGGAGCAAAAAGTCACTGGGCACAAGAAGACATGATTCCATGAACGCTGAGGTCTGAATAGAGTCCTATACCACGGGAGGTGAAAACAACACTTGGACAAGGAGTGACAGGAGTGTGGGCCTCTTTATCCTGGCTCCTTGATGATGTGAGGGTTCTCAGGTGTGCCCATTGATCCCCAAGGAAACAAGGGGATCAATAAAGGAATATCTTATCTTATCTTAGGTTGTGAGGTGGAGACAGGAAGGACCATGTATGTGCATGGGAACTTGCTGACACACACAGGGGAGAAAAGAGCCCTGGTTTTTTGTGAGTTTTTCCTTACCTTCGCGTGGGGTATGTCTGCGAGGGTTGCATTCATTTATTTATTTAACATTTTATTTTGGATTTCATGGTGTTTTTCTTTTGTTCTTGATTCATTGTGATGTTTCTTCTTGACTTGTAGAAGACGTGTCCGGCCCATGGGGACATTAACGTGGGTTGTCGGGCCTTGCAAATAAATTTGATTCGATTTACTGTCACTTTATACACGTCATGTCTGTGCTTTGAAAAGCTCAGAAACAGTCATTCTGTTCAGGGATAACCATGACAACCACGCTGCAAAAACATGAATGTACATAGTTCTGAATGTTATTCGTAGAGTGACATATGGAGACATATCGATGGCCGAAGAGCAAAACCTAAAAAGGGGGAAAAAACCTCCTACAGTATATGCACTTTGTGAGGCACTAATACCTGGTCGGTATTGTTAACACATAATATAGTAATATAGTCCAAAAACAGTGTATTTGGGTATCCTTAAGAAACAGTATTCTGCAAGAAAACACGTTTTGTTTTTCTCAAAAAAGTTAATTTTTTAGATTGCTCTTTGGCCATCGATATAGACTGTTCTGTGAGGTCCTGCTATCCCGGTATCACGTGTATCATGGAAACGATAAAATAAGGAAGGGTCATCGTGTCAGAATACCAGCGTTCTATACCAAGGAAACTATAAAAGAAGGAAGGGTCATCGTGTCAGAACACCAGCGTTCTATGCCTCTGCTCGGTGCCAGACTTTGGTGTCAGTTCTATTGAAGCTATCGGAGGAAATAATACATCAACCAATATATCAAACGTCAGCTAGTTAACAATGCAACAAATTGCAGATGATTCTGCCATCCGAGGTAATAACCTGTCAAAATGACAGCTCATAAACGAGGAGATGTTTATTGCCCATATTTATTGTAACGTATAATATAACTGATAGGGCATACAGATCTGCACCTTTGATTACACTGTTACTTTTTCATATTCTTATATTCGGAGTTAATTATATTGTTTACACTGTTTATTATTATTATAATTGTATTGCCTATATTTATGTCTATTACCCTGTCAATACCCTCCCCTCCCTCCTCCCCCATGCTGCCATGACGTCCGAATTTCCCCAAGGGGGTCAATAAAGGAATATAAAAGGTAAATGGTGCATTTATAGCACTTTTATCCAAAGCGCTTTACAATTTGTTCCTCACATTTTACCCATTACACATTCACACACTGATGGCATGCGACACGCTGCCCGGGAGGAGCGGGAGTCGAACCGGGGAACCTCCGGATTACCAGACGACTGCTCTACCTCATGAGCCACGGTCGAGTATCTTATCTTAGACGGCTGATCCCATTCAACTCAATGTCGGCCGATCTGAAGGTTTCCACACTTGGCACCGATGTGAGTTCACGTGCTACACACAGTAACGTGATGACCTTCCTTCTTTTATAGTTTCCTTGACGTGTGTCAGGAGGATGTACTGTGAAGCGTTACCGAGACACCTTTCTACGCGGTTATCGCTTGACAAGAAAGGGGTTATTCTCATTCCAATAGTACGAGACGGTACCTACCGCAGTAACACATTGTTTAGTGTCCAACAGATGGTAAATGGTGCATTTATATAGCGCTTTTATCCAAGCACTGACACTTTACCCGTTCACTCACACATTCACACACACACACATCGACGTAGAGGCGACCATGCAAGGAGCCAATCTGCTCATCGGGAGCAATTAGGGGTCAAGTATCTTGCTCCAGGACACTTCGACACACTGCCCGGGAGAAGCGGGAATCGAACCAGGAACTTTCCGATTACCAGACGACCGCTCTACCTTCTGCGCCACTGTCGGCCCCCCCCCCCCCAGATGATGACAGTCTCACATCTATACAGCCTTGTAAAAAATGGATGAGCGCATTAGAGAAGGCTGATTGCAAGTATGGATTACCACTCTCTTATTTAGAGTGAATACATGGCAAATGGCAATACCGATTAGCAGCCGCACCCCCCCTACCCCCCCCCCCCCCCCCCCAGTCGGGGACTCAATCCATTCCACCTTCCTACTGTCTCAATTAAAAAAGGAAGTAACACAGCATTGACAGGAGGCTGGGAGCTACAGGAGGAGGAGGAGGAGGAGGAAGAGGAGGAGGAGGAAGAGGAAGAGGAGGAGGAGGAAGAGGAGGAGGAGGAGGAGGAGGAAGAGGAGGAGGAGGAGGAGGAGGAGGAGGAGGAAGAGGAGGAGGAGGAGGAGGAGGAGGAGGAGGAGGAGGAGGAGGAGGAGGAAGAGGAGGAGGAGGAGGAAGAGGAGGAGGAAGAGGCAGGGAGCTACAGGAGGAGGAGGAGGAGGAGGAGGAGGAGGAAGAGGAGGAGGAGGAGGAGGAAGAGGAGGAGGAGGAGGAGGAGGAGGAGGAGGAGGAGGAGGAGGAGGAGGAGGAGGAGGAGGAGGCCGGGAGCTACAGGAGGAGGAGGAGGAGGAGGAGGAAGAGGAGGAGGAAGAGGAGGAGGAAGAGGAGGAGGAGGAGGAGGAGGAGGAGGAG